>NC_056726.1:401314537-401342037 GCF_019279795.1 Protopterus annectens | reverse complement strand
ATGGGATCAGGGGGAAAATAAAATAAACCTAAATTAAGCATTCAAACTAAAATCAGTATTCTGAAATGCAAGTTAATGGCAGGCAGAAGACAACATGTCCAGTGAGTAGTGGTTGCTAAGGGGGGAGCCTCAGTGTGAAACATGTAACTATGCATTAGCAGGCAATCCTATGCAAATGAGGGGAATGATAATGAACCCCAGTTTTCCCCAGCATGTGAGTCAGGTCCCAACAGTGTTAGAGTAGGAATAGCTTGATGCAAGCCTAGGAGTTAGCTGACATGATGGGGGTGTCAGGCATACTGTAAGCAGACTGGAGCCCTGTGGCTCGGGTTTACTTCTAGCTAAGCTATGGGGTGTCTCTGAATCTGCCTAGCACTCTTTACATTGCCTAAGTGGGTGTGCGCTCCACGCACCAGGTTTTAAAGGAAGAAAAAGAAAGTTAAACCAGGAAATAGCAGCACTGTGCACATTTAAGCACTCTGTGTGGTGTGCCCCCAGCTTAAACAGGAAGGCAATGGGAACAGAAAATAGCAGTAGTAAGGTAATCAAGGAGAACTAGCATAGCTAGCAGGTGAAATGTATCAGAATCAGCCAATTAGACAGGCAGCAGACCACCCCAGCTCAGAACACTACTGCAAACTATGCAAACACCTTCCCCTCTGGTTTATCCCACACTCTACATCAGCGGTGTATACAAACGGGGAAATTTTAACAATCAAACCTACAAAATGAGAAGGGTTGCAGCAAGCAACATAGAACAACATGTGCAAGAGGCTGAGGGTGGTGAGGATGTGAATACTGAAGATCAATCTACAGTGAGGAGAGGGATAAGAGTGTACAGACCCAGGGTAACCTACCAGGGGCTACATGAGCTGGTGAAAGTGGAGCACTATAGAGTGGACAGAGACCTCCTACAGCAAATTGTTGAGTTGTGCCGGCCACACCTGACACACCAAACTGACTGAGGGGAACCCATCCCAGTGGATACGAAGGAATGTGTAGACCTAGGAATACTAGCCACAGGTACCTCTCAAACCTCAACTTGGGATATCATGAGGATCTCACAGGCATCAGCATCCAGAGTATTCCACCAGTTCCTGGATGCCATGTCAGCACATGCCAGTGAGCATGTATATTTCCCCAACACCCGTGAGGTGTTGACCAGCAATATGCGTCTCTTCCACCAAATAGCAGAATACCCTGAGGTAGTGGGTGCTATAGACTGCATGCACATATGCATCAAAGCACCACCTGGTGATCAAAGTAGAGCCTACATCAACTGCAGGGGCATCCCCTCCATCAACTGCCAGGTCATCTGTGATACCCAGGGCATTATAATGAATGTGTGTGCCAGATGCCCTGGAAGCTATCAAGATTCCCACACATGGCATCTGACCACAGCTGTACCAGAGATTTGCCAATGGGGATATCCCTTACAGTCACCTAGTGGGGGATGCTGTTTACACATTGGAGCCTTGGCTGACGACACCCATCAGAAATGCACACACACCTGAACAAGAGCACCATAATGAGGCATACACACAGACCAGACTTATAATAGAGCATGTGTTTGGGATTCTCAGGTCATGGTTCCAGTGTCTGGACACATCCGGTGGAGCCTTGCATTACTCACCAGCTACATGTACCCAAATTGTTATGGTATGTGCCATGCTACACAATATGATCCTGCGGAAACAGCTGCAGCAGGAACAGCATAGGACGAGCCACACAGCCCCCCACCAATGTCAAGGCCTGCACAGGCACAGAGGGACTTGGAGGAGGAACAACCTGAGCCTGCCCCAGTAGGCAGATGGGGGCATGCCCAGTATGCCAAGGCTGTGGCTAAGAGACAACACATAGCACAAACACTGACACAGTAGGGACCCAGGGAATGACACCTCTCTCTGACTCCCACATACAGTAAAATGGATGCCAAACATGACACTACCTGTGCTCAACCATGTATAGGGAGTGTACTATGTGCATCCAACATAGGCAGCCCTCCAGCACCATCTGCAATTCTGGCACACCATCAAGGTAAGTCAATCAGCTTAACAATTGCCAAATGGAGTAAAATGTGTCATTACCTGTATCTATGGTATGGATGTGAGCATGCAAGGGAATTGGGTGGCTGAATGTTATGGCAGCAGAAAGTAGACACCCATAGTGACACCATGACATCTGTAAAACATACTGGAGTCACCATAGTAACCAGTACTACACTGGGTGACAAAGCCCACTGCATGAAATGTGCTGGGTGATGTGTGTCCATATGACTCACACATGCCAGTCAGGGCGGTTCTCATACCTAACAGTCTCAGCCAGCAGGACAGGTGTAGACAAACCCAAACAGAGCCTGTGCTATGGCCTCTGAATGATGGCTATGGTTAACCTCCCCCCAGGCCTACACAGACAGACTAAAGCAGGTCAGGCAGTGGGATGTTAGTTCTGAAGGGTAGGAAGTCAGATACTAATATGTAGGGCAACCAAAGCTACAATCTGCAGTACACTGGTATGTGTCTAGTCAGCGTGATAGGTAAGAATACAGAATGAAACAGAGTACCTGACATACCAGTGCAGTCATAGCAAAGGTGTACAAGTGTCAGGTGTGCCCCCCCATCCTACATAGTAATGTAATAACAGTCAGGTGTGCCCCCCAATCCTGTGTAGAAATGTAGAAATAGACAGGTGTGCCCCCCATCCTATGTAGTAATGTAATAACAGTCATGTGTACCCCCAGTCCTGTGTAGAATTGTAGAAATAGACAGGTGTGCCTCTCCACCCTATGTAGTAATGTAATAAGTGAGGTGTGCCCCCCCAATCCCGTGTAGACATGTAGAAATTGACAGGTGTGCCCCCCATCCTATGTAGTAATGTAATATCAGTCAGGTGTGCCCCTCCAATCCTGTGTAGAAATGTAGAAATAGACAGGTGTGCTCCCCATCCTATGTAGTAATGTAATAACAGTAAGGTGTGCCCCCCAATCCTGTGCAGAAGTGTAGAAATAGACAGGTGTGCCCCCATCCTACATAGTAATGTAATAGCAGCCAGGTGTGTCCCCCAATCCTGTGTAGAAATGTAGAAATAGTCAGGTGAGCTCCCGTCATCCTATGCAGAAATGTAGTAATAGTCAATCCTAAATTCTCGATAGATACCCTGCAGAAACAGCATGCTACAGTCGGTGTACAACACAAAGGTCAGCACTGCAGTACAAACTACCTGGACTCAATCCACACATTAAATACAGATGGACATACTGGGCATGCTCACACACTTAGAGAAATGAAGGCAATGTCAGTCTACAACATACTGAAAGGTCATACTGGGCATGGTCACACACTTAAACACATGAAGGCCATGTCTGCAAACACCAGTGGACCAGACATATCTGGCTGTCACATTTGTTAGTGCAGACACTCCTCAGTATGCACCACTCATGCCTTGCACACACAGTGTATAGGAATACAGACATATATATAAGGACAACACACTATAATAAGCCAAAGGTAGATGTACATAGATGTATGGAAGAGGGTGACTGTGACAATGAGCCATCCAGGCCTGTCCCAACCAGCACACAGCCAAAGGGCCCCAACCACATGAGGTTCAGGTGTCACTCACTGCAGAAATGAGCCACCAGTATCAGTCAGCATTACAGACTATGTGGTGCATGTGCTAGCTATGCAACATGACTGCACAATAAAGTAGTCATCTAGTAGCTGTATACATTTACCTGTAAAATATTAACCTGTGTGTGCCCACAAGTGGCGTGTCAAACTCTAGGTGAATGGGTTATGGCCCAAGCACACTCACTGCCCTCCCCATAGCCCTACTATGACAAGCCTGCTGAGGTCATCCACTGTGAAATACACCTTTGGAAGAGTTGTAGTCCCATAATCTCAATTGTGCGTCCCATAACTGCATACTGCTGTAGTGTGATAAACTAGTTGGTAGGAATTCAAATCACAGACATGACAAGTGTGTGTGTGTCTGTCTGTCTGTGTAGAGAGCAATGCTTTTTAGGGTAGTCACACTCCATACAATTTGTATGCTCTACTTTGGTAAGGCATCTCTGGGAAGGTCGCTGATGTCATCCACCTAGAAATACACCTCTGGGAAGTTTGTAGCCCAGTAATCTCCGTAGTGCATCCTATAACTATGTAGAGCTGTAGGATGATAAATGATTTAGGTAGGAGTTCTAATCCCAGACATGGAAAGTGTGTGTGTTTTGTGTGTGTGTCTGTTTGACTCTGTCTGTGTAGACAGCAATGTTTTAGGGTAGTCATGCTACATACAATTCAAATGCTATACTTTGTTAAGGCTGCTGATGTCATCCACCTAGAAATATACCTCTGGGAAGGATGTAGCCAAGTAAGCTCTGTAGCTTGTGCCATAACTGCATACTGCTGAAGTGTGATATAGAACTCTGGTAGGGTTCTATTCCCACCAATGGCAGTTCTGGATGTTGTGTGTGTGTGTGTGTGTGTGTGTGTCTCAATGTCTGTATAGGGAGCAATGCATCAGTACATTTGAAATGCCCTACTTTGACAATCTTGCTGATGTCATTCACTGTGAAATACACCTTTGGGGAAGGCGTTCTCCAGAAATCTCCATGGTGCATCCTATAACAGCTTCATGCTGTAGTGTGATATAGACCTCTGTTAGGGGTTCTATACCCACACATGTTGGTTGTGGATGCTGTGTGTGTGTTTCAATGTCTGTGTAGGGAGCAGTGCATTTTAGCCTAGCTGCACTCACTACAATTCGAATGCCCAACTTTGGCAATCCACTGATGTCATCCAATGTGAAATACACCTTTGGGGAAGGAGTACTCGAGTAATCTCCGTGGCACATACTATAACTGTGTACAGCTGTAGCATAATGAAATAGATAGGAGTTCTAATCCCAGACATGACATGTGTGTCTGTGTTTGTAATTCATATCCTGTGTGGAGGTGGTTGTGAGTGTGTAACAACTGGGCCCAATGTCGAGCGGGTTTTGCAAATTTTTTATATGGTGGCCCTAGTTTATATCACAATGTCCACTGTACAGGGATAACAGATGTGAAATAGCCGAGAGGCTGAGGTGCAGATCCATACCCATACATGTGACATCAAGGCCAGGCAAACAAGTTAACAACCCTAGTATTAGCCAGAGAACACTCTTAATACATGTCTCACACACACGCACTTGCCTAGGTGACAGCCTCTTTGTTGATAGTACACTACATATTGCCCAATGATGGTAAGTATGGAGTGATTGCAGTGGCCTACAGAGGGCATTGCACCCTGTCCAACTGTCCAATAGGCACATGCATGCAGACAGTGCACCTTCACCATGTTCCCCACTGGACATCTGCAACACCTGTGGTGCCATTAAATGTGGCACCTGTTCATACAGATAGGCACGTTAGCTACCATATCCCTGTTGCAGATGTCAATCACCATCACATATACATTCTGAGGGCTCCACAACATGTAACCTATGAGGTGCATCCAATAACTGCATAGAAATGTGATAGCATTACATAGTCGGTAGGGGTTTGATACCCTGTGCTGGTAGGAGTGTGACACAAACATGCTTACGTTTTACTCCCCCACCCATCCCTGACTTGTCTTTACCTCTATCTGCCTCTCTCACCCCTTCTCTGGTGGATGTGGAGACCTACACCTGCTTTTCTTAGGCAGCAGCATGTGTATTTTAAGTGATGCTCATAATCAGCTGATGGCCTCTGCATGAATTTCAGCCCTCCCCTAGCTGGTTGCATGTGGAACAGCTGTGGTAGCATTCCCATAGCCAATTGCATGGAAGAACACTTCAATATCTAGGAACATCATTTTGGTGTTAGGCTTTTTCATTCACTGTGAGCAGGAACTAGATCTGTTGTTTGGAAAACAGCATCTCAGATGGATTGGGGATTTACCTCTAACAACATACACTGTGGAAACTGAGCAACAAACAGGAGGGGGATGTGCCTGACCTGACTACAGACTGTAAGTGCTGCTATATTGCATTTGGAGTAATGTTAGTTTAACAGTGTGTGTGTGGATATGGCTGTCCTACATGTTTTAATACCTGCCATGTCAGTTCTTTGTTTATGAGGAATCCCCATCTGTAGGTTCATCTGCAGTCTGGGCAGTGTGTGGTGCCTTTGCTTTCATGTGTTACCGACAGAGCATCTGTCTGTGAACTGCAGAAGGTAGTGTGAGGATTGCAGTCTGTAGATGTTGAAAGCCGTGACAGTTACTGACTTCATATTCCTCATAGGACATATGTTGCAACAAACCCTGTTATAACTGTAAATGTATGAGGTTATCACAGCAACATGTCAATACTGACCGTGTGTATGTGCTTCCAACCACAACTCTTTCAACCTTTGTACATATGTCATGCATTAAGAGGTGCATATGTGCTGTACACCATAATTAGTGTCATCATATCTGATAAGCCAGCGAGATATCAGACTGCTACACATGTTATGTACAGTAGGGGTTATATTTGAAGACATAACCTGGACATTCTCTGTTTGTTTGTACAGTACTGAGGTCTGTGTACTTATGGTGAATGTTGACAGTGTGTGTGTATTGTTAATATGTACTTTGGCCTGTGTACAGACTGTGGTAGATGTCATTGTTCTAGGTCCCATCCTATCTGAAGTTACATGCTGCTCCACTGTATGTTACCATATTGGCTTACATGTTTGTAGAGCCATACACACACATGTCCCATACAACAGACAGGCATCAGACCACACTAATAAGTGGCCCAGTATATGTAGGTTTAGTCTGTGAGTGGCACATATGAGGATGGTGTTGAACAGATAGTCCATATTCTGTAATATTATGCTAGCTTACCATATGTGGCTGTGGCTGTGTTCACATTGGTTGTGGTCATGCACTTTCACACAGGTGTATCTTATCCTCTGCTGTGACATGCCTGTAGAGCCTGCTATATATGCAGGTACATGTCCATTCCCCCATAGGAGATTAGGCCAGTGTTGTGCCAGTCTGCCTGCAGCCTGCACAGTGCATTGTCACATGCCTAACAGCTTAGTGTACTTACCCAGTGAGATGTCATGTCCAGACACTTGCCAGATGTACTGCTGCCAGGCCTCCTTTAACAGTCATGTATGTCAGACAGAGCAGTGGGATGCTGTACAGATGTGTGTCAATATCTAGTGGGTAGTATGTGGCCATGGCACCCCTGTACCAGCAGTTATTATATGTCAGGACAGACAGGGGTGTGCGAATGCATAACCTATAGGGGCAAATGTATACCAGTCATTATGTGTTATACCCATCTGCATAGCTGTTAACATCCATATTGTCAGGCTTGGTCCAAATGTTTTGCAATACAGGGTTCTGTGCATAGCTCTAGACTGTACAGAGTGTGTCAGAATGTAAACATAAATTGGCCAATATCTCTGCTGCAGTCCAAAGGGGCATTATGTGCTAGCAGCAGTACTGTACTATGATGTCCTTAGGATGTGTGTCAGTAGCCAATGCCACACATGTGAAAAGCAGATGTGAACTCCCACACACACCATGTCTGTGAAGACAATCCCTATTACAGTAGCAATAGTCTACTAATATACCTGCTATACATACCTGACATTCCCTTGCACTACGAGGTTGGAACTATAGTTGATGAGGTAGAGCTACACTCTATGTTCAGGACATATGGTGTAAATATATGTACATATAATTACCCAGATATCTGTATATTTAATTACACATATCAACATATATAGATGGGTATGTATATGTACATAGATATACATATTCACACCCAGATATATACATATACAGAGCAATATATGTCTACACATATACAGACAGTGATACATATGCATATATATATATATATATATATGAATGGATATCTACATATATATTGACAGTAGTAGGTATATCAGAATAGATATGTATGAACATATAGTTATAGATATCTACATATATACCAACATAACTAGGCATATCTGTACACATAGGATGTGCATACATATATAGCTATATACACATATAGCTATATACACACATATGTATATATACATATATGTATATATACATATGTGATTTTATATATATATATATATATATATATATATATATATATATATATATATATATATTCAAAGAGATATACATGTGGCCATATATATGTAGCACTATACAGATGTGTATACAGACATATGTATGAGTATACATGTGCATGTACATGTAGACAGATCTAGGACTATTGAACGAAACTAAAAGAGTCCGAATCCACAATCACCGAACACACTTTAACGAAAGCGCTTTCACCAAAAAAGCACTTTCGTTAAAGTGTGTTTAAAAACAAAACAATAAAACACCCCCCTACTTAAATATTCTCACTCCGAGGTCGCAATACAGTGGGGAAAAGGGAATTTCCCCTTATCCCCACTGTAGTGCGTTCTCCGCAACAGGCATACTTACGCAAAAGTGCATTTCGGTGAAAAACACTTTCGCGCAAGTATGCCCGGCTGAATCGGTTTTGGTTATGTTGCCGTTTGGTGATCCGTATGGATCCCATGTAGACATATATAGACCTATGATATGTATACAACCATATTCCTGTCATGAATAAATGTCATGGTTGTGTATACCCTCCCACATGTATCTCACTGTATGTATCTGCTACGTGCACATTATGATAAAACAACATATGTGATGCAACAGTCATATTAATAACAAGGACTACACAAGTTAGGAACTACAGGCAAATATTCAATACTACTCAATATGTGTATTGACAGCTATATTGGTAAAACAACAGCAGTCTTCACAATGGTCATGGTGTAGTCGTTAAGTGCTGTGACTTCAGTGTAAAGGGCCCTGAGTTCAAGATCTGCAAGGGCTGTTCATTTCTTTGCTGGGCAGGATAACGGTTGTTGGATACAGAGTGGTTAAGGCAGTTTGAGCAGCTTTAAGTGGGTTTGCATGGATTTGCGTGAAGCTAAGCCGTGTTACGCTATGAGTAAAAGTAAAAGCACTTACACACTGTAGGCAGTGCTTACCAGTGCACAAATCAGCTTAGCTGTTATATTGTAGCAATGTTAATACTTGCTAAGCATAGCTTAGCCTAACCAGGACACACAACCCAGTTTGATAACTGGTAATAAGTGTATGTATTGCCATGTATAATACATGCACCTATGTGCTGTCATTACAGTAGCAAGGGGTGTGAGTGTGATGTGTGGGACACAGACATATATGAAGCCTGTACAGCACTGTTATCCATGTGAATGTGTTACATGCAGGTGTAGTAGCCCAGGGTACATGCTGTCACACTGGCATGTAGTGTATCATGGCAGTACTACTGTTGACAGTGCCAACCCAGACAAGAGCAGAGTGCTTAATGTAGTACTGACAACAGGCACACCTGCGAGCATGGCTGGACACCAAGGCCTCCCTGTTGTATCCCTGGTGTGTGAGCTGTGTTACAGTATATACCTCTTACTGGTTTGTCAACGCACTTATGCTACTGCATAGCTACCTGCCAAGCTGATGACTGTCAGTCCCTGTACAGATGTGCAGATGGCAGGTATCCAGCTAGGATATGTACAGGCAACCTACGTTTGATTGATGCCCTACTTTGTGTATGGCATGTGCATGAGATGCATATCCCTGTAGTACCAATGTTGGGGTGTACTATGGTCTGTATCACAGTCATGGCCAATATGTGATGGTGGGTATGGCAGAATGTCATCATGGGTTTCAGGAAGTACAATATCCAGTGGAGGATGTGGGTGCTGTGTACACTGTTATTACACCAAGGTACACCGGGTATATGTGCCTTGTACCATGTTATGGTTACCACTATCACCATCAATCATATAGCTAACTGTTACCACAATCCAAGTCAGTTATGCATGTGATGTGTTCAGCCTACCTGTAACACATTGGAGACATGGTCAAGTTAGCAGCGATAGACCCTGGTATCTCAGATGTGTGGCTGGCTGTTATGTGTCGTTAAATGTGTATATGATGGTATGTCACACTATATATGATCCAAATATACCCATTACATCCCCCATTAGCATACAGTACATGTCGGGGGATGTTCTGCATATACCATGTAATCTGGGACACACCACACCTTAAATGCTGTGCAGTGTGTGCAATGTAAGCCACACACATCAGTATCATGACATTGCTAGGTAGTGGTCTAGCCCTAGTGTTGGCAAGTAACAGTGTGTGTGTATGTGGATGGGTCTACATCAGGTGCCTGGTATACATGCCTCAGCGGACCACCTGTCCATGTGGCACAGGCAATAACCGGTTTAGTAACCTGTGAAATGTGTTTGACTGTACCCCAGATATGTCACAGCCATGGTGTCAGCACAGTGACATACCCCATTGTGCAATATGACTGCAGACCATTCTTGTGCTGACACATGTATGTCTAAAACACACATGGATAACATTATAGGGACTGCAATCAACCAGTGTTACTAACAGCTATAATGCATCATTGTTGGACGGCTACACTACCTGCCAAATATGCCTCACACTGTACTCCCTACAACATGTTACACTGCAGTACTGTGGTACACTGTTGTACAGTCACCGCTTGCATCAGAACCATATCAGTCTGTCCCAGCATCGATGGTATGGATGACAGGGATGGGGCACAGATATCATCATATGTACAGGGCATTCCAGTGCTGACATGTACACCTACAACACAGTTGGATAACATTATAGGGACTGCAATCAACCAGTGTTACTAACAGCTATAATGCATCACTGTTGGACAGCTACACTACCTGCCTAATATGCCTCACACTGTACTCCCTACAACATGTTACACTGCAGTACTGTGGTACACTGTTGTACAGTCACTGCCTGCATCAGAACTATATCAGCCTGTCCCTGCATTGATGGTATGGATGACAGGGATGTGGCACAGGTATCATCATATGCAAAAGGCATCCTAGTGCTGACACATGTACACCTACAACACAGTTGGATAACATAATAGAGACCACAGCTTAACTATCATTTGGGCAGATATTGTATTGTACCACACCTTCTGCTATGTGATAGTAGCCATGTCCCCTGTGTGGACACCATCATTGCTGGCCTGTTGCAGACTATTCACCTGCATGCCATTGTCAGGACTACTATGGTTACATATATGCTAGTGGTATGGCTGCTCTGAGATTGCTGCACATCTGACAGTCTGCTTTATTGGGGATATTTATGCATACTGTTGGACATGTACCAGGATTATGCAGACTATTACTACCAACAAATATTCTATAACAGTGACACAATAACATGTATATGTTCTATTGGCCAGCAGATCCACCTCTGCACACCCATCTGCCTATGGTACCTGGCCACATCACATATGTGTCCCAACCTGGGGCCCCCTCATGTACTGTTACAGCAATACCATCAAGTGGAACCACCCAGGGGATGTTGTCCTCCCCCTCAGGGCACACACAGACATGTTCCTGTCCCCTGACATCAGGCCTAGGGTCTGTTCCATACCAGGCTCCACAGACACATGAGGGATGTGCTACATCAGTCTGAGGCACCCAGTACACATTCACAGGGCCAATATGCCTCTTCTGATCAGCCCAGACCAGGCATCTTCAGGACATGGACTGCTGTTGTGAGTAGCAGTGGGTGGGTGGCTTGTTCCCATTGTGCCAATATTGGGGACCATGGGGTGTACACATCACAGACCACACACACCATCCACAGTGTTTACCCACCACAAGTATCACATACCACCCCTGTAGACTGTCCTCTATATCTACCAATCCTGACCACCTCCACATGTGTACCTGCCATACCCCCCCCATATTCCCATTGCATACTTCACAGGCGGGGGCAATGTGGTGCCAATAAGGGACTAACATGTGACATACCCATCCATGGTGCACACACTTCCAGCTGTAGATATCTGTGTGTATTGCTATGTGTGCTGCTGCCTCACACATAGCACACATCACTGTGGTAGTGATATAGGGGACATGTCTTTACATACATATATGTTTGTGTGTGTGTTTGTATATATGTAGGTGTGCATATAGGTATATATCTATATATGTGTAGATATATGTGATGTATATTTGTGCACATATATATGTCTACTCATGGGTATATGTATATTTCTGGACATACATGCTGATATATATATATATATATATATATATATATATATATATATATATATATATCCTTATATATTATATATGTGACATATGTACACATATGCATACCTATATGTGGGTTACATTCAGACATCAGCTCCTCAATCTCACAACATCTTCCTGCATAGCTTCACTCTTCTGCCTTGCTACAACACAGACAGATGCCACATATGGACACGGCCTTACAATAGGGAAGTGTATGTGGGACCCAATGGCAGGTAATCCTATTACACACCTATGGGATTTTGGAATGCTTAATTACAGATTCACCTGAGTATCCTGCCAGTGGTTGGCCATGGTTCTCACATGTCCATCATAATGGCAATACTTCCACCGCCAACTATTGGCCACTTAATATACATATTTCCCATTACACAACACACACTATGATGGCTTACATCTTGTCTGTCAGTGCTGACCTGCACAGTTAACGGCTAAGGCCCACTACTCACAGGGACAGACACTATTATCCATAGCTGTTGTTCAGTTTAACATCATCACAGCAACATCTGATGGCACATATAACTCATTCCACATCATCTATCCCATTATGATGGACCAGGTACTACATTCTGTTACATGTATATATACTTCACATACCTGTTTGGGAATGATGTCTCTCTCTCTCGCTCTCTCTCTATATATATGTATATATGTATATATATATATATATATATATATATATATATATATATATATATATATATATATCTGCACATGATCAGGTGATAGCCTCTGCACCAGTCAGTGTCCTCCACTTGCTAACTGCATGCAGCTTGCTGTGTAGTACTTCCAATTACCACTGTCATGGCAACCACCTACTATAAATCCCTACATCATCTGGGTGTGGTCCCTTTACCTTTCCTGTGTGATGGACATCCTTCCTGTGTGTGGGCATCAGTGTTACAGACAGCAGGTAGGAATACCTCCACCAGGAGCATCGACAGACTCAGGCCAGCTACGTATTTGTGGAGGTTCCAGAACTACAGACAGAGTGTGAGTAGAATTGTGTTATGCCTTGTATAGTACTGGTGTTACAGGTTGTGTGTGCACATACTAGTTTTACCTTGGAATGCAGTCTGTCTGCATAGCTCTCAACTGTGGGCCTATCCTCTTGGTGGCCAGAGGTTTGCCTGTCATGCTTTGCCTGTCCACCACACAGGTCTTGTTTCAGATATTTCACTGGCAGTGTGTGTCGAGTGCTATCAGTACATGGCTACATCCATTTATGTTTCTAAGTTCAATCCCCTGACTAAGGGTATGTTGCAGACTATCCTGTAACACCAGTGACTTGCTTAGTGTATGGCAACAGTTCTCCACATATGGGCCTGTGTCCCAGCCTCTGTCCTCCACCTACATACCAAGCCTTGCACATATGACATGCTGTCAGGGGTTGTTAGTGGGCTGTGAGTATATCACTCTGCCATTGCTGCCATCAGTCTACTGCTCTTGTATCCACCACACATACGGTGGGGCTGGGGTCATATATGTGTGGGCTTCACCAACCCAATACATGTGTGCTCATATGCAATCCAGAGGCCAGTGTATGTAACAGTGGTATATGGCCCTGTATTATTGAGTCTAGGGGGGATACACCATAAATGACATAGGCTGTTACAAAATGTGGGGGTATCAGGGGTGAGCTGCCTTAAGGTATCTGGAGGTACATTACCATATACTTCACCTATATTTACATTACTTACATAAATTGGGTTAATGTAGGCCTACTGCCTCCTGCCATACAGACTGTTCTGTTTGTCAGTGTGCTTGTGACGGTGTCAGTTATGCCTTGTTATGTAACAGTTACATCCCATTTGGTCAACTGAAGTCTTTACTACCTAGTGATTTTGTACAGGGTGTCGATAGAGGCTGCTGAACTATACACCTACATTACTTATTGCTGATTGTTTGGTATCCTGTGGCCCAGTCTGTCTTCCAGGGGTGGTCCATGCTATTGGACTGCCGGACTGCAGCCCCCCCCCAGCTGTAAAAAAAGAAAAAATAGAAAATAAAATACAAAGAAAATAAAAAAAAATGATTGCAAATAGCAGACCTTCGCGCATGCGCACTAGCAGCATTTCTGATATCCAGACTGCTGCTGAGACAGTCTGGAGCATGTGCAGACTGTCTCAGCAGCAGTCAGGATTAAGAAGCATTCAAGTGCAGAGATCCCAGAAGTCTATGCAGTTGTAACTGCATAGACTGTCACTAGAAAGGGATCAGACTTGCACTGCAACATCGACAGGCTGGGAGTCTTGTTGGGGAAGGACATCTTGTGGGCTTGTAGTGCTCCAGTGAAAAGATTCAATGCTCCAATGGACGAAGCTGTGGAAGGATTTAGTGCTGCAATCAATGGACCTGTCCCAGGTAGTGTATGCAATGCCCCAGGTGCTACAGGGTGGTGGGTAGAGAATAAGGCTTGAACCCTGTACCTTGGGCCCAGGTGGCAAGAGCCTGAATTCTCTACCCACCACCATTTGCAAAAATGTCGCAGATTTAATCCTCATACTTGTTCTGTTTCTCATAAAATCTGTGGTTTCTGTATTTTTGTGTCCTTGCAAAGCCAGGAGTGCATTGGTGCAGTGATAGCATTGTTGCCTGACAGCTACATGTTCGCTGGTTTGATTCTTGGCTGGGGTGCCTTACCTTCTGCGTGGAGTCTGTATGCCCTCCTGGTTTTTGTTTCCTCTAGTGCCCTCCCATCTTACAAAGACATGTGTCTGGAGTGTTTCTCCCTGGGCCTCTGCTAAAAATTAGCTTTTGTTCCAAGTCAGACTTTCCTGGTTAACAAATGTTAAAAATGACACGCATCTAAATATCAGACTTCATATTCTTCAGAAAGTTCATGGTAACACAAAAGCTTTTATTCTAGAAATTTTCTAAGTGTATAAGATGGATATTTGAAATCTGTCCCTATTTTTGGGACTGTATTCCCCCATTATTGGCTTCATCCAGGTTTTGTGCTAAGGTTGAAAGCTATGGTAAGAACTGAATTCACTGAATATGTTTGGGGCCTATATTCCCCCATTACTGGCTTTGTCCGGTTGTTTTTTGCTAAGAGGTTGAGAGCTATGGTGAGAACTGAATTCACTGAATGTTTGGGGGCTGTATTCACCCATTATTGGCTTTGTTCAGATGTTTTGTGCTAAGAGGTTGGCAGCTGTGCTATGGTGAGAACTGAATTCACTAAATGGTAGCCATTTAAGTTTCCGTCTTCTTCTTTCACAAAACAGCTAATTTGGCATAGTGGTATGTTGCTTCGACTGCTTTGTACAAGGTCCTTGGTTTAAGGCTTGGCAGTGAAATGTATGGTGATAACATAGCATTTTATTCTAGCAACTTTCCAACATTATACAAGCAATGTTTAAAATGTGTCCCTGGTTTTTGGGCTTTTGCCCCCCCCCCAATAAATTTTGGCTTTTTCCAGATTTCTTTGTGCTGCAAAGTTCAGAGATACAACTTGAGTGAGTAGATTTTACAAGGAGCTGAGAGCTGCAGGGGAGCAAAAGTTTAGTGCTGCTTATAGCGATTCTGCTTGCATTGTCAATAGCACAACAGGTAGTATACTTACTTTTGATGCAGAAGGTTGTGGGTTCTACTCCCACAGTAGATAGATGCATTGCTGATACTGTACTGTGTTGCAAAAGGGGTGGATACTGCACTCATTTTTGGTGAAGATACCTAATAACTATGAACCTGTTATCAGTTTGCCATCCATTCCCTATTGCAATATTGCTAGCTTATCATTTTTTTAGTGTAAGTTAGGCAATTTATTCCTCAAGGGTAACAGGCACTTTATTTGTAGATGAAACAATAAAATACAAAGTTGTTTGCTAGCAGCAACCTCTTCATTAGTTACAGATCTCTTTAATGTGGAATTATTTAGATGACTTTTACTTCTTCAGAGATTGTGCATATGTACTGATACTGGTGGATTGTAGAAGTTTGAGTAGACTTTTATGATGGAAATGTTCTGAATTAGACAGTTTTGTCATTACTGGTGCATGCATTTTGTTTCATTGTTTACTGGAAAAATTTCAAAACAAATTTAAAACACCCTCTAAAACTGTACTGTATTGTTCAAGGAATATAATTTAATACAGTCAGGAAGGTGTATGAAAGAGCATGTGTATGTTTCGTGTGCAAGGGACCTGTGATTTGAAAACAGCCCAAACCTAAAGTTAATCTGCCACTGGCAAAAAGTATTTTCTTTGAATGTGGGTTTCAATGCTGTTTCAGTGATTATGAGTTTTCAATTGCAGAGAAGTTTTAATGCTAAGTCTGTTCTCATTGTGAGACTGCATTACTTTGTTTAGCAGATATGATAGCTATTAGTGTTTGTGCTGTAAAATGCAAAATAAAACTTTTAAATGAAGTCCAAATCATCGCAGAAGTAAAGCAGTATGCACATTAGTGTTTATGGTAAATGGTGTGAAATAGCCAAGTAATGGTTCATTGGAATGGCTGTAGGGGGTGAAGCTCCATTCGATCATGATTTTGTGAGGGGGGAAGGGCAGCAAACTCAAAGACAGCCCCGGCTGAACTATACCTCTCAACTGTCCAGATTTTTGCAGAATTTATAGATTTTTGCTTCTTATTTTTCATTTGTTCCTCATAAAATTTGTGGTTTTCTGTCAAATCATTTAGGAATGAAGTCACTAAATAATGACAGACACTGAGTTTCAGACTTTATAACCTTCAGAAAAATGCATGCTAAAGCAAAACCTGTTATTCGATCAGCTGTCTCAGTTTATACAAGAGCAATTTTTAGTGCTGTTTATATGTTCCCCCCATATATTTGGCCTTGTCTAGATTTCCTGCATTAACAGGTTGAGAGGTACATGCAAATAAATTGCTTTATAGAATTAGGCATAGCCAAACCTTTCAAATACCCCCAATTTTGGCTCAAAATGTTACTCTTCCCCTAATAATCCCTCTGCAAAATGGCAATTTTGGAAGAAAACATGGAGGGTTTACAATTAATAAATAACTGTAATAATCAGTTATAGATTACTTTTATTTCAGAAATGCATGTAGATTCTTTTATTTTGTCAGCTGCTCAAGTTAGCAGTACTAATATTAAAAAGTGTCCCTTCTTTGACAGGTTCCCAGCTGTATTGTGTGGCTATTTTATATGTTTGAATCACATTTTTGGTCCATTTTTCATAAAATTGTGTTTTCTTTGGCAAATTAGTGGCAAATTTTATTTTTATTTATTTATTTTACATTTGTTGACTGGGCTAGTCCAGCTGGATATATGTCCATTTTCAGTGGAGGCCCGGGGAGAAAAGCTCCATTGATTAAAATAAGATTAGAGAATACAAATGCATAACAAACAAAAGCATTAAGCATGCAAGATATGAAGATTTTAGTATAAGTAATACACATCTAGGAGTAAAAAAAATATCCATAACAAGAAAATATTAAGGTAAATGATTAGATGATTTCCGTATGGAAATTAGATAGTATCAAAACATAGAGTAAATCATACATTCTCTTGAAAATATGGTAGGCAACATAATCTTTTTTTTTTCAATATATAATGAAGTTAGAAAATAATGACAGACATTTCAGTTTCAGATTTCATACCCTTCAGAAAATTCATACTAATGCAAGACCTGTTCTATTATCTTTCTAAGTTTATAAGAACAATATTTAAAAATTGTCCTTATTTTTGGGCCTTTGTCCCACTTCTATGTATGGCTTTGTCCAGATTTCTTGCTCTGAGGTTGAGAGGAATGACAAATGTGTCAGGGCCATCACAGTCATCCATAGACATTTCAAATTGTGACATACTTGTTGCACCCCGCTCCCCCATGTAGTGACTCTGGATGTGTCCAAGCAAGGCTAGGAGCAGTTATGCAGTGTAAATGTGCAGAATATCCCCCCATCCAAGGTAGACACAAGTACTACAATGGCTTTTCATTTGTCCTTGATTTTGCAGAATGTTCTGGTTTCTGTCATATTTTTATACTCTGGATTTATGCTTATTATTATTATTCAGAAACTGCCTGTTGCTCTGTGTTTAAGTAGCAGTACTTTAATGACCAACTGGTAAGCTTGTCTGAGATTGTAAGATGCAAGTAAATTTTAATAAGCATACTGTTAAAGCATTGCCAACATTGAAAGCCTTTCTGTTGTTGCCATGCAGACAATACTTACATAACTAGATAACATATAAGCCTTGGGTATTGAAATGCATATGACAGTATTTGTAATAAAGGACAGGATTACATTATTTTAAGAGCTCATCACAGGTTTTACCTGCAAACTAAACAGAATGCCAATCTATCATGTGTGGTCCATATCCTGTGCAGTAATCCTTTAAGCAATGTATGTTGATCTCGTTTCCTGTTTGCTTTTCATTTTTTACTTTGATCATGTTTACCCCATGAAACAAGCAGATAGTTGCTGTCAGGCAGCAGGTCTTTTGTGGATAAGAAACATTTTTACAAGTGGGGGTATCACAGAGATTGCTACTTTCAGCATGTTACTTGGTACTTTAATAAAGCTGAATATAAATTATAATTAGAACTGGAGTACAAGGAGAAGTGGTTTGAGTTGAGTGCTGCTTGTTTTTCTTTTACTTGGTTTTGACTAACATTCCGGTAATGTATTTAAAAGTAATTTATTTTTTCATGCCTCACAACCTTTTTGTTTCCATCTAGATATTAAGTAAGCTGTCATGCAGCCAATGGATTGAAATATGTTTTTCTTCTACACTTCATTTTTGTCTTGATAGAATTCTAATAATGATGGTTTGGTAACCAGGGCAGAGTATTTAATTAAAGTTACAGTTTTTGTGGTTTTGAGCATAGCTCCTCTCCCGTCTAGTTGGCTACACCCATTCCCATTGACCCCACCCATTCAGCTGTCTCCTGCAGCCCCGGCCTTTGATTTGAAGTCACCAGCCGCCACTGGTCTTTACTACTGAACAATTTGAAGGGCTTGGCCTGGACAGCAACAGTTGTGAACCTTTCCAGGCTACTGTATTAGTATAACTGCTTCACAGTTGCATTACTCTCTTTATATGGATGTCAGTGTCTGAACAGCTGTATGACATGGCATACAGAACTGTAATAGTACACAAATAATGATTTTCCATTTCTGCAAACCTGTGTGTGGTGTTTCTTCCTATGACCACTCTGTGGGTATATGTTGCAGGCAACAATTGTCATTTGTATGGGTGGCCCATGCAGTGTCCAGTTGTTAAGGTGTTAACTGTAGGCATAGTGGCTGTTCCATATTGTGTGCATCTTCTACATATGTAACTTAATGTACATATTGCTGCGTGTGTATGTGTAGTCACTTATATATATATATATATATATATATATATATATATATATATATATATATATATATATATATATATATATATATATATATCTGTATATTTGTATCTGCATATATGTGTCTGTGTATATGTAAACTGGGGATGTGAATAGCTTCCACATTTTGCATTTCCTATGGGAGCCAGACTGTACTGCATGATATGTTACCAATACCAGCCTGACATCATACAGGTGGGATGTAGTACTGTTAACATCTTGTGCTCATGTCATGTCAGGTCCTGGTTATGGGATCTGCAATACTTGGTAGTGTATTGCAGGTGGACATTTGTCTGTGGGGGGGGTATGCTTATTCGTACAAGACGTATATTGTTTGGGGCCTCTCAACCCCATTAACGGTGCATGTGGACATATATGTTTTAGTTAATCTACCATTGCTATCTACAGATGTATGGCCATCTGGAGCATTTCTCCCTGGGCCTCCACTGAAAACAGGCTCTGTGGAACCTAGTCGGACATTCCCGGTCAACAAAGGTTCACAACTTACCCCTGTGCTAATTTATATATATATATATATATATATATATATATATATATATATAAAAACCATGTCCGTATATACCTACATAGATATATATCTGTGTACATATATGTAACATGCTGTGTATATGTAGACATATAGGTGTAGACATATATATGTGTTGATGTAGGCATTTGCATGTATATATGTTCATATATATTTATATATATGTATCTTCTTCTTCTTCTTCTTCTTCTTTCGGCTTTTCGGGTAGGGACAGTCGCCAGCGGATCACACCTGTCGCGCACATTGAATGGCAGGAGTTTTTTAGTGTCTGAGTTGCCGGCCCAACCTTCCACAACCTTCCACAGGCACACACACACACACACCTAGGGCCAATTTAGAGAATCCAATCCACCACATGCAGCATGTCTTTGGGATGTGGGAAAACCACCAGGAGGGAGGAAACCCGAGAGGGAGGACAGAGGACATGCAGACACACACAAGAACCAGCCAAGGCCAACCTCTGAGAACCTCTGCAGGTGCGTTAACTACTGCACCACCGCCACTGCCATATTTATATATATGTATATATTTCTAAAAAATATATATATATATATATATATATATATATATAGGTAGATAGATATGTTGTATCTAGTTAGATATTAATATATTTACACACACACACACATACATCTATATATTGGAATACATTCTCTGTACTGTTGCATGACTGGGCTGGATGATATGTTTCTGTAAACATCAGATTTATGTATATATGGCATGGCTTATTGATAATCACTTTGTCTATGGTGTGCAGGGTCCTGGGTTCGAGAAGCTGTTTATTTTTTTGCTGGGCAGGACACGGGCCATTGGATACAGAGTGATTAAGGCACTTTAAAGCAGTTGTAAGTGGATTTGTACAAGTTTTGGAGGAGCTAAGCTCTGCTAACTTCTGGTTACAGTGTCTTAGACTCAGCTTCTAAATTGTTTAACCTGTGTAGGCATTGCTTACCCCTGCGCAAACATGCTTAAACCCGCTTGCTGCTGCTTAAAAGTGCTTACTGCCGCTTAACCCTGTGCTAATTTCTTTAAAAGAAAATAAAAAGGGGTTGATAGGAAAGTGGTAAAAAATGGGGCACAAAGCGGGAAAAGACAGTAGGGAAAATAGCCAGGGATGTGCAGGAAGGGTGTAGGGAAGGTCCATAGCTGCCCATTTCTTCTACAGCAACAGCTGTGCATATACACTGCATTTGGAGGTAGATTTGGACACTCATACCCTTGGGAGAGGTGTGAGGACAACAGTAATAAGTTGTGATGCCAATTAGACCAGATTACTTGTGTCCAGTGGACATGTCTGCAAAATGGACAGCTATGTATGGGGTGAGATTTCTTTGTGGGAACAGATTGCCCTTTTTCCAGGTGAGAGTGGGATGTTGGGGAGGGGTAGTAGGTCTATTTGGAGAGGCAGGTTGGGTAGGTTAACAGATAAGACAAAACGCATACAATGGTGGTATATGACACATGTGGGGGGTAAACACCTTGATGGGGAGGGTTGTTGGGATATCGGAAGCCCACAAGCCCTATAGTGGTAACAGTGGGATTGAGGTTCCCACCCATGGGCAGTCACCACTAAACCTTCACAGCCCCGAAGGTGGCTGTGCTGGTGGCTGAGTTGCAGAGCCAGGCTGACTATCTAATCATGACACTCGGCCCTCGAGCTGGAGTAGAACATCACCAAACTGCTCATTGATCATTCTACACACCACAAACCCGACCTGGTGACAGGTGGCCAGTGCCTGCCCATGCCCACTTCCAGGGGGAGACAAGCCCCATCCCCTAAGGCAGTTCCACCCAAAGGTGGTGTAGGACCAATGGACAGGGCGGTCCCGGGTTGGGCCCCAAACATGCTGGTGCCCAGTGCCACAGCCAGGTGAGGTGGGACAGGTGGGTCCACTGGGACCAGCCTTCCCACGCGTGCTATAGTGTTTAGATTACATCATAATTTGTGGGTTAGTAATAGTCAACACATTCAAGGGTTAGGTCTAACAGCATTCATAGATATTCCCATTAACCTAGACACCAGATACGGACCAGTTGCATAGCAAACAGAACACATGCATATATGGGACCACAGTGGTAATAAGAACAGCATGAATTGATGGCACCATGCCACCAATGTTGGAATTATTCAATATAGCACATGCATGGGAACCATGAAAATATTTATCAAACAAATGGGCATTATCAGAGTCATTACATACCAGTCGGGGTGGGTATGTTGATTATTGCTGGAGATATGGTGGGGGGAGAAAAAGATGTCAATTAACAACAAGTATATTCCTGTCTTTCCTAGTCAGTGATGTTATCTGTACCTTACAAGTCTTACTACACTACCCTATAGCCTTAGTTTGGTCAGTGATATGGTTGTCATCATCATTACTCATGAACCAGATTTACCTGCAGAATACACCTCTTACCTGGTACACCTGTGGAGGGAATATTTGTTAACACTAACCAACTGTTTCTCCACATACTCCTGGATTCTGGGTTGTTGTCTTGCACATAGCTATCCAACTCTTTCTGCAAAGACTATTTCCATGTGTTGACCACATGCTGTGTGCTGGGACATATCTAGAATATTGCCCTCTTCCACCTTTAGTGGCCTGACACACACATATATATGTTTTCCTACACAGTTATATCATGTAGTACAGTGTGGGTGACAGTGACCAGTGATACTTTATTATTCAGAGAAACTGCAACACTCACAATTCCCTCCCATACCAGAGTGAACAGTACCAGTACAGGTTATAATGGTCTGTATTTCTCAGCACAGTTTTCGTATCCTACGTACCTGTTTGTTAGCACTACCTGACTGTTGCCACACAAAGTTCCAGATTACACATTAGTATTATGCACATACATCTCACAGCTTGACAACATGGGAGTGTAGATAGGACATACTTGAAATATTACTCTCCTAACAGTTTTTGGGGTTACTACAGTGACAGGTGTGTTCTCATGATGTTTGACAATCACTTGTATTCCCTGTTTGCTGGCTACACATCTAGGATCATCCCACAGACTTACCAGGGGGACAGGCAGCAGATATGGGCACATATACTGGACATCCTGGCCTCATCTGGACAGTTATGGGGTATGAATCTGTATGCAGTCTAATTCCACTCCCAGGATTCAGACCATGGCTGTGTCTGTTACAACTTAAACACTGTCCATCGCAGTTGTGTCTGCTACATAGATATTGCTGTATATCTCCAGTCTGCTTTCTGTCTTATTAATCCCCTCTGCTTATGCATTCTGACCTTGTATTACAACACTCATATACAGATTTCCTAGGGCATTATATGCTGTAGGACAGTGTGGGCAACAGTGATGTGTAATACCTCATTATTCAGAGCAAATGCATATCATTCTTGTATTTCTGGCCACAGTGTTGGTATCTGACAGACCTGTGGGAGGAATGTTTATTACACTACCCCTGAATATCACAACAAAAACCAGATCTCTATTATACACATACATCTCACTCTGTTACTGTACACACTCTGACCACAGTTTGACAAGTTGGGGTGTAAATGGGACAAACATGGCTTGTTAGTCACATAAGTTATTGGGAAGTTGCTTGTCCGCCAGCTTTGTTCTCATAGCTGTGTGTCAATCATTTGTATTTCCTGTTAGCTGCCTATACGTCTGGGATCATCCCACTGATTTCCCAGGGGGACAGGTTGATAGGCAACAGATATGTTAAATTAATTTGATATTCAGGACATATCTGCACAGTTGTGGGGTATGATTCTGAACGCAGACTACTACCACTGGCAGGATGCGAACCGTGGCTGTGTGTGCTAAAAAACAGCAGTTCACATCTCAGGTGCATGTGCTATTCTGTTTTTGCTATGGTAATTTTCCCTATTTACTGTCTATGTGTCTCTCAGTTGTACTAAATGGCCTTTGGGCATATACAGGCATTCCTACACATTCAATTTATGGTGCACAGTATGGGTAACAGTGCTTAATACTACATTACTATTACATGATTGCATATCTACATTACCATATGATACCAGGATATCATGCAGTCCAGCAGTTAAACCTGTTTTGTCAGGCTATTACAAACAATATGAGACTCTTCCTGCCATATGATACCAGGATATCATGCAGTCCAGCAGTTAAACCTGTTTTGTCAGGCTATTACACTTTTGTTGACTTACAAACAATATGAGACTCTTCCTACCATATTCTCTAGTGTATGCAGTTCTTGCCTAGAACAATATAGGTTTTATACAAGTAATTAATTTACTACTACTTTTATTTTATTTCCTATGACAGTAAATGCATGAGCATTACTGATCTGCCTCGAGTCACAACCTCACCAGGTGACTGATGTGGGCCTCCTGGTTCGCGGCCCACTCCATTGCAGCTATGGGGGACATAAGAGGAATATTTAGTCATACCTATCCATGATATACCTGAGCTGGCAATTATTACACACATACTGGAGTGATACTTACACATGGCTGGAACATCCCCCCAGATCGGCAGAGTGGTGCCTGACCTGCTCAACAGTTCAGGGTATACCAGTGGCACTGGTGAGGTACTGGCCCTTGCAGTCTCTGAGCATGGTCTTTAAGAGTCCTGCCATGACTTTGGAACACCTTCTCCCCTTACTGCCATAGTGCCTGCAAGTGGAAGCTACAACCAGTTATGAGATGTATTCCTGCCTCTTGGGTTTAAGTAGGGCTGATTTCCCACACTTTTCCGTGGTTGGCTGGTTTTGAAAAGGCTAAGCTATGGGCAAACCTGCTTACCTAGGGTTGCATTGTTTAAAGGGGTATACCACTGGGCACAATGAGTTAGCTTGTCTACACATTGCTCACACCTCCTAAGCTTGCCTGTGCAATGCTTAGCATTGCTTACATTAGACTTTGCATTATAATGCCTTTTTGGCATTGAGTTATTAATCATTACACCTTATATGTATGCCTGGTATCCATGATTAATGTGTATATACACTCTGTGGGGTCCTTGTGTTTCACTGGGGACTTCAACACTCTATTACAATTACACCTCACTTCTGGGCTTGCTGCTGTACTCCAGTTCACGTATTTATGTTATGTAGTGGCTTATGGAATATATGACTGTATACTGATTCCTTTCACAGGTTCAGTTTGGTTATACTACGGTGAGGACTTGTTTGCTGATACCTCATTTTTCTGTACTTCTGTGATGGTTTGGTGTTTACCTACAATGACTATGTTGTGTAGGGTCCTGGGTTTGAGACCTGCGTGGCTGTTTATTTTGTTGATGGGCAGAACAAGGGCCATTGGATACAGAGTGATTATTGAGCAGTTTTTGAGCAGTTTGTGGGGGTGTTGTGCTAATAAACCTGTTGTTAAACTGTTACATCTGGTTACAGAAAATTATCTTCAAAATTGCTTAGCCTGTGTAGGCATTGCTTACCGTCGGACAAATGGGCTTAAGTCCACTTACTAGTGCTTAAATAAGCTTGCTACTGGTTATTTGTGCTTAAACCTGCTTACTAGTGCCTTATTCATTATGACACTGACAATTCACATGTGCATTTACTGCAGTACTTCAGTTCATAAATATATGTCATTTAGTGGGTTATGCAACAAAAATATTGGTCATAACGTGCTTTGCCATGTAATATGGAATATGCTGCAGTAGGACTCAAACTGTGACTGCCTGCTCATAAGGTGAATGCTTTGCCCACTACACTATTGCTATGCTGCTGCATTTGTGTATATCATTCTTGTTATCCTCTTCAGCCATTTAAGCTGCATTAACCATAGCTAAGCGATGGGCACACCTGCGCACCTATGGTTAGCTTTAATCAGATTTAAAAAAAATAAATAAAAGGGTTTCTTCATTTTATATATATATGCTGTTGCTATTGTACACAAGGGGGACTGCTGGTGGGGATATACAGTCACCTGTGAGCAGTGTCGCACATTGCATACTCCTTTCTGCTGTTCTACATTCCGGGGGCATGTTTATTCTGAGAGCTCTGCTCTCAGACACACCCCCTGCACTCTTACAAATTCCATGTAAGCCTAGGAGCTCGGGCAGTGCACCTCATTGATATAAATGCCATGCTGCTGTCTTGCTCCTAAATGGTCACTTCTGTGCAGGATTACGCTAGTCCTGCATGGAAGATTAGTAAATCCGGGGGAATAGGTCATCTCTCTCTCTCTCTCTCTTTACATATATCTATATCCATATCTATATCTATCTATGGGTCTACAATAACTTACCTTCACACTACTAGCAGGGTGGCTATACCCCCCCCCACACCACACCTCCCATAACTTAAATACACCAACTCCAAGATCGCACTACAGTGTGGAAGATGGAAATCTTTCCATTCCACACTGTACAGAAATGCCAGTTCTTCATGGTCGACATTTCAAATGTTGATTATATGGTCTCGGCCATATGGTCTTCGACATTATGAAATGTTGACCATGTGTAGGGGACCCGTGTGTGTGTGTGTGTGTGTGTGTGTGTGTGTGTGTGTGTGTGTGTGTGTGTGTGTGTGTGTATATATATATATATATATATATATATATATATATATATATATATACTTGGAAGTGTGACATGCAGTTGTATACAGTTGAACTAACACAATATTGAAGGCAAATGTGACAGACAGATAATATTAAAATGCTAAAATGTGGAAGCTCAGCTGATGAGGGGGCAGTACACACTAGTGTAGAATCGTCTGCATATTGAATGCAGGTGTCTTGAGGAATATTTAAATGTAGATCGTTAATGAATATCGAGATGAGGAGAGGTCCCAGGACAGAGCCTTTTGGGACCCCTAGAGTAATAGGAAGATAAGTGGAAAGGTTATTCTCCCAGAGGACAGCTTGCTGTCTATTTTTTAAATAGTACTTGAACCATTGTAGTGCCTGTGAGCTGAATGATAGTGATTTTAGTATGTCTATAAGTATTTGATGGTTCACCATATCAAAGGCTTTAGAAAGGTCAGTAAAGAGTGCAGCAGAGAGCTGATTATTATTACGATATTTGTCAATGCAATCAGAGATGGATAGGAGAGCAGTAGTAGTACTATGGAAAGACCTAAAGCCATGCTGACAGTCTGATAGTAGGTTATTTTGGAGAAGGTGATCAAGTAATTGTTGGTGGATGCATTTTTCCATTACTTTGGCTAGAGGAGAGAGTAGGGCTATGGGGTGAAAGTTTGAACGTTCTGTTGAGTTACCACCCTTATGAAGTGGGATTATGTAAGAGATTTTCCAGAGAGATAGGATGGAGCCTTTGTTAATGGTTCTAGTAATAAGAATGGAAATAGGGTAGGACAGTACTTTTGCTGCAATTTGCAAATATTCCTCTGGTAGGAGATCGGCTGAGGGGGTACATGGTTTAAGCTTGGTAAGTAGGGTAAAGATGAGGGATGTAGGAACTGGCCTTAAATGAAAGGTAGGTT
>NC_056726.1:401194537-401309537 GCF_019279795.1 Protopterus annectens | reverse complement strand
TGCAGAATGCCCCAGATTTTGCTTCATAGTTTTGATCCATCTTTCATAAATGGTGGCTTTCTAGCAAATCATTGAAGATTTACATCAGAAAATGACAGACGTTTGAGTTGCAAACTTCATGCCCTTCAGAAAAATCATGCCAATGAAAAATTGCTGTTCTATTTACTTTCAAAGTTTGTGAGAGTAATAATTAAAGAATGGCAGGTGTGTAGCAGTGGTGGTGGGGATGTATGCTGATGTAACATCACTTATATCTCAGCTTTTTAAGTTTATAAAACGTAAGGTTTTAGAAATTGTCCCTATATTGTGTTATTGTCTCACTTTTACTTATAGCTTTGTTTAGACATTTTTTGCAGTGAAAGTAAGAGGGATGATTGGAATTTTTTTTTTGTTTTTTTTTTTGCAGTAAGTAGACATTGCTGCCTTGAGATAGCAGAATATGCAGATTTAAGCACATTAATTAGGCCCCTCTTTAAACTTTGGGGTTTTCCATTTGAGGTTCTCGTATCTGACAGATTACATAATGTAGACATTATCGGGGGGGGGTCATAGTGAAGGTGTTTGCTGCATAGACACAAGGGATAGGGTTTGGCGTTCATCGTTGTTTCAGTTCTGGTAAAGGCAAGGTGATTCATTTGTTTTCTTTTGCAGATTGCAGAGGTACGGAATTTGAGTGGGCTGTGGTTGATGACCTGACAGAAGAGGGTTTGGAAGTGATGGAGGCTGTTTCAATGGATGTTAGGGTCATTTGGGTGGTGCACAGTGAAGTCACAGATGGGTGAGTGCCGAGTGAGCAGCGGTCAGTGCCCTGATAAAATGGCTTCAAAAGGTAATGGATTCTTGTGTGGATTTTCTGATGGTTGGAGTGGTGCGCAAGGAGGGTGCAGGGTGCAGGTATGTTTGGGACAAGGTAATGCAGGGCTGGGGGTGGTTTATAGGGAGTTTGGGGTTTGCAGGTGGGGTGGAATCCCAACAATCATAGGACCATAGGAAGCTACAGTATGAAGGTAATGGTTTTAGGGCCTTGTTGGCTAGACAAGTTCAATTTCTTATTTCAGCATACTGCTCCTATTGCCCTTGCAGGGACATGGGTGGAACCTCTGGGGTGAATTTACAGTTACTCATCCAGTTGTTGGTAGATGGATAAGGAGGTGTTTTGTTTGATATGAGGTGGGTGTTTTATTTCAAATGTGGCATTTTCTGGGAGTTAATTTTGTCCCTCAAGCAGGTTTATTAATGTCCCATATCAGGTTAAGGTTTTTAGAGTGTTTAACATGCGTACCATTTGACCTTTGCTTTGGGCTGGTAGGAGGTGTTCAGTAGGAGGTGTTCAGGATAGGTATGACCTTCATGAGCAGATAGGGTTTGATTTAGCATTGTGGGTATGTGGGTGTCTTGGGGGTCATGTATGGATCAGAATATTTTGTTACCTAAGCAGAAATTAGAAGGCCTATGCAAGGCATCTGTTTGGGATTCTTTGCAGATGTAGGACATATTTACTTCATTAACAGATACAAAGGTAACAAATGGAAAGAAAAGGTTTGAGGGGAAGCTGGGGTCAAGCAGGGATTAAGGATGTTTTTTCAGCTTCTTGGGTTACTGAAGTTGCACATCGGATGGTTAATCCAGTTACTTTGGGTAGGGGTTAATAAATTGGGGCATTTTATTATTGCGTTGCTTTCAGAGCAATTCACCAGAATGGCCCTTGGGGAAGATGGTTAGCGTTCTTCATGGGGATTTGCTTTTGTTTATAAATGTTATGGGAGGTTTTGGGTTTGGGAGCATAATTTGTGACAGGCAGTTTCTGGCTTGTGAGGTGGATGGAAAATTGTGGATGCTGATCAGGAGTTTCAATTTAATCTGGAGTAGGTTTAGCAGGAGTTGTTGGGGGGGTTAGGGTTCACTTTCATTTGGGTAATATGACAGTCATATAGGTTGCATTGCTCATGTTTGAGGTGTCAGGTTGTGTTAAGTTTAAAAGCTTGCTGGGAGAGTCTGGGGCACCTTTTATAAGTTGAGCGATAGCATATGGAATTGCTAGATTGGTTAGAAATGTGTGTTACAGCTGTTGATGGGAGGTTTTGTTGGGAAAGATTGTTAATTTTCAGGTGTGGGAGAATGGTAAGACAGTTCAGTTGGTTAAGAAGGATTTAAATGTGAGTACTGTAGTTACACTGTGATACAGCTAAGTGAACTTAATAAATCTTAGTTGGTCATTGGTTTGAAGGGCTGGGGAAGGCTGATAGTGGGAAGACTAGCAGGCTTTGGCTATTGTCAAGACAGGTTTTGTGGCAAGGGTTGGTGTTGGGAAATGGAGGTTCATGGGGTTAAAGTTTGTGGCATTTATTTTAATGATGTATTTTAGTCATTCAGAAGGTGGTTTGTTTGTCAGCTTATGCTAGGATGGTCATATTTTTCTGCTTATATTGGATAGTTGGTGTGACGACAGGATTTCTCTTAAATTGAATATGGGAAGGAAATCTCATTTGGTCATTATTATATATACTGACTGGGAAATAGGGTTACAGTTAGACTTGATGGTAGGCAATTACCCTTGTGTGGTTTCATGTGGCATTGGGTTTAATGTTTTGGTGTTACCTTTGGCAGATAATGCTCTGGGATCCGTTAGGATGCTAATATTTGTAGTTGGAATAGAGTGAATTTATTTAATATACATAAGTTGTACAAAGTTATTGTTATAGCTCTGGTATAGGATTGGGATCATGGGATTATTTTAACCATTTAGTCAGTTGGTTGGTTGGATACTTATATGACAGGGATTTTGGGGTCAAAGATAAGAATTCAGTTTGGCTTAGAGAGGATAGTGGACACCAAATGATGTTTGGCTTAACCTCACATTTTTATGGGGATTAGTTTGTTAAAATTTTGGTTGGATGGAGGGGAAACAGCCTGGTCAGGCACGTGGGTGGAGAAGAGGGACAGGCTTGTCCTCTTCTGTTCCCCCTCTGCTATTGGATGTTCATTTCAATGTGTTTGGAAAGGAAAGTAAGCAGTTGGAGGCTGATGGATAATTAAGCGAGTGGATGTAAGGACGCTGCTTATTGGTTGGAAGTTTAATTCAATAACTGGTAAATGAAGTGAGTGATGGGATGCTGCTTCATAAGTAAATAAGCAAGCTGAGATAACGCTCTTTATTTGATTGGATATGTAATTCAGTAAAGGGTAAATGCAGTGAGTGGTGAGACACTGCCGCATAAGTAAAGTAAATGAGCAGAGGTATGGACGCTGCTTACTGGGTCAGGATGAGTAAGGTCACGTTGTCCTGATTAACATTACTTGAATGTTTATGCTGTGATTAAAATCAGCTATATTATGTTTTAATTGTAATTAATAAATATGTTTTAACAAGTTATGTTTATGAAAGTTTAACAAAGTTCGTCAAATGTCATTCGGTGTGATGTGTTTATTGAAGGGGACCGGGACAAATGCTTTTCAGCCATAATCCGGGCACAAAGTCAAAATGATATGTACATATTACAGTATGACAATGGCTGAGAGAACAAAAGTTGATCACTTTCATAGAGCTTTCAGACATAGTGATAAATCCGTGGTAACTGGATAGTAAATCAATTGAAGAAATCAAAAGGCTGGGCATTTATGGGTCAGGCTTTATACTGCAGATTCCTTTCATTTTGCAAAGTATCTGATAGGTCAGGTGACAATATTAAAGGACCATTCACAACTTCATCTATCTGGAGCTGAATCTTGTAGTTTGTGCATTTAAATTCACAGAGATCCACATTCTGACCCTTTGGAACTTTACATATATATATATATATATATATATATATATATATATATATATATATATGAGTCTACTTCTATTCGCTGACAGCCCATTTCACTGAAACCCATTTGGTCGACAGCTCATTTCATTGACAAACATTCTAGGTGGGGGGGCTGCATCCCCCACCCCACCCCAATGTGGGGGGCTGTGCCCCCCACACCCCACCAACTATATATAACAACTCCACAGTCGCACAACAGTGGGGAGGGGGGCAAATCCCAGGTTTTTGCCTTGAATACTTTTGTCAATTAAATGAGCTGTCGACCAAATGGGTTTCAGTGAAATGGGCTGTCAGCGAATAGAAGTAGACCCATATATATATATATATATATATATATATATATATATATATATATATATATATATATATATATACATACATACATGTGTGTGTGTGTGTGTGTGTGTGTGTGTGTGTGTGTGTGTGTGTGTGTGTGTGTATATTCAACTATTTGAATAACCAGAATAAATAAAAATTTGCAAAACAACCGTTTTTTGACTACTGACATACACCTAGTGCTCTGAATGTTTGAACAGCCATTTCTTGACACATTTTAACTACAGTAGACTCCCTCTTATCCAGCCTCTCTTAAACCAGACATCAAATTGTTGTCGTAGTCCTAGCAAAAAGCAGAGAACAACAACACTGTTGCCTCCTCTGGCCTAAATATTGACAGACATTTGAGTTTTAAACTTCATATTCATTAGAAAAATGCTTACTAACACAAATCCTATTATTCTAGGTGATTTGTAACCTATAAATGCTATGTTGTATGCATTTTCTGATTAACCAGCTATTTGTTTATCCAGCCTAAGGTCTGGTCCAAGCAAGAACGGATAAAAGGGAATCTACTGTAACAATTTTAAGATATTTTTCTCAGAATTTCACCATGGCTGTGACTTTTTTGTGCTGTGTATTTCATCAGTGCAAGTCATGAGTACATAACTAATTCTCCTAACTTTGTAATAACACTTGCAATTATTTTGTCTTTATTTATTTATTTATTTACTGACATTTGATTATCAGGAAAGTCTGACAGGGTAGGTGCCTGTTTTTAGCTGAGGCACAGGGGGAAAACTTCCAAACTATTACAAAAATATTTTAAAAATAACAATTTTATAATCTTCAAAAATAATAAATCTTTCATTTATGCATTTTCCTGCCACATCTTTTACGTATTTGATTAACAACAAATCATTTATTTTATCATATTTTTAGCATGTGTTACATGAGACTTTACCACTATTCCATTGCTTCATAGATTTGGCAGATACTTTTGTGACTATTTTTACTGTTATTTATTACTGTTTCATCTTAGTCATATAATCAGCAACTTTGCATACATCACACATTTTGATTTATTTATTTAAAATTTAATTATTGGGCTGTGGGGTGATGCAGGACCCTTTTTGTCCACTTCTTAGGCCATAGCACCATGTGACATAAATATACAGACATATATATTGCAAAGATATATCACATTTCAGAAAATAATAAGAAAACTATAAAATACAGTTAAGAAAAATGGGAAAACGATATTATAGCAGGGGACATACATGAGAGTAAACAGAACTATGTAGGCACATCAAATCTATTGACATCTATTAGTGAGAAAGCAACATATATTAGACGTTAGACTAAAAACTCAGTACAAAAGCCAGATGAACTAATTAGCATTTTAAATCATATACTTTGTTCATGTATTCGAGGCATCATTATATTTTTAAACAAAGTAAGAGATGCTGCAATTCGGTAATTTGGGGTGTGCACCTATCCCATAAAGTAGGGCTAATATTAGAAAACAAAAATGTTTTAAGATGGCAAAGAAAGCTTTGGACCTATACAGTTTTATGGCTAAACAGATGTGTTGCATGTTGCATAGATCATGTAGGTTCATAGGTGTGTACTAGGTTAATGGCCCTGGGCCTTTACAAGCCTAGCCATAGGATTACCCTGGCATTGTGCCACTCGACCTTAGTTCCCAGTGCCTCTGTCAAATACAGCCACTAGAGTTATCCCCGGGGTGAATTTTATATTTCTCATTCACTCATCAAGATTTCTCTTGAAGTGTGTCAGGGAGGTGCTCTGCATGACATGTATGGAAAGTCTATTCCATAGCATGGGCAGTCTCTGGGTTATGAACCTGTCCCTCCAGTACATTCTGTTGATTGTGGTAATGAGGTTGAGGTCTCTGGAGCATGTGGTGCTGGGGGATTGGGATTTCTTTAGATGTAGCATTTCTAACAGAGCTGAGTCAGGTATGGTTTTGTAAGTCAAGCAGAGATCTCCTCTAAATAGGCGATATGAGACAGAGAATAGTTGGAGTTTTTTGAATCTGTCCATATAGGACAAGTGTTTAAGGCCTAGGATCCTCTTTGTGAGGTATTTTTGCGGCCCCTCCAGTTGTTGCAGGTGTCTAGTGAGGTACATGCCAAAGGGGCATTGTACTCAATGACTGGCCCAATGAGGGAAGAGTAGAGGGAGACAATGACCTATTTCTTCCTGGATGCAAAGCAACTAGAATTGAGATGTGCCACATAGAAGGACTTTCTGACCACAGTGGCAATGTGATGATCAAAATAGAGGTTGCTGTCAACCTGTGCTCCCAGATCTCTTATAATGCCTTCTGTGTTCAGTAGACTACCATTAATGTGGTAATTCATGGGAACCGGATTTTTCCCAAAGGGGATGATGACACATTTTTTGGCATTGAGCATAAGGCCATGGTTCTGATACCAGTCGTTGGTCTCAGTGAGGCCATTCTGTAGGATATCAACATCACTTGGGGAGTTAATAATAGCTCCCAATTTGCAATCGTCTGGGAAGTTTGTCAGACAGAGTCCCTTTTTGTTGGCCAGGACTTCAGACAAGTAGATACCAAACAGGACCGAACCTTGTGGGACTCCACGCATGACTAGTCGGCAGTCTGACTTGGAGTCAGCTACTTTCACACTGTGGGTTCAATCTGTGAGTCAGTATGCAACCCACCTAGTGATATAGGGATTGATGCCTAGCTTAGTGAGTTTTTCTATGATTCCTGAGTCGAGAATTGTGTCAAGGGCCTCGGCCAGATCAAGGTAGGCTCTATGAACCACCTTGCCTTTATCCACAGCTCTGGTGACTGACTCAAAGAAGTCGACCAAGTTGAGCAGGCATGATCTACCCTTCACAAAACCAAACTGTGTAGGATCCAGAGTTTGGAGATTCCCTGTATCCTTGTTTATTAGCTCCATGATGATGTGTTCCATAGCTTTGCATATCAGACTTATCAGGCTAATGGGGCAATAGTTTCCAGGGTCTGTAGTCACTCCTCCTTTGTGGAGATGGATGACTGTGGCAGTGTGCCATTCGGTAGGGACAAAGCCTGAGGTGAGGCTGTGATTGAACAGGGCACACAGGTGAGCTGCCAGTTCACTCTGTAGTTCATGTAGAACACAGCCAGGAATATTGTCAGGTCCCATAGTAGCTGTATTCTTGGCCTTCAACAGTGCTGTTTTAACCTGTGCAGCAGTAATACTGGGTGCCTGGCAATCTACTGGTATTGTAATTGGTCCTTTGGGGTGGAGGGGTAAAGTTGGCACTGAATCTGTCGGCCAGTATATTGGCAATATCTGTTGGCTCGCTGTAGTTGGTACCATTGTGCAGTAGCTCAGAGCAAATCTGAGCATTGCCGTGGAGATTCTTTACATAACTATAGAAGGCCTTGTGGTTGTCTTTACTATCTGCTGCAATTCTGTTTTCATAGCTAGCTTTAGAGGATTTGATGAGGGATCTCAACTTTTTGTTGAGGCTGATAAGGGAGTTTTTCCAGTCTTGGGACTTCACCTTATTCCACATCAGTTTTCTCCTTCTGTTGTAGAGTTAGTTTATGGCAGGGGACTGCCAGATTGATTTCCTTTTTTTGAAGGAGAGTGTCTTGTATCTATTAGGCATGGCGAGATCCATGCATTTGTGTATGTGTTCATACAATGCATTGGTGTATGATTCGACAGTCATGCAACTACTTTCCATTTGCATGGGTGCCGTGAAGTTAGCCACCTCTGTTTTTAGTAGTCCAGAGTTAGCTTTCGAAAAGTTTTTCATGGTGGTTACCTTTGCAGAGGGGGATGGGGGGTGGGGAGTGGGAGTTATTTGAATTTCCAAAGTGATTAGTTTGTTGTGCAGCAATAGTCACCCATGTTAATAATGACCAGTTGAAGGATGTTGCTACCTCTAGTGGAGTAAGAATGAGCTGGTCCAGGGCATTGGAATTTATGAACTCCAGGAAATGTTGGGCAAGTGTATTGGTACATGAGTAGTTTTCCCACTTAATGGAGGGGTAGTTGAAGTTGCCTAGTATGAGACTGTTAGGTTGGACCCTAATATTCTCTAGGGTGCTTAGGAATGTAGAGTGTGAGTCTTTGGACATGGTTGGGGACCTATAGCAGGCTACGACCTGAATCACTGTCTTATCCAATGTTAACTGCACTTGAAGTGTCTCTGATGTGTTATGTTGAGCTACCAGTCTGGAGGTGTGCACATCCTTTATGAATATGGAAACACCACTGCCTTTGGAACTTCGGTCCAAGTTCTGGGGCCAAAATGTGTGGAAAGAGTTATAGCTTGGTAGTGTAGGGGTGCTTTCTGCTGCCTTGAACCAGGTCTCTGTTACAGCACAAATGTCGACATTCTCCATGTTAAGGAGTGCTTTGAGCGAGTGCATTTTGAGATTTAGACTTCTAGTGTTGAACAGCATGACCCTCAGATTGCATTTGTTTGTAGCTGTTATGGTGGTAATTTGGTCTTTGGAACACTGCCTAAAAAAGGCACTATAGGGGGCGCAAGAGCCTTGGCCAGTGTCCAGAAGCCCAGGAGTAACAGATGCAGGCCATCTCTGGCAAAGCATCGAGGTCTGTCAATCATGTCACCCCAGGCAGACAGATACTGGATCCCCTTAGAAAGACACCAAAAACTTAGCCAGTTGTTGAAATCAATCATTTTCTGCTTGTGCTGTGGTATCATTCTAGGTGATGGTAGGATACTGCTCATGGTCATACCTGCCTGGACTACATAATCCGAGAGCTCCTCCATGTCTCTTTTCATGTGGTCCAGGGAGGTACTTCTCAGGTCATTCACACCTACATGTACAATGTCTGAGTCATATTTGTACCTGTTGTTGAGGGACCTGAGTGCATGCGCTATGTGCTGGATCCTGGCACCTGACAGGCAGCTGACTTTTACTTTCTCCCTATTCAACCTAGTGAGGGACATCAGTGTGCCTCACTATCGAGTCACCTATGATTAGTGTGTTGCACATGCTGTTTTGCCTTAGGGGCTTTGGTTGAGTGGCACACTGTTTAATGTGTCTCATGATTAGTGTTGTATTGTGGTGGTTTAATGCATTTCTGCCTTGGCAGTCTCTGCTGTTTGGGTAGATTTTTATTGACAGCCTTCGGGAAAGTGGTTTTATGGTTTGTTTTTTTTTATGTGAAGGCAGTGCTGGTGTGTGTTCTAGAGGGCTATGTGTTCTATGTGGTGTGGTCCAAGTGTTATCCTTCTCCTCTTGACCAGCTATTCCAGTCTTGGCTGGAAAGTGTGTGGCTTCCAATTTGGATATATAAGTGCATCTCTAGCAAGTCTGAGTGTTGGGAGCTAAGAGGAGAGGGTATTAGTGATACTTTGCTATCCAGTTGTGCAAAGTATATATCCTTAAGATGTTTAAAAGTGAGACAATTGAGCATTTTTGATACTAGAGCAGAGAGACAGAAGCCTGTTAGCCATAGCAATAGTAGTACATGGGCTGGCATGGTGGCTAAATCTGAAAACATATTTTTGACTGTTTGAAGTGCGACAATAGTCTGATCTGATGGGGACATTCATTGGCAAAACATATTCAAGTTAGGGAGTAATACATTGATGGCAGTGGTACACTAAGGTCCAGGAGGAAGTAGATGGGAACTTTTATATGCTACTTTGAATTACAGAGACATATTTGTTATAGTGGCACTAATATGATTTAGAAAGGAAAGAGAATCATCTAGTGTGACACAATGGTGACTGGAGAAAGGAAGTAAGTTTCCAAAAGGATCAGAAATAATAGAGTTATGGCTAACAGGTTTTACTAGCCTTTTCATTGTACCAAAAATCATGACTGTGAATTTTGTATTTTAATAATGAATTTCTTGAAGGTTAGCCAATTCCAAATGAAGAAGTCCTTCTTGCAGTAATGTAGACAAATGAAGGATGCACTTTGGGCAGAAGTTAAGAATATATTGTCAACATAAACAGTGAAATTTAGAGATGACATATCCAATGGTAGGCTGTTAATACACAAAGCGTAGAGAAGGGGATCCTAGCAATAAACCTTGCAGTATCCCCAATCTTGAAAGTACCATAAAGGAAAAATTTCCATTCTGATCAGGAAAGTAAAACGCTCTGTTGTATAGCTAAGTAATATATCACTTCAGAGGAGAAACTGTAATTAGCTAGTTTGGTTCAATGATGATTATGATTAAAAATCTCAAAGGCTCATTCAAGGTAAAAAATAGCATCAGTCCATACTTCAGAAAACTTCTGAGCAAAGACCAAATATTGTAGTCTGGGTGGTGTATTTTGGATAGAAACCATCTGTAATGAGGTCATATTTCTGTATATATTCAAGTATTTGTGCAAGGACAAGTTTTATTTCTAATAATTCCATGAACTTTTTTAGTTACAGAGAGGTCATTTTACTCACTCTGCATGCATCAGTTGTTTTCTTTTAAGTTAACTCTAATTCCCTTAGAAAAATGCCATTCTTCTGATTATTTATTGCACTACATAATGTGGTGTGTTACATAAACTCCTTACTCATTTCAGTATGACTCATTCCTGGTGATTCGTTAACAATTACGTACCCACTGCACTAAGCCTACATGCTCATTCATCTTATTGCAATGCAGAGCAATGCTTATCGAATATGCAAGCTGCTAAGCAACCCTACATGTCGAGCAGCACTTGTTCATGGCCAGAACACCTGTTGACATCTATACTAAGGTACAGATAGGCTTATGCACACATATAAACAAAAGGGTATAAATAAGTTTAACTTCAGTAAGCAAGTATGCACAGAAGGCATGATACAAGGCAAGAGCGACAAAGTACATGATTAAGATGCAGGATGAGCTTAACAAGGAATGTGTTGTTATATTTACATAGATTACTGTACAAATACCACTGATTATGATTACTAATAATAGAAGTAATTCTGTCGACTCAGGGACATGTCCACAAAAGAAATAAGAAAATGTTGGCAAAAGCAGGTGAGAAAGACACAACTACATTATAAAAAAATGAGTAAATGTGATACATGTAAAATGACAGTTAAAGTGAAGAGGTGAGATATCAATTACCAAGGAAAGCAAACACAATAGGGGACATAATGTGTACTGCAGGTAATGCATATTTATGGAATTACACTGGCATTGTCATGAATGCTGTGAAAGTAATCAAAGGAAATAATTTATATACACAAATGACTGGTGTTTGAACATGCATACAGCTTAGATAAATTAACCCTTTCATTGCTGTATATGCATGATGGAAACAATAATAAAGTTGAAGTGTCAATGTATGCACATATAACAATGGGGACACAGTGAGACAAATCAAGCACACCCATAAAACAATTCCACTAGTAGTAGTATAAGTTCTGGAAACAATCATTTGTAGCAGCAACCAGCATGATGTGAATGGTAGAAAGTGTTTCATTAAAAGAAATACTCATTTCTTCAGTTGCTACAGTTTATAACCTGAGAAAGCACTATGGAGCAAAAAAAAAAAAAAAAAAATATATATATATATATATATATATATATATATATATATATATATATATATATATATATATATATTCTTATAAACTGTAGCATACTGCATGCAGTTGCAACAGTTTATACCCTACCTGCATGAAGCAGTACAGCACTCAGGTTTTAGTTAAAAAATATATATATATATTCTTTTGATTTTTACTTTTAAATTGCAGCAAACTGCTTGCCACAGGATTGCATTACAGACTGGGAAAGGCTAATTTTGGTCCTCCCAACAATTTGCATCTAGGGCAGTTGCCCCTCTTGACCCACCATAGCTATGTCACTACTTTGACTACCTTGTCAACAGAATATTGTGCTATTATCCATACTTACAGTTGTCTAAGTATAACAAGTGAGATGTAGGTATTTGCAAAATGAGTGGCATGGTCATGTGACATATACTAACATGCACATGAATCAAGGCAAAACTCATGTGCAGTTGCTCCTTTAAAATGTGGGTTGTGTATGTAGGAATGTCTGTATAATCTTATGCATATGATGCATGTATGTGTGATAGAAGGATTATAAATGGAGAGGTGGCCCAGACAAATCTTAGTCCAACCAAAATTACATGCCGACAGTAATGTATAATGACATCAGCTACAGGGGCAATGCATCACTTGTCATGTTATAATTATCTGACTATAATGAATTTGTATGACAATAACCAGTCATATTATGTGTGGCCTTCCTGTTGCAACTGCCAACCATACATATTGAAATACAAAAGTCAATGAAACTGCATCTCTGAATGCAGTAGATCATCATGTTGTACATCACATTTTGCCCTGAATGAGACTTGCTGAAAACATTACTAATTCCTGTATGACAATGCACAGATATAAATCACAAACAAGTGAAACTTTAATGTCTATTATTAAGTGAAATATTGAAAATTTACATTTCACATACAACAACCATACACTGGCTTATAACAACTTATGATGTCCTCTGCACACTGGTTATTAACTCCTTTGCATGGATGTTGGCAAAGGCAACCTTCAGAGGTATTCAATTAAGTTTTTGCAAAGCAGAACAAATGACAAGAACTATTTCATAATATAAATTACTTGATGGTATGTATGCTTAATGGCTGAATGGCGTGCAAGTCATACATCATTATACTGGGTATGATCATAAGTACAACAATGACTGCAATAACATCAACTAACAATGGAAATCATCAACAAAGACACTGGCAACCTACAGACACTGGACCCATCCCTACTTGGTTTTGTCAAGAAAAGGTCATGTCTATTTAATCTGGCAGACTTCTTTGAGAAGGTAACTTAGGCAATGGATGAAGAGAAAATGGTTCATACTGCCTATCTAGACCTGGCTAAGGCATTTGATACAATTACCCACTCAACTATTATGACTAGAGTCAAAGTAATATGTATAAATCCATACATAATTCATTGAATTACCAGCTGACTTACAGATAGGACCCAAGAGGTCATGACTGGTGAAACCACTTCCACCTGGGGGCAGGTCACCAATGGAAAACCACAAGAATCAGTGCTGGGCCCACTCTTATTTGGCATCTACTTCTCAAATATTAAGTCTAATGTCAAGGGTCTCTGACTCACCAAGTTTGCAAATAAATGCAAATTGGAAGCTATCATAAATTTCCCCATGACATCAACATTCTGCAAAAGGGTCTAATGCAGACAAATGACTGGTGCCAAAGCCAAAACTCAGTGCAAATTAGTACATAATAGTTTATTTTGGGAAAAAGCCCACACAAATAAATTATTCCATTGATAAGACACCCCTAAGAGTTGATCCAGTAGTTATAAATCTGGAAAGATATGCAGACAGTAATCTAGCCTTTCAGCCACCAACACATAGACAAGGTAGTAAGAAATCACTCTACACCATCCATCTTATGGCATCCAGGTCCAAGGAATGTATAGTAGTACTCTACTTGGCCCTTATCAAACCCATCATTGAGTACAATGCTCCCTTTGGCATGTACCTGTCTAGACCTATGCAACACTCAGAATACCCATAGAGGTTACTCATCATGGTAGCCAGGGTATTAACACATTGTTCTATTCAGATCACCTTAGGGCACTGTCTCTATATTCGGTCTCTTACAGGTTGTTGAGAGGCGATCTGTGCTTATCATATAAGGCATCCTTAGAGCCAGCCCCGATGACGCTTTTGCATATCCATAAAACAAACAGTACCAAAGATACTAGATCCAGGGATAAGCTTTGCGTATGACATAAATAGAACATGTTGATGAGACAGATATGTGTCTCAAAGGATCCCCCTACCCTGGAATAGACTCTCCATCCATGTATAGCAGAGTCCATCCCTAACCCTATTCAAACATAACCTTGATCACTGAATGGAAATTATAAATTCTTCCCCAGGCTGGATTCCATGTCTCCTACAGACAGATGCCAAAAGTAAACATTCCCAAATGAACATACCCCACACACACAACTTTTTAGTAAGCCCCTAAAAAACATGTCCCTCCTAACTAACACACCCCATCCAATTTAGATATATATGTTACAAGGGGGATGCAATTGGTTTGTGTTACACAATTAAGCTTATAAAGACCATGGTAGTCATTAGTCCAGTATATACCAATTAACATACAAACCTATGAACTACCCAGCATAAACCCACAAGAAATTACCATAGCACAGGTCCACTCACACTGTGTGACAAATTTGCAGCATGGCATACATCAAGAATTAATAAATAAACAATTATTGCCTTTAGACCCCAATAATGTGTACAAAATAATAAAAGGTATATGTAAACATTTCCATTAAGTCATGGAATACACACCATTATTTTGGGGGAACTAAAATAATGCATGTAAGCGTGATCTGACATGCTCAGCAGTTACATCTTTCCACACTTGAACACATGCCTGAGGTCAAACTTCAGAGAGATTTTTTTCAATCATTAATGCTACAGAAAGAAATGCATCTGAGGTGTCATGAAGGTACCATACTCAAAGGGATTAAATGTATAATGTTGGAATGGTTGTGGCTCCTCCAACATGGATTCTTAGCCCTCAAAAATGGGGTGCTGTTATAGTGCCATATCACTATCCTCTCAGCTAAGCCACTCCTGTCTATTACAATGGTCTAATAGACATTCTTTACCAGACTCAAACCTCTGCCTTTCATGCTCAGCACTCTACAGAAGTGTGTATTAGCTGCTTCTGCCACAGAAGATTACAACATAGTGGTGTCAGAAAAGACACACTTCAAGGTATGGCTTAAGAAACAGGGTCATAGCTTTATACTAGGCTAGCTGCCCTTGTGGGCCATTTTAAGTTTAGCCAATTTCCTTTTCAAAGGTGATAATCAAACCCTGTACCTTGTATCTGTAAGGATAACCATTATAACAACACCCCAATCCATGTTTTTGATTATAATGTATCCACTAGAAATTCTTTTCAGGATCAGAATTATTTATTTTTATTAACCAGGAAAGTCCAACTAGGACAGTGCCTATTTTCAGCAGAGGCCCAGTAAGAAATACTCCAGATGCATGTCTTTGGCATGTTGAAGGAAACTAGAGTACCTGGGGGAAACCCACACAAATACAGGGAGGACATGCAGATTCCACACAGAAGGCACCACAGCTGAGAATTGAACTGGAGAACCTTTTGGTGTGAGGTGATAATGTTAACCGCTATGCCACCCACGCCTCATTAGATATGTAACTGCTCTCAAAAGTGTTAGTTTGTCATTTCACTATTTGTTGGGTTAGACAATCTTGTTCATCAATATTATTTTGCTCATACACATTGCCAGATTTGAACCAATGCCTATCTAACTTCACATGTTATAAAAGTCAGTATTAACTGCATGTACCACTGGAGATATCTCAGCACAAGGCTCATTGAACACCAATTGGAATGACATAAAATCCTCAATGTATTGAAAGGCCAATGTTAGATCTAAAATGGACAGAAAGATTTTTCTGTAATTATGGATATGTTATTGTTTCATGTCACTGCCCTACAAGTATGGTGTCCTTGCTGGATTTGAATAGCTGCCTATATAATCTTCAATCTAGAGAACTGTGTATTAACTGCACTATAAATGAAGTCTTACCACAAGTGTGAGACAGAACATTTGAAGGCATGATATCATTGTTATGCAAGGAATACACACACATGCACACACACACACACACATATATATATATATATATATATATATATATATATATATATATATATATATATATATATATATATATATATATATATATATATATATATATTCACAATGTGTGTGTGTGTGTGTCAATATATATATATATATATATATATATATATATATATATATATATATATATATATGTAAATGGGTCTACTGCTTTTAATCGAATACCACTTATTCGAAAAAGAGCAGTAGACCGCTCAGTTATGTGAAAGTGCACTTATACGAAATTGCACTTTCGCAAAACTTGGTTCAATGAACCGATAAAAAGATAAAAAAAAAAAAAAAAACAGAAAACACTAACATTGCATTGAGTGGGGGGCTTCGCACCCCTATAACCCCCCATGTAGGGGGCTGCATCCCCCACACCCCCACTACTTAAATATACCAACTCTGAGATCACACTACAGTGGGGAACATGTAAATTCCCTATTCCCCACTGTAGTGTGCCTCGGCTCTTCAGTTTCCCTGAACGGTTCGTTGAACTGTGATTCGTGAAAGTGTACTTTCGCTTAAATGCACTTTTGCGTAACCAAAGATCCACTGTTCATTTTCGAACAAGTGGATTTTCGGTCTTTTACAGTAGACCATATATATGTATAATATATCATTGAAAGAGTGGTGTGACTTATCTCTACATGTCAATATTTTGCATGAGTATATATGTACACAACCATGTGTTGGATAATCTGGTCACCCCTGTGACTGTAGAAGCACAGATTTAAAATATTAAGAGAATGCCAGATTCAAACTCCTGCCTAACTAGGTTCACAAGCTAGAGAACATTTTATCATTTCATGGCACCATTGGACAAGTCCCAAAACAAGGGTGGGATAAAGCACATTTCAACAAATGGCCTCATCAATGTTTACCAAAGCAATTACCTGGGCAAAATAGGACATAAAGCAATGGAAGAGACCTCTTCAGCTATGCATCATATCTGTGAGTGACAGCATTCCTACCTATATGTAGATTTACACACACACACACACACACACACACACACACACACACACACACACACACACACACACACACACACACACACACACAAACTAGTCAATCAAGGTTGTAGTCAAAGCACCTGCCTATCTAATTACACAATCCCGAGTACATTGTATCAGCCATGAGCACCACAGCAGAAGTCTGGTTGCAAGTGTGAGATAGTGTACATCTGAAAGGACATCATAGGTGTGTCACAGACCACACAGTGTGCATCAGATCTTTAGGTGTAGTTTAGCAAGCAGACAAAACAGCAATCTGTTGTTTACAAATAATGACATACTGCTCATATAAGTTATATACCCTTTCACTTCCAGTTACGTTTTTGCAATTTATGCATGCCTACCTTGAACATCAGGACTAAACTTTAAATATACATCATCGTATTTCCTTCCATTCTTGGTGGTGACATGCACAAGTTGCAATTGGCAGTCTCAATTTAGAGGTAAATACTGCTGAAAAAGGTAGTACCAAAGGCTTAAACTAATATGAAGAAATATTGAACAGCATACCTCAGAATCTCATGATATGGTGAGTACTTCCTGACAGCCACAACATCAACTCAGTCCGGAACCAATTGCTAGACATTAGCTTCATCCCTGCCTTATATCTCACAGTTAGTAACAGCAATTAATCAGCTCAAGGTTTCTGTTGGTTCTTTTCAGACAGCCCTTCAAGCCTATCTGAAAGACATCAAATTTTTGGTCTCTGGCTTGGTTTTACAGACTGACAAATTGGAACAAGACCCTGGTGATTTAACCCTAAGATTAGATGAAGTAGAACATCAAATAGCTTTCCTGTTGGACTTCATTCAATCATTATAAGATAAGGTTGATGACCAAGAGAATCAAGCCAGGAGGAACCACATAAGGATACTAGGACTTTAAAAAGGGGCAGCCGTAGAACAGAAGGATATGTTTATTTCTTACAGTCATGGATTCCTACAAGATTGGGAATTGATTCTGCAACAAAGTTGATGCTGGAGAGAGACCGCATCACTTCGTAGTGGTCCCCCCACAATCAGGGGCTCCATCCTACTAAGGTCAATAATAGTCCATTTCCTTTCCTTTCAATGAAAGGAGAAAATTTTAAGAGCAGTGAGTTGGAAAAAACATTCAATATCTTGGCAGGTGGATACATTTTGACAATGACTACTCTATGTTAGTGTCAACTAAACAGAAAGCTTGGCTCCTCTTGTTTCAACTTCTCAAAGCAAAGTGTGCTAAAATGATCATTCTATACCCAACTTAACTTAAACTTTTATGGAACAATAAAACTCAAATTTTCCAGCAGCTAGAGGAAGCCCTCATCTTCTTTATGGTAAAGATGGTGGTGGATATCCCAGACACCATGGACTGGTGTTTTCCTTTGGCAAAGAGAAGAATTCCTACCAATGAAGTGATGTCTGTTTTTCCAGGACCTAAGAGATTCAAGAAGGTGACTGATGAGCTGGAGTCAGCCTGTGACTTAATTCCAGGTTTAAAGTACTCAGACACTGCTAAATATTTTATCTTTCTCTTCCCATAATGAAAAATGGTATCTAGCTATCATACACTCTAATACGAGTATGACTGTTCCCTTCTCATAGGTTCATAGGTTCATAGGTAAGTACTAGGCTATCTGTCCATGGGCATTTATAAGCCTAGCCACAGAGTGATGGCTTTCACCTCCCCATTAGATTAGTAAAATGGGCTTCTGTCAACAGGGCTCCTGAAGTGATCCCAGGGTAGAACTTACGATTACCCATCCACTTATCAAGATTTCTCTTGAAAAGGGTCAGAGAGGAGCTCTGTCGAATATGGATTGGGATTCTATTCCAGAGTGAGGGGAGTCGCTGGGACAGGAATCTATCCCTCCAGCATGTCCTGCTTATGGTTGTACATAGGTTCAAGTCGCTAGAACGAGTGATTCTGAGGGATCTCGTTTTTTTGAGGTGAAGCATGTCCATTAGTTCAGGGTTTGACATGGCCCTATAGGTCAGACATAGGTCACCTCTGAGAAGACGGTAAGTGACTGAGAAGAGCTGGAGCTTTTTTAGTCATGCTTCATAGGGTAATTGTTTAAGGCCCTTAATCCTCTTAGTGAGGTACTTCTGTGGTCTTTCTAGTTGTTGCAGGTGCCTAGTGAGGTACATCCCGAATGGGGCATTGTACTCTATTATGGGCCTAATGAGTGAGAAGTAAAGGGGCACAATCACCTCCTTGGATCTGGATGAGAAACCCTTTGTGATCAGGTGTACCACATAGAAGGATTTCCTGACCATTTTGGCTATGTGGTTATCAAAGGAGAGCATGCTATCTACTTGGGTACCCAGGTCCCTAATTACTTCTTCTGTACTTAGTGGATTCCCATCTATGTGGTAGTTTATAGGTACTTTGTTTTTCCCAAATTAGATTACTATGCATTTTTTGGCATTTAGCTTGAGGCCGTGACTTTGGCACCAGGTGTTTGTCTCTGTGAAACCCTTTTGCAGGATGTCTGTGTCAGCTGAAGAGTCAGTTATTGCACCCAATTTACAGTCATCTGCAAACTTGGTTAGCCACAGTCCCTCCACCTTTGCCTGTACTTCAGAGAAATATATACCGAACAGGAGGGGTCCCAGGACTGAGCCCTTTGGGACTCCGCTTGTGACTGGTTTGGAGTCAGACATGGCGCATGCTACTCTTACCATGTGGGTTCTGTCTGAGAGCCAATTGGCAACCCATCTCATGACATAGGGGTTAATATTTAGGCTGGTGAGTTTGTCTATGATTCCTGAGTGTGGGATGGTGTTGAACGCCTTAGCAAGGTCCAGATATGCTGTGTGGACCACCTTCCCTTCATCTATTGCCTTGGTGACTGTTTTAAAGAAATCGACCAAGTTCAGGAGGCAAGATCTGCCTTTAACAAAGCCGAACTGGGTGGGGTCCAGTGTCTGGAGGTTCCCAATGTCCCTCTTAATGAGCTCCATGATAATGCGTTCCATGGCTTTGCAGACCAAGCTTGTCAAGCTTATAGGGCGATAGTTCCCAGGGTCAGTTGTGGCACCACCTTTGTGGGTGGTACGACTGTTGCTATACGCCATTCTTTGGGTACATAGCTGTAGAGAGGCTGAGTTTGAATAGTGATTTGAGATGAGGGGTTAGTTCATTTTGAAGCTCATGTAAGACACAACCTGGGATAGCATCTGGTCCCATTGATGCTGTGTTTTTGGCCTTTGCAAGGGCTGTCTTTACTTGTGTGTCTGAGATATCTGGAGCACCACATTCTTCTGGGATGGGTGCTAGCCCCTTTGGTGGAGAGGGAGGGATGAAGTTTAAACTGAACTTGTCAGCCAGGATGTTGGCAATGTTGGTTGGTTCAGTATATTTATGGCCATTATGCACTAGCTCAGAGTATATCTGAGAGTTTGCCCCTAGACTCTTGACATAGTTAAAGAAGGCCCTGTGGTTATCCTTAGAGTCATTGGCTATTTTTCTTTCGAAGTTGACCTTGGATGATTTAATGACGGAGCGCAGTTTTTTACTGATGTTAATCAGAGATGCCTTCTTATTTTGGGATTTTGCTCTATCTTGCAGGAGTTTCCTCCTTCTGTTGTAAAGTTTATTTATGGCTGGGGTCCACCAGACTGGCTTCCTCTTTTTTGAGAAGTTGGTCTTGGTTTTACTTGGGATGGCTCAGTCCATGCATTCTTGAAGGTGTTCATAGAATGCACTTGTAAAGGATTCTGCCGATGGGTCATCATTTTCCATTTGATTGGGAGCTTTGAAACTTCCCACCTCAGTCTTGAGGAGTGTGAAGTTGGCTTTAGAGAAGTTTTTTTACCTTAATTTCCTTGACTGGGGGGCGGGGATGTGGATGTCCAGTGTGATTAGTTTGTGATCTGATCTTACCAATGATGAGTTTACCTCAGGTGTGGAACATAGGTTCCCCATGTTGGTGATGACCAGGTCCAGTATGTTGTCACCTCTTGTGGGAGTGATGACCAGCTGTTCAAGGGCGTTTGAGTTTATAAACTCAAGGAAGCATTGGGCTAGGGCATTTGAGCTTGAGTAGTTTTCCCAGTCAATGTTTGGATAGTTGAAGTCACCCAGTAGCATGGTGTTGGGTAGAATCTTCATACTTTCTAATGTTCTCAGGAATGCTGCATGAGCTTGCTGAGACAAGGTGGGAGATCTGTAGCTAGCTATAAATTGAACAGTCAGTTTACCCACTGTCAATTGCACTTTGGTCTCAGATTCCGCATGCTGTGCTACTAACCTGGAGGTGTGGGTGTTCTTGATGAATATGGACACACACCCTCCTTTTGTGTTCTGGTCCTGGTTTTGGGACCTAAAGGTATGGTAGGAGTTATAGCCTAGTAGTGCTGGGGTGCTCTCTGGAGCCTTGAACCAGGTTTCTGTCACTGCACATACATTGATTTCTTCCATACTAAGGAGAGCCTTGAGTGCATGCATTTTGAGGTTTAGACTTCTGGCATTAAGCAGCATTACCCTCAGTTTTTGTTTATTATTGTTGTTTACGGAGGCGGGTTTGTCTTTTGAGCCTTGCCTAAAAAAGGCAGTATTGGGGTGGCAAGAGTCTTGGCTAGTATTCAAAAGCCCAGGGGCAACAGGTACAAGCTGTCTCTGGCAAAGCAATGTGGCTTGTCAAGCATGTCGTCCCAGGCTGACAAGTACTGGATTCCCTTTGAATGACAACAGTAGTTTAACCAGTTGTTGAAACTGATCATTTTTTCTTCGTATGCTGGCATCATTTTGGGTGAGGGCAGGATGCTACTCAGAGTCAGAGTCATACCAGCCTGGGCTACATGTCTCTTTTCATGTAGTCCAGGGAGGTACGTCTCAGGTCATTTACGCCAACATGTACAATGACAGAGTCATAATTGTACTTGTTGTGGAGTGACCTGAGTGCATGGGTTATGTGGTGGATTCTGGCACCTGACAGGCAGCTTACAGTAACCTTCTCCTTGTTCAGTCTAGTGAGTGGGACGTCTTTGTGCCTGATGATAGAATCACCAATGACTAGTGTGTTATTTAGCCTTAGGGGCCATTTTTGCTTGGCACACTGACGTTGTGACATATGTGTTACCTGGTTTCTGTTGTGGGGTGGGAGTTGCTTGGGTGTATGCTTGGGAGGTCTCTGTTGTTTAGGCAGGTTCTTATTTAGAGCCTCAGAGTATGTTTTTGCATGTTTCTGAGAGTTGTTTTCTGGTGCAGCTATGGCTGTTCTATGTGAGTCTGGTAATGTGGTGCTAGTGTTGCCCTTCTCCTTGTGACTGGTTGATCCAGTCATGGGTTGAGAGAGCTTAGCCTCCAGTTTGGCTGTGTAGCTGCATCTCTCACATATGTTTGTGTTGGTTGGGAGGAGTAGGAGGTTGTCTGTGTACATGAGGCAATTGTAACATTGCCTCAGGATGCCCAGATTCACTAGCTGGACCGGAGAGCACACCTGAAGCTGTCCCTTGAACATGCCTGAATAGATGGTTGGGGCTGTAGTGCTGATTGGATGAGTAAAGAGACTTATACTTCCTGAGTATAGGGCTAAAGTGCAAGCTGTAAGCTAGTGCTAGTTTTAGTGAGTTTTAGTAAGTGCCGGTCTTAAATTGCCTTATTCCTAGTGCTGGGTTGAAGTGTTTCAAGTTTCAAGGGAAAAACTGAAGTGCCGACTTCGTGGAGCCTGGAATAGTTTAACCGCAGCTAAACAGTGCTGTGCGGTGCATAAAACTGCGCAAAGTGGTTTTCATACCAGGGAGATCAAAAAGCCTTTATGTAGCCATGCTCTTGCTTGAGCCAACACACTTAGAGACTAACAGTCATAACCTTGTGGCAAGCTTAGACTGGTTAAAGCAAGCAATCAATGATGGATGTCTTCCTTCATTTTTAATTTTGTGCATAGTCCCTTTTGTATTTTTTATATTCCACTATTGATGAGACAAAACAAATTTGTGTTCCATATAAATGTCTGTCCTAGTGTGCCTGTTAAGGTAATCTCTTTCTACGCATTCCTTGGTTTGAGCTCATGCCTGCATATGATTCTGGAGAGAGTGCTGGTGATACATGCATTAAGGTCATATCAACTAGCTTTGGAAGTGCAGATTATGAACAGTATATAGTTGTTATTTTAAGACCTTTTTTCTTGTTGAATTTTTGATATCAAGGTACTTTTGCCCTCTCACAGTAGTTTACATTTAAAGTTTTTATCTTTTTGCTGCCTGTGAACTCATAGAGTTTGTCTACTTATACTTTCTCACCATACTAATATTTATAATAGCCCACTTAAATTTTTTTGTGTTGCCTTCTTTTAAGTCTGGCAGTTTGATGGGGAAGGCTTGATGTGTAGTTAATCTCACCTATGGTGCAGTTACTTAGTGTAAACATAAACTGCATCAATTCTGCCATCAAACTGGCTAGGTTGTAGAAGTGGGTTATAAGAATCACACCCAAGATCCTAGAAATCCAAGAAATACACTTATAAGATGACTAACATAGGAAACTAGAAAACTGGGGATATGATGCAGCAGTGTCTTCCAACCATGTTGCAGCCAAAAGGTAGGAAGTGTCAATTTCAATGAGGAAAAATCTTTCTCATATCCACATACTAGAAGCATTTGCAATGCCTGGGGATATTAGCCATAGCGGTATTACACCAAGGGGGAGGACAATAAGTCTGATTAATCTTTACCTATATTTAGCAATGGATGTTAGAGCTGCTAATCCCATATTTCGAATTATCCAGCAGAGGAGACCTGGTTTTAGTGATGTGCTTTAATTGTCTTAATAATTCTACTGCTTCCATGGCAATAACCGCACCCCTCCCCCACTCTTGGCACTTGTAAAATATTTAAGTACCTGGGCATCAGAAATGAACATAGTAGATTTGGATGGATGCAGTTTTTCACAAGCTCCAATACATATCAGATACACCTTTGATTTTGGCACTTTTTACTATATAGATAGGTTATATGGTGAAGTTATTTTTTCAGATATCTACCACATCTTAGAGGTCCTCCCATGTCCTTATTCAGACCACAGTACAATACTTTGCGTGTTTAAGTCATGCTGATCTCCTCATATTAAAAAATGAAGGCTGCAGATATTTTACACCAGACTCCCAGATTTTGGAAACATAGCAAGCGACATAAATCATGAATTTATTAAGGTACATGGTGACAGAGATTAACCTCTTTATATCTTATGGGATGCATGTAAAGCTTAAATGCATGGTAGACTTTGATCTTGGCCCAATGGTCTCAAGAAATATTGGATAGTGGAGCTATGTAACCTGCAAAATGAATACAAAAACAAGGCATTACAGCTTGCTAGAGCTGAGTACACTCACTTTGTGGAACAGCTCTGTAGTATTAGGTCTAAATGCAGGAAATTATTAATAAAAAGACAGAATATGTCTTGGATAGACTCCACCTATAATATTATGAAGTCTCCCTCCCCCACTATATGTTAGATTAGCTAGAAAATAAAAAAGAAAGATGCTACCCACACCCCACTCGCAACCCATGTACTTAATGTTTCAAACCAAGCTTTCACCACAGGTCAGATTTTAGAAAATGTTAGAAGTTATTATCAGTCTTTAATGTAATTGTAAAGAGGCTTTAATTGCTGGTGAAATCCTTAGAAATAAAGTCAAAGAAGCCTTTACAAATCTGCCAACCCTCTCCCCAGGCCATATATCAACCCTGAATCACCTCATTAATATAAAAACAGTAGCTTTTAACCTCTGTTAAAAAGTTAAAAACTAATAAGGCTCTTGAAAATGAATGCCTTCCTTCAGAATTTTATAAGCCTCTTCCTTTTCCTGCTTTAACTCTATTAGGGAAGGAGTGTGGCCAGCAAGAGGCAGTTTAGGGATTCTTGCCTCCTGGAAGTATTGTCATTCTGCCTATTTTGAAGCTGGAAAAAGACCATTGTCTATAGGCAATTACAGACCAAGCTCACATTTAAACATTGATAAGAAAATCTATATGGGAATATGGGCGGCCAGGATAATAACTATGCTTCCCGTACTCATTGATCAAGATCAAGTGGGCTTCCTCAAAGAATGTGTGGCATAACATTTTGTATGCAGACCTTTGGGTGAAGACAGGACAGCCTGGCTCTTTGCCAAAAGCCCTGTTATTGGTTGATGTGGAAAACCATTTGATAAGATAGTCTTAATTATTCCCCATGCTAGATTCCTTTCACTCATATTTATACATGTTCTAAGAAATATTTGTAAACACAACTCAGTGATAGTGAGGGTGGGTTCAAAAAATCTCTTGCACACTCCATAGTCTTAAAGGAGTCAGGCAAGGGTGCCCCTCATCACCACCCCTTTTTGTTATACTGATTGAACCACTCACTGCTCTTCTCAGAAATCGTTTGTCAGTTCTGACTTACCTAGGTGCAATTCCATCATTGAGAAAGGAGTGGCATTCTTTTAATATAATTTATTAATCATTATGGCATCTCCACAGGATTCAATCCCCAAAGTTTGGCAGATATTAAAGGAAAGGGCATAAGGTAAATCCCTCTAAGTCGGCATTGCTGTCCTTCCATTGGTCTCTTCATTTTGAGAAGAATGCTGACATTAGTTCTATATACAATCACAATTTTCACTATCTAGGCATAGAATTGGTGCAGGTTTCAGTAGAAACAAGAAGCTGTAATGTATGAATAACCCATCAGATGATGTAAGACAGTTTAAAGGAATGGGTATCATGATTCCTCCCTTTCAAGCAGCAATTACTTCTTTTTTTCAGATGATCCTCTATCCAAAAAATATTTATATTCTACAGGCACTCCCACAGTGAGCAGGTGTAATAGGAGTCTGTTGACATTTTTGTGGGTCTCTTTTAAATTAGAATAAGGGAGGGCTTAGGATAACTAGGATTTGTTTTAACATAAAAAGTCATCTGAGCATAGAATTTTAGGGGAACTGTTTGTCTTAGGTCCCTCACAACCATGACTAACATTGCTATTAGGTGAACTTCACTCTCAAGTCATCTCAATTTTGTCAAAGGCACTTATAAGATTGTGCCCAGAACAATTTCTCTTAATATATGTCATGACAAATGGTTTGCTAATGCAGCTGTCTGCCATAGGTGTACCTTGTATTACCATTATACCAGTTCATGATTTCTCTAAGAAGCCCACCTAAAGGAACCCATAAGACTATCAATGATCTATTTACTGTTGATTAGACACCACATTAGACCCCATAGGCACTTTGCAAGCTGCTTATCAAAAGGAAGTCCAGACTACTATACCTGATGAGCAAGTAAAAAAGTGATAAAGATGACACACAATGTATCCTCAGCATCCAACTGGAAACACTTTGCATGGAAATGTGTACATAGACTATTTATAACTCTGTCTGCATGCTCTCCCTGTGTTTGTGTAGGTTTCCTCAATATGCTCCCATTTCCACCCGCATCCCAAAACACATACATCTGGACCATTTCTCCCTGGGCCTGCACTGAAAATGGGTTCTGTTCCAGTCAGGCTTGCCCAGTAAACAAATAAATAAAATAAATAATTCCTGATAGTGGACCATTGAAATTGTCTCTCTCACACACCTGTTGGAGCTGTTTTATAGGAAATTATGCTAGGATGTGAGTCTACTTGGTGTGGGAATGCCCTTTAATTCAACAGTTTTGGAGTACATTTTGGGCAATTGGAAGTGAATATGTCCAATATCTAACATTAATCAAAAAGAACTACTCATCTCATCCAAGCCAAGCACATGGAAACTCATTTATTAATTTATTCAGAGCTTCCCTGTCCCTGACTTGGACACCTCTGACTGCAAGACTTGGATTAAAGCAATCTGGACCTACAAAGTTGATGTAAGTATTTTTGCACATGCTCTGTCTCAGTGCTAATTAACACTTCTGTGCTGTATTTATTGATTTGGTTGAATTCATCATATTTTCCAGCCTGCACTTGTTAAAGAAACACAATCTGTTTGTACTGTACTGTTCTTAGGTTGTATTAACAGTATTCTAATATTTCCCAGCCTCCTCTGGTACTGCAAAAGATGTTCTGAGTTTGCCAAAGTTCTCCTAAGTCTGCCAAAATGTTTCTAAGTTTTGCAAAGTTTTTCCATCTGTTCTCCTATGTTGTGCACTTTTCTGTATTTTGTTGAACATTTCTCAGGGATAGTGAACTTCTTTTCAAGATTTCCTGATATTACAGGAATTCTGACTTTTGTTGTAAAGCCTTTGTTACTGCACTTGAGCTCAAAAACAGTTTGTCGTACATTAAGAGGGTTCTTTTGCACTCTGGTGGGAACAGAGCTAAATTCAACCCATCCAAGTTGGAGACTGCTGGTAGATAGTTTATTGTGTTTTTATCTGATTGGCCTGAGTGATTAACTGTGTAACACTCTTTGATCCTGTTAGTATAAAAGCCTTGTGCAAATACAGTTCCCCATGCCTTGTTTATAAGAAAATCTCTCCACTTTAAAATCCAGTGTAGGAAACGGCCTCCATAGTCTCCCACTGTTCACAACTGCTCAAAGAGCAGCCAATTTGTGCAAAGGCAGTACCACTAAAGATCATCTAACTGGAGCTGCTCAATGTTTGGCAACTTTTGGCAGAGGTCTGGAGAGATTCATCTGAAATCCAAAGCATCCACTGTTAAAATTTAAGAAATAAGTACTTTTTGAGTTTTCTTTGCACTTTGCTCACTGTATTTTATCATTTTGCCTCCTCATTTTGATAATTTTTACTATATTTTTTGGCACTTTAAAAAATCTGTTCTGATGCCTTAAGTAGTTAGTGCATAGCATAGACTAGACTCAGATCTGCTGAATCTAGACTGTATTGTTACACTTGAGCACTATTCCAGCTATCTTACATTAGGAAGGCCCTGCCTGCACTCTTGTGGCAGAATTGTATTGTCCAGGCCTCATCTGATTTGGAGATTACTGGAGGAAAGCTCATTGCATGCTTTACCATTGGTAGTTTGGCTTAAAAGTGTTTAATTTTGCCTGTATTTAAACCATGCATTTACGTGTAGCTGCACACTGTGCAATGGGGTTCAGCAGTGTCTGTATTGATGCAAGTGCCTTAAAAGGCAATTTTCTGCTAGCTGTCTGTAAGTAAACCATCCCAAGCTTCCCTGCTACACTGAAGTGAAACTCAGCTGTGCACTGAGAAGCGTTGCCATAGTTTTCATCCCTATCCTTCAATAGAATAAGCCCCTTTGTTAATTCTACAGCAAAATCTGGTCAAACTAGCCCATTACCCAGTAGTAGTTGTGGGAAAAACCTACCATAATGGATGGTCAGTTTTCAAACCTTTCTGCAGTCCGCTTGATTGACATGGGCATCCTGAGGCAATGTAGTAATTGACTCATGTATGCTTACAACCACTTATTCCTAAAACAAACAAATACAATATGTGAGTGATTTAATTACACTGAATTTGGAATCAATTATTTCACGTAATAACAAACCGGATAACAAACAGGTTGTTAGCACACACACACACACACACACACACACACACACACACACACACACACACACACACACACACACACCACCTCTCAAACAAAACAAGGTCACAATGCAGAAACCCGTATACGTGGAGGTAATCAATAGAATCCTGCCAAGCAGAGAGCTCCCAAGTGCAAACCACTTGGGCACACTGCAAAGCAAATAGAATCCACTACACATAACAACACACACACACACACGCATGCACACACGCACACACACACACACACACACACACACACACACACACACACACACACACACCACCTCTCAAACAAAACAAGGTCACAATGCAGAAACCCGTATACGTGGAGGTAATCAATAGAATCCTGCCAAGCAGAGAGCTCCCAAGTGCAAACCACTTGGGCACACTGCAAAGCAAATAGAATCCACTACACATAACAACACACACACACGCACACACACATGCACACACACACACACACACACACACACACACACACACACACACACACACACACACACACACACACACACACACACACACACACACACACCAGTGTCTCAGCAAATAAGCCTGCAAATCAAAACACCTCAAAACCAAATGTCCTGGTTATAGGTGATTCCATAGTGAGGCACATAGATGTCCCCCTCACCAGGCTGAACAAAGAGAAGGTCACGGTCAGATGCCTGTCAGGTGCCAGGATCCATCAAAGTATGTACACACTCAGTTCACTCAACAACAATTACCATTATGACTCTGTCATAGTACATATTGTTGTGAATGACCTGAGATGCATCTCTCTGGGCTATATGAATAGAGGCATGACTGAGTTTTTAGATTGTGTCCCAGGCAGGTGTGTCCCTCGCCCTAAGCAGCATTCTACTTTCACCCGGGATGATGCCACAATATAGACAACAAATGATTGAATTCAACAATTGTCTTAGCTTCTGGTGTCAAGTCCAGGGGGATCCAGTATCTGTCAACCTGGGAAGACATGGTTGACAGACCACACTGCTTTGCCAGAGATTGTCTTCACCTGTCTCTTCTAAGCTTTCGGGTACAGGTGCTTGCCTCCTGCATAGTGCCTTTTTTAGGCAATGTCAAAACAACAAAATTTCCAATAAAATAAATCCACTTGAGACAAACTCAAGGTTATGCTGCTTAATGCTAGAAGCCTAAACAGGAAACTGCACTCCCTGGAAGGACTCCTCACCTTGGAAGATGCTAATGTCTGTACAGTCACTGAGACATGGTTCAAGGCTGTAGAGAGCACCCCAGCTGTGCAAAACTACAATGCCTTCCACATGTTCTTACCCAAAAACGAGTGTGAAAGAAACAAAGGAGGAGCTGTATCTATCTTCATCAAAGCCAAGTACACCTCAAGACTGGCCAAACAGTATGACTCTCTTGAGCTATGAGTTACTCCAGGTCCATCTAATTATAGGTAAAACACTCTACCATATCATTGCTAGGTACAGGTCCCACACCATGAACCAAGAGAAGTGCACTGCCTACGTGAACTTACTAGAGTCACTCACTATACAGCCAAGCATTAGTCATGGGAGATTTCAACAATCCTCCCATCGACTGGAAAACATAAACAAGCACAAACATGCTCACCCTGAGGTTCCTGGGCTTTGTCAATTCAAATGCCCTAGAAAAGCTAGTCTGCGTGCCCACAAGGAGCTCAAATGTCCTAGATTTAGTACTCTCCAACATGGGGGTCACTACACTACTCTCTGTTTATTGTCATACCTGGTAAGGTCAGTCCATAAATCTATCTTGTTCAAAGTAACAATCTGACCTGACATCACAGGAGGAAAAGAACTGAAAACTTTCTCCAAAGCAAACTATAGCCTACCAGGTAATGGTATAAAAAGTTTCAACACCCTGCTAACATAGCCAATAATGACTCCAGTGCAGTGGAGTACACAACTGCTTTGTATAACCACCTAAACAACTGCATAGACTCAGTTCTACCTGGCTATTGGCCCTGAGGCCCTTACAAGCCTAAAGAATTTAGCCCATGTTCCAACAAGTCAGCACCCTATGTCACTGCCCAGCAGGGGCATAGGTGGAATCCTAGGGGTTTATTTTATGTTCTTCATCTAGTTATCCAGGTTGCGCTTAAAAAAATTAAATAAGGTACTCTGTTTTACTTGAAGTGGGAGTCTATTCCACAAAAGGGGGAGTTTGAGACACAAATCTGTCCCACCAACAAATCCTATTGATGTCACAGACCAGATTGAGCTCTCATCTGTAGGTTACTCAAGTGGAACTTGACTTTCGGATATGCACCAGTCCCATCAGAATGGGGTCTGTGATTGCTTTGTATGCCAGACAGAGGTCACCTCTGACGAGTCTGTAGGAGACTGAGTAGAGGGACAGGGCTTTTAGCCTATCTGTGTAGGGTAGATGTTTGAGGCCCTGTATTCTCTGGTTGAGGAATCCCTGTGGTCTCTCCAGCTTATACATGTGCTTTCTGAGGTAAATGCCAGAAGGGGCATTGTATTCAATAACTGGTCTTATAAGGGAAGAATACAGGGATGTTATGACCACCTTGTCCCTGGATGAGATATTCTTACTATGAGGTAGGGCATGTAGAAAGCTTTCCATACAATGGAGGCAATATGGAGATCAAAAGTCAGTTTGCTATTAACCTGGGTTCCTAAGTCACTCATGATTGATTGCATGCTTAGTGCCTTATTACCAATGTGATAATTTGTGGGGACATTATTCTCCCCAAAAGGGATGATGCATTTTTTGGCATTCAGTTGGAGGCCATGTTTCTGGCACCAGTCATTTGTTTGGGTGAGACCCTCTTGGAGGATGTCCACATTACTACTGGAATTAATGACAGCATCCAGCTTACAGTCATCTGCAAACTTGGTCAGGATACCTCTCAACCTCTTAGTGCAAGAAATCTGGACAAAGCCTGACAAAATGGGGGTAAAAAGGCCCCAAAATAGGTGCAGGTTTTAAATATTGCTCTTATAAACTTAGACAGTTGCTAGAGTAATAGTGTTTGTGTTATCATACAATTTCAAAAAATTTGAAGTGTGAAACTCAAATGTCATTATTTGGTGATTTCAGTTCTCAGATCATCTCAATGATTTGCTAGAAAACCACACATTTTATGAGGAACACACCAAAATATGAGGCACAAATCTGGGCATTCTGCAAAAATCTGGACAGTTGAGAGGTATGTTGGTCAGCCATATCCCACTAGAGTTGCCCTGCACCTCTGTGAAGTATATCCCAAATGGCAGAGGTCCCAAGACCAATTCTTTGGGTACATTGCTTGTTACAGGTCTACTACTTGAGGTGGATTCCCCTATTCTGTCTAGGTGGTTTCTATTAGTGAGTCAGTTGGCTACCCATGTAGTAACATATGAATTGATGCCTAGTTGAGACAGTTTTTCTATTATACCTGACTGGGGAATAGTATTAAAGGCCTTGGCCAGGTGAAGGTAGATGCTGTTAACTGTCTTCCCCCCATGTATGGCCTTGATGACTGTCTCAGAGAAGTCGACCAAATTTAACAGGCATGCCCTTCCCTTGACAAAACCAAACTGTGTGGGATCAAGTATCTGGAGGTTGCCAAAGTCCTTGTTTATGAGGTCCATTATAACCAGCTCCATGGCCTTGCAGATCAGGTTAGTTAGGCTGATGGGTCTATAATTTCCTGGATCAGTGGACACTCCACCTTTGTGCAAAGGGATGACAGTAGCTGACCTCCACTCAGCTGGAATGAAGCTGGTACTCAGGCTTTGGTTGAATAGGGTGCCTAATGGTGTTGCAAGTTCCTGTTTGAGTTCATGTAGTAAACAGCCTGGGATGTTATCAGGTGCCTTTGAGAGGACAGTGATGACTTGCTTCCTAGAGAAACGGGGAGGGGGGCAATTACTGGGGATGTCCAATTTTACTGATGGGGGGACAGAGGAGTGAGTCTTCCACTGAACCTGTTTACCAGCAGGTTGGCTATAGCTACAGGGTTTGTGTATGTGGTGTCCTTGACCACCAGTTCTGAGCAGATCTGGGTGCTTCCCTTGAGATTGCAGACATATGTGAAGAAAGCCTTAGGATTGTCTTTAGTAGATGTGGCCAGTTTGGACTCGAAGTATGCTCTTATTTACTTGTTCAGGCTAAGGAGAGGTTGCTTCCAATTAGACACCTGCTCCTTCTTTATCCTGGACAGCAATTATTTTCTTTTATTATATTTTATTTATTGTAGATTTCCACCAGACAGGTTTAGTCTTCCTTGAGGAGGAGGATTTTGTCCTGTCTGGTATTCTTGATTCCATGCAGCTATATAAATGCTCATATAGTACTTTGGTGTAAGTTTGAACATATGTGCCAGTTTCTGTGGAGGGGGAGGGGGCTGTGAAGCTGTTTATACCTTCCTTCAGGAGGTAGTAATCAGCTTTGGAGAAGTATTTTTTGTTTGACCCTAACTGGGGGGGGGGGGGGATGGTGACTTTGAAAGTGACTGCTTTGTTGTCAGATCTTGCCAGGGATGATGACACTGTAGGGATGCTGCAGTGGTTACTCGTGTTGGTTAATATCAAGTTCAAGATATTTTCACCTCTTGTGGGGGTGTCAACCAACTGGTCCAAGGCATTTACATTACTGAAATCAAGGCGTATCTGGGCATTTGTGCTTTGGCATGAGTATTTCTTCCAATCTATGGATGGATAGTTAAAGTTGCCCAGGATCAGGGCAAAGGGTTGAATTTTGATAGATTCAAAGAGGTCCAGAGAGCTGGAGTGGGCATCTTGAGTCAGATTTGGAGGCCTGTAGCTAGCTATGATTTGAATATGGGTCTTGTCAGTTGTTAACTGCACCTGGAGTATTTCCTGTGCATCATACTGTTTGACCAGCCTAGAGGTGTGCATGTCTTTTATATATATTGCAACTCCACCTCCTTTTGTTTTGCTGCCCACAGCTTGGGGTCTGAATGAATGATAGGATGAGCAACCTGGTATGGCTGGGGTGCTCTCTGCAGCTTTGAACCAGGTTTCTGTGACTGCACAAATATCAACTTCTTCCAGTGTTAAGAATGCTTGCAATGAGTGCAATTTCAAGTTTAGACTCTTAATACTTCTCATGTGTTAGTATTGTACCATTATAATCCCACTTACACTAAGCATTTTTTCTAAACCATTCCCCAGTAATTCTTTGCTAATTCGATGAGCACATGCTCATAAGTAAAACTTCAGCTGGTGAACTCAGAAATGCTCACAGTTATATTTTAAGGCACTATATTGGACACTGTCTAGAATGTTAATAGTCAACTAATAAAATGATGAGGTAAACAAGTCAGACGCATGGCATTGTTTTTATCTTAGAAACTGGAACATTTCTCAAAAAAATGCATCCCCTTCATCCCTCCCAGGAGAGTAGAACATCAGAGAAAAAATAATTAAGAATTAATGGTATAGGAAATGTAGCTTCAAATGGTAGTGGAGCATAGTGGTATCTCAAAGGTGTCTTGGCATGCAGCCTGAAAAAATGGGTTAGTGTTTTTACCTTGTATGTAGATTGTATAAAGATAGATTTAGACCTTAAACATTTTGAAAGGAAGCAAACAAAAGTGCAAGTATCAGAGTTGTCATGACAGGGAATATAATATTTGATAATGTGTTTTTTTACCTTTATTCACCTTTAGCTAAATGCATAATTCAGAAAACTGAATCACTTTTCAGTTATCCAATGAAAAAATAATTTGGCTGTAGTTAATTATTTAACAGGAACATTTCTGCGACTATGACAATAATTAAATAAAGGTTTTCTTGTTGTAATTAAGTAGAACAAATTACTTATTAGTGCATTCAAGCATACTGGTTACCCATTCTTTTAATTCCTTATTAAAATAACGATGCAGTCTCACAGACAAAAATCTTTTAATTAAAGAATTACAGTCTCTGAATTGTGACTGTTCATCAGCCTACCACTGGGCTTTATTTAAAAAGGGTCAGTATCTGCACATTTTGTTCATGGAAACAAAGGGCTTAATTACATAACTAATGATGACATTTGTTCTTTTACATTTCTTTTCATATTATGTGTCCAAAGAACATTGTACTTCCCAGACATGTTCATTCAGGTAAGCATCAAACTGGTAGAATAGCTTGTGTTTTAGTGTAGTTGCTTTTTCTGTATGAGATATTATGAGTTAAAGCAAGTCTTATCCAATGTGTATTGCTGACTATAAAATATGACCTTATATTCACTTTATCACTAAACAATGTACTTATTAATTTATTCATTTCTCATTAATTTGTTTGTTAATTTACTCATTTCTTTATTTATTGACAGTTTGGTGATTAGTTTGATAATTGAGTTCTAGTAGCTGTAGCAATAATGGAAAAACTATTAATTCTTCACCTTCATGAAAATTATTGAAAGTCAAATGTAATATTATTTAATCACAGTTCTAAGGTATATGTTAAAACAATAAACATGCATTATATTTTTATTTCATTTTATTTTGTACATCAATAACCCTTGACACCTCAGATAAATTACCTTAAGAAAGTCCCACAATAATTGCATACATTTTTCATGCCAGGAAGAATTAATTAATTTAATGACATAGTGGAATAGCTATAAAATAATCCATCATTGCATTTTTTTTCAAATATTATAGCTACCTGTGACAAATATAGGGTAATTTACTACATCAAAGGCATTTTTTTATTTTCAGATACCTGTTTTGTTCTGTCCTGATCACAGAGGAACATTAGCCTATCCTTTCAAGAAGTGGGTATAAGACAGGAAACTATTACTGTAGGATACGACAGGTCAACACAGGAAATACGCCACACACACACACACACACACACACACCTGTGGACAACTTAAATCATCACCATTTGACCTATCAGCTTGGCTATAGAATGTGGGAGGAAAGCAGAGGTTCTGAAATAAAACATGCAGATGGATAACTAGCACTGGCTAGGAACTTCACCACAGATCCAGGAATTATGAGGCAACAACGTTAACCACTACACCATAGTACCACCCTAAAAACTCACAAAACCTTTTAATTTATCTATCTTGTAAGCCTCATCAATACACTAATTAAAACAAAGGAATGCAATCAGCAACTGTTTTCCAGAACTCTGTAGGTGGTATTCATAGTTTTGCAGTTTGAAGTTATGTAGCAGTTATTAGTGGAAAGCACCACTACGCAGGTATGCAAATATGCTAAGGGCAAGGGATTAACAATGAATGAGGAAAAGTGAAGGCATTTTGAAAAACATACCTACACATGGCGAAAGAATAAAGTACCTAAAGTAAAGGGTTAAGTGGATATGAAGGACTTTGTGAGAACTGTGTAAGCTTTGTATTTCTGTGTAGTATTTCATATGTATTCAGGGGTCTACTTCCCATGACTGAAATCTCATTTGACTGAATTTCATTTGACCAAGACCATAATACCGAATTTTCAAAATACTGAAAACTCATTTGACTGAATCTCATCATACTGAATTGTAAGTCATAGACATGATGTGGGTTTCCCTTCTCCTGTGACTTGCTTGTGATAAAAAGAATTACTGTAACTTATAGTACTGATTATCAGAATACCAACAGTCATGTAGAACGTAGCGTTTCTAAATGTGGTTATGTCTATTTACATTTTTATGAGAAGTATCTCAAGTAATATGGTGGATGTTTGTGCATTCCTAGAAGTAGTGGCAGCGTGTAGACTACTGTAAGATAAGTAAAAGGTATATGCCCTTTTCCCCACTGTAGTGTGATCCTGAAGTTAGTACATATAGTTGCTGGGGGGACAGCCCCACCTAGTTTGGTTTTATATCGTCTGTGCATTCCTAGAAGTAGTGACAGCGTGTAGACTACTGTAAGATAAGTCAAAGGTATATACCCTTTTCTCCACTGTAGTGTGATCCTGAAGTTAGTACATATAGTTGTGGGGGGACACCCCCACCTAGTTTGGTTTTATATCGTCTGGTTTCTGTTAAGAAGGTTCATAAGTAGTTTCTAAGTTCTGGAAAGAGTTAGTCATTGGTGTTGTAAGTGTGCATATCTATGCTTTGCAAACTGGTATTTTGAAATTTAGCATTGTAGGGTTTCAGTATAATAAGTTTCAGTCAAGTGAGTTTTCAGTATTTTGACAATTAGGTATTTTGGTATTGAGCAAATGAAAGTCAGTCAAATGAAATTTCAGTCATGTGAAGTAGACCATTATTCAGATATTAAGGATGGATGTGGTTATGCTCAGTCGTGTTTAAAATTTAAGGAAAACAGTGGACTGAGCAGTTTTTATTAGCAATATTTAAAAAAATACAGGAGATTAATATGCTTTTATGAGGGTATCCTTATGTGGACACCTTGATAGTTTCATTATATAATAAAAAGGGGAGATAGGAAAGACTGAACAAGGGGAGATGACAAATAGGGGAACACAGAAAGAAAACATCAAGTGGGCTGTGCTGGATGAGGTGAGGGAGGAGGGGCACAATGTTTTGTCATGGGCAAGATCCCCATATTTTTAGATTTTTTTATATAAGACGGTAGTATGGTGGTAAATAGGTGGGTGAGTGTAGTTGAAATTATTAGGGAAGAAGAGCAGAAATACCTGTAGGAGTCCCAGCCTACAGATCCTCAGACATTTCTACTGCTAGATGATGAGGTACAGAATGACTCTAGTGTTGAGAGGATAGGATCCTGTGGTGGAACAGTGGTCAGCATCAGCTAGAACAGCTGCATTTTGACAACGCCAAACTGACAAACCTATCAACATAGCAAAATCAACTCAACTTAACCTCAAGGTGATACTGCTCAATGCCAGGGGCCTAAATAAAAAAAGTCACTTCCTCCATGTTGTCCTCACATGTAAAAATATAGACATCTGTGTAGTTACTAAGGCATGATTTAAAGTGGCACAGAGTACCCATCAGTGTAAGGTTTCAGTGCCTTCCATACTTTTAGACCAGTAGCTGCACAGACAAGGTGTAAAGGTGGAGGTATATCAATATACATCAGTTACAAACATCTCTAGGGTGGTCAAACAGGATGCCGTACTTAAGGTCCTCCAAATGTAGATAGACAATCATGTACCATATCCTAGCCAGCTATAGGTCAGCCTCTGTGTCCCAAGAAGCTCACAATGCATACTTGGACCTACTGGAGACACTTGCCATCTGACCGAACACCCTACTCATGATAGACTTTAATCACCCATGTATAGACTGGAAATCCTACATGGCCTCAAATCTACAGGCACAGAGAGGACCTGGATTTCATAAATGCAAACACCATTGACCAAATAGTGAATACACCCACAACAAGCTCCAGTATACTGGATCTTGTGCTCACAAATATGGGAGAATGCTGTACCCGCCCAATGTCTCATCCTCTTTGGTATGGTCTGATCATAAATTTGTCTCCTTTGAAATTGAAATTGTCTGTAATCCAATAAAACCAATAACAATTTAGAATTATTCCAAGGAAAATTACCTTTTATTAAGTAATGATTTGTCAAAATTCAATGTCCCTCCAAATTCTGAGAATATAGAAGCCTATTGCTCTCAAAAACTCTATACAGACATGTCAATGACTATATGGAGGTTGTTGTACCTACTGGAAGTACGCCTAGGATGAATCACATAAACAAATCATCCTAGTGGGATCCCAAATTAAGCATGATATTCAACAAAAGGAACAATTATAGCAAAAAATCAGGAAAGGTAATTCCCATAAAGATAGACACCCTCTTATCAAAATAAATAGGCAACTAAGAGGGTTAATTAGGTAAAGTTAAGCCAATTTTGAGGCTAAGATAGCCTCCAGCTGAAAGATAGCCATAAGACCTTCTTCAGCTATGTCTGAAACCTCAAGGGCAGCACACAGCAGTGTGCTGAATTGGTGGTTAATGGTGTCACATTCACCCAGCCTGGTGATATAGCAAACCAGTTAATGGACACATTCGGTTATAACTTTACCACCTCTCACCCAAAACAATCCTCCCCAAAATACTGTCAAACATAATCCCTCCAACTATAATTGGAGAGCATGTACTGGCTGTGCTCACTTAAGCTAAGAACACAGCTTCAGTGGGCCCTGATTACATCCTAGGATGCCTGTTGAACTGTCTAAAATATGACTTATGGGGGATACCAGTAGTCATTATTTAACTATTATCTTAGAAAAGGCTTTGTGCCACATGAAAGCCTGTCTGAAATGGTCAGCCCACTTCAGAAAGTTGGACCTTCAACAGATCCCAGAAACTACAGACCCATTAGTCTGATTAGTCCTATTTTCAAAGATCTGGAAAGAATTATCACAGAAATTTTCAGCATGGACATAGGAGACCTCCAGACACTGGATCCATCCCAGTTTGACTTTGTAAAAGGATGGTCATGCTTACTGAATCTGCTGGGCCTCTTTGAAAAGGTCACTAAGGTAATGGATGACTGGAAAACAGTGCATACTGCCTACCTAGATCTGGCTAAAGCATTTGATGCAATACCTCAATCAGCATTGTCAACAGACTTACAGAACTAAGTATAACCCTCTTTTATACTATACTGGATAGCTAACTAGCTCACTGATAGGATCCAAGAGGTTAGAAACAGTGAGGCCATCTCCACGATACTAAAGTACACATTGTAATAATGGGTCTTTGTCTTTATCTGAAAAGATTTCAAGCCTGCATGCATTATAAAGCACTGCTGGTAATTCCCTGCTGGCTGAGGAAAGCAAACCTATATTTTCTGTCTTTGACTGACAGAACTACTTTCTGTTTTACCTGTTCCATTTTGTTTTCTACTTTAAGAAATCTGCTCGGTCTGGTGTTTTTGTTCTATGTGAGAGATAGACACTTAAATTATCTAAGCTGCACATTTCACATATTTTTTCATTGGTTAAATTGTCTCTTGAGTGATACCTAAATGCACAGTGAGATTCTGAGCCTTTGTCTTTGAAAAGATTTCAAGCCTCAATAAACTAAAGCACTGCTGGTAATTTCCTGTTACATATTCCCACCCACCTACCCTCCCCTTTGTTGATCTGCTTTTTAAACCTTGTAATTTTAAGCTGCCCAGCCCTAATATAGATTGAGCTTAATAAACTCTTTCTTCTCTACACTGCTGTTGATGTCTTGAATTATTTGTTTGCCTTTCCTAGTGCTTATATTGAAAAAGTAAATTTTGCCTCTCATTGTCTGTTCTACTGATTTACTTGATCTGAATTAATTATCTAGATAGCTGTTGGTAAAGTAGTGTATTCTGACACTCTAGCAACAATTTTTTTTTACATCAAAGAGGTCAGTGGATTTCCATCTAGTGCACTGGGAGGTAGCTTTGCTTGTTTAGGTTGGGGAAACACTTGAGATTTCTGAATGTAGTTTTATTGGATGCAGGGCTTATTAATCAGCTTATCTTGTATTTAGTGCCTTTATAAATTCTGTACAATTGAGTGGCTCATTTCTTATTTATACAAAGTGAAATACTTTTAGTGAATAGTTGCACTTCTATAAGCTGTTTAAAGTACACTGTTGTATCCGTAGCTTTAAGTTTGTTTGTGGTAGCATTTTGTATCTTTTAAGTTTGTTTGTGGTAGCATTTCACTCCAGATATTCCTTTCCTGTGCTTTTATATTAGGAGGACTTGGATTATTCATCTAGTGGCATTAGATGTTTACTTGGTCTATCTGAGCTGTGAAACACACAAAAGGGCTCCAAGTACTTTCTTTTTCACTTCTCTTATACATTGTGACTATACTTCAGCAATTTCAAAAAATGTATTTCCTACTGCTGCTTTGCACTGTATTACATTGTATCTGTTAGTTGTAGGGCTGTTCTCAGCAGTTTGTGTGGTCTTGTTAAACTTGGGCTTCAAACCAGCTGCTATTCTATATTAAGAAGGTGTGTTTTGCACCCTTGTGGCAGAAGTGTGCTGATCTAACCTGTCTGAGTTGGGGACTGCTGGTGAAAGGCCTATTGTGTGCTTTTCTCATTGAACTTAGCTTAAAACTTGTTTCTCTTTGTGCATATTTAAGCCTTGTGTTTGCACAGTGTTGCTTTTCCCTCCACTGCAGTTAGTAGTGCCCTGTATAGACACAGAAGCCTAGTAGCTCATTTTTTCCTTAAACAGCTGTCACTGAAACCTTTTCAAGCATTTCTGCTACTCTAGGAGCAACTCAGTTACACACGGAGCATCAGTACCTTATTGATCAACCTTTGCCTACACAAAGTATATGTCCCTCTTGTAGTCTTAGCACTACCAGCACAGTCCTGTCAAATTAACCCATTCCTTTCCTAATAAATCATGCAGTAAGAGCCTGCTGTCATGGATGGGCAGTTTCTCATCATCTCTCTGAACAGCCCTGATAGGCATCCTAAGGCAATGTAGCAATTGTTTCATGTATACTGACAACCACTTACGTCTGAAGCAAACAGATATTTTATGTGAGAGATGTAGTTAAACTATAAAACAGGAGGCAACACTCTCACATAAGGACAAAGCAAATGCCAAACAGGTTGTCAGCACACACACAATGCCCATACTGAATAAAGACATGACACAAACTCACATATGTGAAGGTATTCACTAATAACTTAACAAAAGATCAGGGGCATTCAAATGGAAACCACTTACATACATAGCAATGCAAAAAAACAACCACAGTACATAACACACACACACCAGTATCTCAATAAATAAGCCCATAAGGCATTACTCCACAAAACCTAATGTATTGGTCATAGGTGACTCCATTGTGAGACACATGGATGTCCCCCTCTCCAGACTGAATAAGGAGCAGGATATGATTAGTTACATGTCAGGTGCCAGGATCTGTCAAGTCATTAAAGCACTCAAGTCACTCAACTACAAGTACCAGAATGACTCTGTCATAGTCCATGTGGGGGTAAATGACTTGATATGTACCTCAATGGACTATATGAAGAGAGACATGACTGAGCTCTCCAATTATGTGTCATAGGTAGGTATAAGCCTAGCCATAAGGAGCAGTCTACCTTCTCCAAGGATGATGCCACAATACAAACAAAAAATTATTGACTTTAACAATTGGCTTAGCTTCTGGTCTCAATCCAGAGGATCCAATATCTGTCAGCCTGGGAAGACATGGTTGACAGGCCACACTGATTTGCCAGAGATGGTCTGCACCTGTCTCTTATAAGCTTTCAGATACTGGCAAAGGCATTAGACACCCCTATTGTGCCTTTTTTGGCATTGTCAAAATAACTAAACTCCAAACATAGCAAAATCTTCTCTAGATAAACTCAAAGTATTGCTGCTTAATGGTAAGAGTCTAATCAAGAAACTGCACTCCCTACAAGCACGCCTCACTTTAGAAGATGCTGACGTCTGTGCAGTCACTGAAACATAGTTCAAAAAAGAGGAAAGCACCCTGACCATGCAGGGCTACAATGCCTTCCATACATTCAGACCACAAAGTGAACATGGAAGAACCAAAGGAGGAGGTGTATCCATTTTCACTAAGGGTAAGGATACTTCATGACTGGTCAAACAGTATGACCCTTTTGAGCTACTCCTTGTCCAATAAACTATAGGCAAAGGCCCCTACAACATCATAGCCAGCTATAGGTCTGCCACTATGAAACAGGAAAAGCATACTGCATACCTGGACTTACTAGAGTCACTTGCCATATAGCTCAACACCTTACTCATGGGTAATTTTAATTATCCTACCACTGAATGGAAAACATACATGACCACAAACATGCTGGCCCAGATGTTCTTGGACTTTGTGAATGCAGATGGTCTGGAACAGCTAGTCAGCACACCCACAAGAGGCTCAAATGTCCTGGACCTAGTACTCACTAACATGGGAAAACATTGCACCCCACATGTGATGTCCTCCTCGGTCAGATTGGACCATAAATCAGTCTTGTTCGATGTAATTATAAGACTAGATACATCATCAAGCTCAAAAATGCTTAAGAATGTTTCAAAGACAAATTACCTTCTACTAAGTGATGTATAAGGAGTTTCAAAGCCCCCTCAAATGCAGATAACATGGAGTCCTATGGAGAGGTGTACACCAATGCCCTGTGTAACAATTTAAGCAGTTATATAGAATTGTCTGTACCTGACTGGATTAAAACCAGGTCTTGCTGTAAAAACAAGCTACCCTGGTGGACCCCTAGTATAAACAGGTTATACAACAAGAGAAAGAAACTAATGTACAAGAACTAGAAGGATCTGACTCAGCAGAGGAAGAAATCCCTCTCTAGCTTAAACACATAAGCTAGAGATTTTGTCAAGTCCTTCAAAGCTAATTACAAAACAGAAATAGACTCCCAAGCTAAGGACAATCACAAGGCATTCTTTAACTACATCCGAAATTTAAAAAGGAATAACCAGCTATTTGCTGTGGATGGCACCACCAATAGTCAACCAGAAGTAACAGCCAACTTACCAGCTGACAGATTTGAAGCAAACTTCACCGCCCTGTCCCCACCAGTCATCCCACAAAGTATACCTGCTACAAGGTTGCCACATTTCTGAAGGGACAGGTAGGAACAAAAAAAAGGTCCTTCACACTAAGTGAAGGAAAAAAAAGGTAATTTGTGCATTAAACAGAAGTGTGTCCACTTTATGATTTTTGATTGGCTTATATGCCGGTATATGAGCAAATCAAAAATCACACAGCAGAGCCTGTTTCACTTGGATTTTCAAAAGGCAGTGCAGGACTCAGGATTGGGCTGCTGATCTCAGGACAGTCCTGTTCAAATAGGGACATCTTGTAACTCTGACCTGCCACCATTCTTCAGCCTATTATGTCAAGACAGCAGGTCATCTCGGCACTCTCCAAGGCCAAAAACATTGGATAAATGGGATGAGACAACATCCTAGGTTGCCTTTTAAATAACTTAAAACATGACTTAGCAGACCCACTTGGATCCCTGTTACCCCACAGCCTGAAAACTGGCTATATTCCAGAGGAGTGGAAGACAGCAATACTAATCCCTCTGCGCAAAGGCGACCATCAACTGAGTCTGGGAATTATAGGCCCATAAGCTTCACTAGCCTCCTTTGCAAGGCAATGGAAAGAATCATTATGAATCTTATTATCAAGGACATAGATAATCTTCAAACTCTGGACCCAACTCAGTTCAGATTTGAGGTAGATAGTGCTTGTTAAACATGATTGACTTCTTTGAGAAAGTCACCAAAGCCCTAGATGAGGGAAAGACAGTGTATTCAGCCTATCTTGACCTAGCCCAGGCATTTGACACAATGCCCCACTCAGGTATTATAGAGAAATTCTCTCAATTGGGAATTAACCCCTACATTACCAGATGGGTAACCAACTAGCTCATGAACAGACATATACTGTAAAAGTGTGTGACTTCACCTCTAGCAAAAGACCAGTAACCCGTGGTGTACCACAGGGTTCTATGCTGGACCACGTATTGTTCGAAATTTATTTCTCATTAGCTCAGGCAAACTTGGATGGCCTGTAGATGACCAGTTTCACTGATGACTGCAAATTGACAGCAATCATTTAGTCCCCCAATGATATTAATATACTGCATAGAGAGGGTTAACACAGACAAATGATTGATGCCAAAGCCATGGGCTAAATGTAAATGTTAAAAAAATGCATTATTATTCCCTTTGGGAAAGCTGACATCCCTGCTAACTACATTACAGACATCACCCCTCTAAGTGTAGACACAGTGGTATGTGATTTGGGTACTCAGGTTGATAACCTGAACCTTGACCACCACCTAGCCACAGTAGTAAGGAAATACTTCTATGTGGCACATCTTCTATGTAAAGGCATCACATCTGATTCTAAGGCTGTTATGATTCCATTATACTTAGCCCCCATGAGACCAGTAAATAAGTTCAGTGCTCCCTTTTGCATCTACTTCAGCAGACACCTACAACAATTGGAAAGACCAGAGGTTTCTCACCAAGAAATTGCAGTTTACACAAAACATGTTTTATGCAGAAAGACTGAAAGCCCTTCCACTGTATTCTGTCTCCTACAAGTTGCTAAGGGGTGACCTGTGCTTGACTGACAGGGCAGTCTCTGAACCAGCCCTGATGGAAATGCTACACATTCATCAATCAAACTCCACAAGGGTCACTCACTCCAGGGATCTTAACCTAGCATCTGACATGAACAGGTTATGGTGGAGAGATAGATATATCTTCCAGAGACAGCCACTTCTCTGAAAGAAGCTTCCAGTTCATGTGAAACTTAGCCCCTTACTGACCTTCTTCAAATGCAGCCTAGATCAATAGATGGGTGACAGCAAATTCAATCCTGTGGTTGCTTCCATGTCCCTCCTAGGCAGAGGAAGTTGTTATTAACTGCCATAGAAACTTTCCTCTGCAAACTCCACTCACCTAACCACCTACAATTGAGGCAACTCGGGATAAATATGGCTAGGCTTGTAAGGGCTCTAGGGCCATTAGCCTAGTAACCTTCTATGACTCTATGAACCTATGAACAAAGAGGCCAGTCACTAGTGGAGTTCCCCAGGGCTCTGTGCAATGCCAACTCCTCTTTGGCATCTACTTCCCAGATGTCAAATTCAATATCAAAAGCATCTGATTAACCAAGTTTGCAGATGATTGCAAACTGGGAGCAGTCATTGAATCTCCCCATGATGAGATCACCCTGCAGGAAGGTCTAACACAGACGACTGCTTGGTGCTAAAGCCATGGCATGTCACACAATACCAAGAAATGCAGTATAGTAAAAGCCAGAAAACTAAAACAGTGTAACAACTAGACTTGAAACAAACAAAACTTAAAAACGTCCACCAAGGATATTCTAAATACTTCAATTTAGTGCTTTCATTCACTTTTAATAAAATTTAAACAACAAAACACTGAGATTAAATTACCCAAACTCACATGATGGAAAGCAACCAACGGGTTGGAATAACAAAGTTAACACTCATGCAAGAAGATTTAAAGAAACAGTCAATAATAAACAGTTAACAGTAAACAATGTAAAATCTCATAAAAATACATATTTGATAAAGTCTTAAGAAATATATTTACAATCAAGAGCTCTGAGCTATAATCTATGTGATAATAAAAAGTGCTTGAAGTTAATATGATTAAGTCACATTTTTTTTTTATCTGCTGCCAATCTAATCTGCCATTCGGCTTCATTACACTCTAACAAAACATTTATGTTTCCTTTGAAGTTATGAAAATCTACTTGATCTATAACAAAAAAAATACATTTCTTAAAATAAGCACAAGTTAAGGAGTACTTTGCTAATGCATTGTTGGTTTCTTTTTTGGGAATGGCTAAAGTGTTTTCAGTGTTTCCAATGTAAAAACTAGTGCAGGTCTCACAGCTTGCCAAATATACTACTCCTCTTGTATCACAATTGAGTCTGTTGTTAGCTGTAATAGTTTTATCTTGGCCTTCTATAAAAACACTTGCACTGTTGTTTATATATCTGCACTGTTTATGTTTTTCGCATTTAAAAGTGACATATATGGTGTTGCCAGTCCATGGTTTTTGGACCCTCTTGAAAATATTTTTCATATTGAAATATTTTTTATATGTTAAAGAGGGTTTGTCACTTAAAACTTGAACCATTTCTTGATTTCTTTGAATAATCTTCCAATTATTTAAAATTATGCTATGGCATGTCTGTAGAAATCAACAAGGGAAGTGCAACAACAAAGGAGGTGTTCAAAGTCTGATTAAATAATGAGTTATTGTTCAAAGTCAATCCACTGTTAATGTCACCTGAACTTCACAAAAGAGGTTTTGCTGTGTTGTTCTTGAGCTCTATGACGTCTTTAATTATGTTTTGTATTAATCTCTTTGGATAAACATATTTTTAAATGCTGCACATTTGGTGTTAAAAACAAGGTCAATACTAGCTAACTTGCTTAACCTTAAAAATTGTCTCTTTATGACTCCTTTCTTTATGTGGAAGGGGTGCATATTAGAATGGTGTAAATAATTGTTTACAAAAGTTTCTTTTCTGTAGATACTACTATGAATGTTGTTGACATCAGAACTGATATTTAATTGACTGTCCAAATAATTAACAGATTTCCCTATTCCACTTTTTGTGAATTTAAGGAAAGTAGTACTCAAGTTCAGGTGTTCAAAAAAATCTTGAAATTCTTCCAGGGTACCATTCCAGATGAATATTAAATCATCTATGTACTACTTGTAAAAAATAATTTTATCGTAATGTTCATAAGTCGTAATGTTGGAGTGTTCCCAAGCGGCCATTTCTAAGTTTGCAAAAGCTGTAAATACTCTTGCTCCAATATCAACACCACTTTTTTGTTTATAATAAAAACTTTGAAATTCAAAGCAACTATTAGTTAAAACAAGATTAAGTAGCTCACATAAGGTGTTAATAACAGTGTTTTCAAATGCAGAATATGTACTTAAATATTTTCTGACTTGCTCAACATGTGTCTGTTGGTAAATACAGGCATATAAAGATATAACATCAACAGAGGCAAAGAAACACTGTTCATTAAGATTGGATTGTTGACTTAAAAGTTCTAACAAATGTCAGGAATTTTTAAATACAATTCTGATTTTTGGACCACTGGGATCAACATATAGTCTAACTGCAGGATTTAATAAGCTAAAATTCCATGCAAGAATAGTGTAGCCATTCCTGCATGGAATATGGTCACCAAGCAATCTAGTAAACAAGCCCAGGGACGTGCATGAGCCTGCTAACACTATTCTGCCATGGACATGACTAGATTATGCTTATAACCTCAATTGCTGGTGAAAGCCATGTGAATGAAGTCAATTAGTGATCCAGTAAGCAGGTAGGTATGCGTGGCAGAATAGTGTAGCATGCATAAATGTATTCGGCTACTAGCCGGATACATTTCTTCAAAAATCAAAACAGAAGCATGACAGCTCAAACAAAAGCATGTATTATAATCCTTAGGCGTGCCAGTGTCTAAATATATGGCCAATGGCATGGAAAAGTGTTACAAAATAATAAAAATCAATGTTTATTTTTTTTGGTATGGGGCAGTGACGCACAAATAGGACAGTGCCGGAAATTTTTTAAAAAATGTGATAAGGCAATTTTAAGTGAAATCTGCATTTTGCTATTATAGTCGATGGCATGCAAAATCAAAACAACAGCAGTGAACAGTAGTTGCTAAGAGGGAAGGCTCTGGTGTAGTACTGTAACTAGGGACTAAGGCAGTGGGATATGCTAATGAGGAAAATTTACTGAGTCACAAACAGAAGACAAGAGTCAAACTGCACCTAACTGTGTAGGAGCTATAAAGCAATGGTGTAAGCAGGAGAAGCAGCTAACATGAAAAGGGTGTGTGTCATGCTTGGTGTAAGCACATTGGAGCTCCACAGTTCACATTTGAGCTGAGTTAAGCACAGCTAAACAAGTGTGTGTCTGAGGTTGTATTGACTTCTTCCATGAAATGAAAGTCATGTTCATGTCCAGGGGAGGGCCATTTCTCATTGTTTACCTTAGCTAAATGGGTTTGTGCGGCACGCACTGGGTCTAAAACAAATAACCCCCCCCCCCCTGAAATAGCAGGACTGTTTACATTTGGGCACCGGGTTTGCAAGGCACGAACTGGGGCTTAAAAGAGGCGGAAATGGGAAGGGGAAAAAAGAAAAAAAGGGAAATAGCAGAATAAATGCAATCAAGTACAAATAACATAGCTGGCAGGTGGAATGCATCATAGTCAGCCAATCATACAGGCAGAGTCTGCAGCACAACAGTATAAACTATTCTAACACCTTCTAGTCTGTTTTTTCTCACAAACTCTGCACCATTCGTTTACACATGGGGAATTTTAGCCAAAAAGATGTTTTGATCCATCAGAATGTGATAGACGCTGAGGACGGTGAGGAGGATAATGCTGACAACCGCCACAGACCAAGGAGAAGAGTGCGCAGACGCAGGGTAACTTACCAGGGTCCACATGGTCTGGAGATAGTACAGTGCTACCAGGTGGTCAGAGGCATTCTTCAGCAAATCATTGAGCTGTGCCAGCCTCAACTCAGATGCAGAGCCAACAGAGGGGAATCCATCCCAGTGGATACCAAGGTATGTGCAGCCTTAAGATTACTAGTTACAGGTACTTTCCAAAGCCCTACTGGGGACATCATGGGGGTCTCACAGGCATTTACATCCAGGGTACTCCACCAGTTCCTGGATGCCATACTACCACATGCTGGTGAGCACATTTACTTCTCCAACACCCGTGAGGAGAGGACCAGCAATATATGTCTCTTCCACTGTGTAGCAGAATACCCAGAGGTACTGGGTGCGATAGACTGCATGCACATCCACATCAAAGCACCACCCAGTGAACAGGGTAGGGTCTACATAAACCACAAGGGCTTCCCATCCATCAACTGCCAGGTGGTTTGCAATGCCTAGGGCATTATCATGAATGTGTGTGCTGGCAGCCCTGGAAGCTATCACAACTCCCACATCTGGCATTCATCACAGCTGTACCACATATTTGCCAGTGGGGACATCCCATATGGCCATCTGTTGGGGGATGCTGGCTATGCACTGGAGCCGTGGATGATGACACCCATCAGAAATGCACACACACCCACTCAAGAACGCCATAATGAGGCACACACACAAGCCAGGGTCATTATAGAGCATGTGTTTGGGATGCTCAAGTCACAGTTCTGCTGCCTTGACATATCTGGTGGAGCCTTGCAGTATTCTCCAGCCAAATGTGCACACATGTTCATAGTATGTGCCATGCTACACAATATGATCCTGTGGAAACAGCTGCAGCAGGAACAGCACGGGGAAGGACCACACAGCCCCCTACCATTGCCAAGGTCCCCACAGGCGCAGAGAGACTCGGTGGAGGAAGCCACTGAGCCTGCTCCTGTAGGCAGATGGAGGCGTGCCCAGTATGCACACACACTGACACTGTTGGGACCCATGGACTGACACCTCTCTGACTCGCACACACAGTAAAATGGATGATAAACACATCACATTGCCTGTAACGTACCATGTATAGGCAGTGTACTGTGTGCATCCAACATAGGCAGCCCTCAAGCACCATCCTCACAACTGCTGCAGGCACAAGGTAAGTCAGTCCTCTCAACAATAAATGAATGGATTAGTATGTTTTGGTGGCATAACTATGGTAATGCTGCATGTATGCAAGGGGATGGGGTGGCCTACTGGGATAGCAGCAGACAACAGACAGCTGTGTGGGATACCAGGAAATGTCTGCACAATACTGGCTTCCCCACACTATGCAGTATCATTTAAGGTGACAAATCCCACTGCAGTATATGTGGGGGGCAACTATGGGGAGCGTCATAGGTTACATGCATGAATGTCACTGTGGGGATCCCATACCCACCGCTCAGACTCGCACAGAAAGTCAGCCATAGAAAACCATAAAGGAATGTCTTTCAAAGGTCCACAAATTGAGACAATGATGGAATACCCCCCTACAGACTTACACAGTAATATTGCAGCAGGCCTTGCATTTGCAGTAAGGCTCTGAAGGGTAAGAAGTATGAAACTCAATTGTATGGCATTATAATCTGACCTGTGGTCTCTAGTGATATGTCTCTATTCTCCAAAACAGAGCACAATACTATGCTAAATGGATCCAAAATGTAAAGCCAATATCTGCACAGTCTGTGCAAATGTGTACCATTGACAGGTGTGCCCCCTATAGTTGCAGTAACATGTAAGTTTGTAGGGTAATAGAAGCAGAGCACACATTGCCAGGGCTGTCCCAATCAGCATGATAAACTTGTTGTATGTCCACAATATGCAGAGGTCAATGAGCTATGCGTATGTGTGGGGAATACTGTCAGGTTGTGGCCAGCAAATTCTCATAGCTGTTGTCTCTTAGTGGCCAAGGTACAGTACCATGATAGACAGGGACATGTTCCAGGAAATGTAGTGCCAACTATTTTGCATGTCAGCTACACCTACAGTGAGAGTTGTACACACTGTCCAGACATCAATATCCATACCTGCTGGGAAGCTGGACAGGTCATGTACAGGGAGCCACACATGAACAGTACACAGGTTGAAGTAACCTACACAGCACCTACCATACCTCCCAACTGTACAGACCTATTGCAGAATGTATAGATGTTTGCATCATATTTGTGGTGTCTTTATTCCGAAATAGTGGTGTTGAGTGGCAAATCACTGGAAAACCATAAAAGTTTAAAGTCAGAAAATAATGATGGATTGTAGTGTCTCAGACCTCATACCCTATAGAAAAATGCATGCTAATGCAAAATCTGTTATTGTATCACCCTTCCAGATTTGTAAGACCAATAGTCACAATGGTCTGTATATTTAGGCCTTTTTCACCCAATTAAACATGGCTTTGTCTAGATGTCTGCTCACATACGTAGAGATGTATGGTGCCTACTAGCAAAGCAGTGTGTTCTGTCATTTACCATTGTCGGCAACCTGGGAACATATGAGTGACAGAATGCACTGCCTTGCTACAGATAGCCTGCTTCAGTCTCACATGGCCTACAGGCCTCTGGCAAAAGCCCATGCCTCACCCATAGCGCCTTTGTAGGGAATATCATGGGGTCCATACAACCAACATAACACAGTGAACAAAATGCAAATGTAAGGCCATGCTGATAAATGCTAGTAGCATACCTCTCAACCTTGTAGAGGAAGAAATCTGGACAAAGCCATACATAATGGTGGGATAAAGGCCCAACTATAGGGACACATTTGAAATATTGCTCTCATAATGTTAGAAAGTTGATAGAATAAAAGAGGGTGTGTGTAGTAGCATGGATATCATGAAGGGATTGAAGTCTGAAACTCTAATGTTTTGTCATTATTCCCTGACTGCAACTGTGAGTGATTTGCAACAAATGTGCTAGAAAACTACAGTGTTAAGGGAAGCTGACCATATATATGAGGTATGAATCTGGATAATCTGTGAGAAGCTGTACAGTTGACAGCTATGGCCACACCAGGATATGACCTTTCAGGTAAGAAGAATACTTCACAACCAGGTGATCCCCAGCCAGTATATCACCTAGGTGCTGGACCTTTTACACATCTTCATCAGTTAATCAACTGTAGCCACACCTCCCAAGTGGCCGGATTGTGCAAGAATGTCTAGCCTTCACCTCATAATATAGGCCTGTGCATTATCCCTCTGGTATTTCTCTGATAAATAACTGTGATGATCCGATTATATCTGTCAGTAGGTAATAACACAATACAGTACATTGTCAAACATTACATATGTCAGAAAATGTCTGCTGAAACAAACCCTGTAACTTAAGCAACTCATACATTGATAAGCGCAATAGTTACAATATCTCCCTATGCTTGGCCCATTGTTTCCCCATAGTGACAGCCTATCTTCAGATATCTTGCACAAACAGGTTGCAAGGTATGGCTGTAGTGCACAACACCCCAGACTGGAATACAACTATCCCTGGAATGAATTCCCACACTTACTATAAAAGGGCATACTGAGCATGCTCCTACACTTAGAGAAGTGAAGCCCATGTCTAAAACCACATCAGACTATAGATCTCTGTATTGTGCAAATGTCTTTGCATACCACAGCTATGTAAACCTAACTGTCTCCACACACACCCATCAGACAGGATTACCCACAACCAGCTGTAGGTGGTGCATATGTGGCATATCTGCATTTGTTGTATGTGATACACACACATATATATGGGTAACATATTACAATATGTCAAACATAACATACACACATAGACATGGGGAAGAGAGGAGCAGACAGGGATAGAGTGAGACACACAGGGAGACACACACAGAGTGTGTCATACACAGGGATACCCTGAATGGCAGAGAGTGATGTCCTGCTGCAGACAGTTGCATACCAGTTGTAACCACTGGCATGTTCAGCATGAAGATGAGATTCATTGTCTGATGGTATTGAGGTGGGGGTTGGAATATCACATCCCCTACCTTTCTGTGTATCTGTAGGTCTAAGTATTATGATGACTTACCCACCAAGTACACTTCCCATTTCCATACTTTACAAGATCTGCTAATGTCATTCACCTTATCAGTACCTTTGGACTAACTTCAGTCCCTGTAAGCTCTATAGTGCATGTGATAACTGCTTAACACTATTGTACAAATAACTAGATAGGTATTCCTGGCATATGTAACACTGGTTGTGTGTGTGTGTTTGTGTGTGTCCATTCTCACCCAGTACACCTCTCATTGGCCTACTTCACAAGATCTGCTGATGCCATTCACTATAAAAGTACTGTTGGACTGGCCTCTGCCTTATAAGCTCTGTGGTGTGTGCAATAACTGCATAACACTATAGTCCAAATAACTATTTAGGTAGAGGTTCTAATTTCAGTCCTAGCAAATGGAAAAGTTTGTGTGTGTGTGTGTGTGTGTGTGTGTGTGTGTGTGTGTGTGTGTGTGTGTGTGTGTGTGTGTGTATCTGTAGGTTAAAGATTTTGAGCCCATTCACACCCAGTACATTTCCCGTTGCCCTACTTTAGCAGCCCTGCTGATATCAGTCAACTTAAAGGTACCTTTGGGCAGCCCACAACCCTACAAGCTCTGTGGTGTGTGCACTAATTGCGTAACAGTATAGTACAAATAACTAGTTAGGTGATTCCTGGTAAATGTAAAAGTGTGTGTTTGTGTGTGTGTGTGTGTGTGTGTGTGTGTGTGTGTGTGTGTGTGTGTGTGTGTATGTATGTATGTATGTATGTGTGTGTGTGTGTGTGTGTGTGTGTGTGTGTGTGTGTGTGTCTGTCTGTCTGTCTGCAAATTAAAGATTTTGAGCCCATTCACATCCAGTACACTTCCCATTGCCATACTTTAGCAGTCCTGCTGATGTCAGGCATCTTAGATGTACATTTGGTCAACCCTATAAGCTCTGTTGCACATTCAATAACTGAGGAGCACTATAGTACAGATAACTAGATAGGCAGCAGTTCTAATCACAGTCCTGGCAAATGGGTGTGTGTGAGTGTATTTGTGTTTGTAAGTGAGTATATCTGTTGTTAAAGTATTTTGTGACCTTTATCACTAAGTACATCTCCCATTGCCATACTTTACAAGGCCTGGTGATGTGCCTCACCTTAGAAGTACCTTGGGACACCCTTCTCCCTATAAGTTCCATGACATGTGTGATAAATGCGTAACACTGTAGTAGCAATAAATAGATAGGTAGGGATTCTAATCTCAGTCCTGGCAAATGTGTGTGTGTGTGTGTGTGTGTGTGTGTGTGTGTGTGTGTGTGTGTGTGTGTGTAAGTGTGTGTGTGTGTGCGTGCATCTGTGTGTTTGTACAAGAACTGCATCTTGTGTAGGTGTTTGAATGAGAACTATATCCATTGGGGGGGGTTCCATTTTTAGTCTGTGGTACTCCCAGTACAAGTCCCAAGGTCCACTTTACAAAGGCCGCTGTTCACATCCACTGTAGTTGTAGTTGTGGACAGTCTTCAGCCCTATAAGCCCTGTGCCATGTGCAACAGCTATGCAACAGTATGGATGGAATAACATGATAGGCAGGGCTGCTAATGTCAGTACTGGCAATTGTGTGTGCATTGGTGTGTATAGCAGTGTTTGTGAGTGTGTAGACTCATAGGTGATAGTCTAATGAGTTTTCCTGCACCCAGTACACCCCCACTTCCATACCTCATAAGGGCACATGATGTCATTCACTTTACAGATACCTTTGAACAGTCCTCACACTGCTAATGCCATTCCACCTACGATAACTGCATAACACTGTAGTACCACTAACTAGATGGGTAGGGCAACTGTGATCCTGTGTGTGTGTGTGTGTGTGTGTGTGTGTGTGTGTGTGTGTGTGTGTGTGTGTGTGTGTGTGTGTGTGTGTGTGTGTGTGTGTGTGTGTGTGTGTGACTGTGTGTGGGAACAGTATTCTCTGTGTGTTTGGTCAACACAGTATCCTCTGGGGGTGTGGGTTTTACCAATCTGAGGTGTGTTCCATCCACTACACTTGCCATTGTCTACTTTACAAGGGCTGCTGACGTCATCCACCATAGACTTACCTGCATACACCCCTCAGCTTTGTAAGCTCTGTGGCATATGCAATAACTGTTACACAGACCTGGTAAATGTGTACATATATAGCTGTACCTCGACTCTGACACTATGTGTTATCACTCTGCCATACCCCTCATTGGCAATGTCTGCAGGGCAACATCCTGCTGACACAGACACCTAGAACACAAACAGAATACAGCATGCGAGACTACATTCAGTCAGTGTTACTAACACCAATAATGCATCATGGCTGAAATGGTGCACACACTCTGAAGTGTACCATTACAAATGTCAGTTGACAGCACCTTACACAGCATTACATAGCTAAACTGTACCTAATTCACCCTGTGCATAAGAACCATATCAGCATGTCCCTGCATTGATGGTATGAATGACAGGGATGTGGAACAGGTATCATCATATGCACAGGGTGCTGTGTGGTTTTTGCCAGAGGCCTAGGATGGGCCATATGGTTGACATAATTTGTGTGTGTTTGAAGAGATGTTCTGTGAATGGGCCATGCAGAGGTGGTGTGTGTGTCTTGAGGTGACCTGGCTGTGATGGTAATGTGTGTGTTTGTATGCACACAGTCACACCATGTGGCTGCCGTACACAAGGGTATGTTGGACAGCTGTGGACTGTACATGGCAGGGTGTACAATTCACCATCTCTGGCCATGGGCACTGGAACTGGTCCTGCCAGGGCTCTCACTGGCATCACCAGGCCCAAAGCCAGATGCAGTACTGCTTCCCGATGGTGACTGCTGTCTGTTGGATCCGTATCCCTGATGGGACCAGCCAGGACCATGTGCCCATGGCCTGCTCCATTGTGGTGTAGACAGCACCCACCCTTCAGTAGTGCTGGTTGTACTGCCACTACAGGAGTGTGAAAGTGCATGGCACCATAGACTCTCAGCTGATGTTGGTACTAACCTATGTCCATATGGCTGACGCCCATCTCCCACCACACAGTCTAGCACAGACATGTCACGGTTGAGGATTGCCAAGGTCTCACCCCACCATCTATTCATGACCTCAGTATTTTGATGTGTGGCCTCAACAGGTTCATGTATATCGCCATGTAAGCCAGGAAGAGTTGCATCCAAGACCTTGAGTATTTGTCTGGAGTTGCATTCACTACATGCCTGTGCATGCATGACAGCCTGAAACATGCATCTGGTGACAACTGCTGTGGCACTTGTGACAGTGGCTTGATGGGCAGCAGTCCTCCTCCAAGCACCCCTGTCTATCCACATGTGTGGGACCTCCCCTGCATTCTGGCTATGGCTAGTGTCTACACTCACACTTGCTATAGTCACCACACTAGCCTTTTCCATGCCACCACCTGCCAACTGTCCATTATCTGTGGCTGATGGGGACGGGGTATGTGTGGGAATTGTGACTGTGTGTGGGGACATTGTGGATGACTGTAGGATGCCAACTAAGGGCACAGAGTCAGGCACTGACAACCCCGCCTGTGCCCAACTATGACCACCATCATTGTCAGAGTCTGCAGATGACATCAGATTCTGAGTGGAGGGACAATGACCACCATGTCCACCTGTGAGGGGAAGACAACATATGTAAATTAATACCTGCACTACAAGGTTTGCTAGTATACACACACACACACACACACACACACACACACACACACACACACACACACACACACACACACAGACTCACACACAGACACATACAGGTGAGGTGGCACAAAGGCATTACACAGACCTCACAATAGCCAACTGGTGACATTAACAACACAGACCACAACATACACACTCTAGACAGGCCCTCAACATCATGCAGTACAGCCCTTTCATCTCAATGTTATTACTAATATACACCTCTGGGATACGTAGTGTTAGTAGGTGATGGGCCTTCATCTAACACACACTGCAGCCATGTACACATTATTGCTGTTCACTTGTATAGCTCAGTGGCAACCCCTACAGAACATACCTCTCAACTGTACTGTACAGAGTTTTGCTGAATGTCTAGATGTGTGGCTCCTATTTTTGGTGTGTTCCTCATAAATCCTGTGTTTGTCTGATACATTACTTTGATGATCTGAGGATTTGCGTTACTAATTAATGACATAATCTGAGTTTCACACTTCAATACCTGCAGTAAATGTATGTTAAAACAAAAACGGTTACTCTAACAACCTTCTAAGCTTACAGTGTATATAAGAAGTGTACACACTCCTGTTAACATGCCAGGTTTTTCTAATATATAACATGAGACCACATAAATCATGTCATAATGTTTCCCACCTTTAATGTGACCTGTAACCTGTGCAATCCAATTGATGAACAAACACATTGGTTAGGGGTAACATATAGAAAGTGCAATAAGTACAATAGGCTGGTTGCATGAGTGTGCACACCCTTAAACTAATATTTTGTTAAAGCATGTTTTGATTTAATTATAGCCATCAGTCTTCTTGGGAAGGTTTCTATCAGCATGGTACATCTTGAATTAGCAATATTTGCACACTCTCCCTTGTAGAAGCCCTCCAACTCTATCAGATTGCTAGGGCATCTCTCATGTACAGCCCTCATCAGGGCACCCCGTGGGTTTTTTATTGGCTGTAGGTGTGGACTCTGGCTGGCCCATTCCAAAATGTTGATTGTCTTCTGGCAAAGCCATTCTTTTTTTCTTATTTTGATGTATGGTTTGGGTCATTGTCATGTGGAAAGGTGAAATTCCCCTTCACGTACAGCTTTCTAGCAGACACCTGAAGATTTTGGTGCAAAAGAGACTGGTATTTGGATCTGTTCACAATCCCCTCCACCTTGTCTAAAGGCCCACTTCCAGATTACGAACAGTAACCCCAAAGCAGGACACTGCCATCACCATGCTTCACAGTGGGGATGGTGTTCTTTTGGTGATGGACAGTGTTGTTACTGTGCCAAACAAACCTTTTGGAATTGTGTCCAAAAAGTGCAACCTTGGTCTCATTACACCATAATACATTTTCCCACATGTTTTTGGGAAACCTGATGTATCGTTCCTGAGAATTTAGCCATACCTGGATGTTGTTCTTTGTGAGAAAAGGCTTCCATCTTCCAAACCTAACCCATAGGCCAGACATGTGGAGAATATGGGAGTTTATTGTCACAAGTTGTATGCAACCAGTACTTGCTAGAGTTTCCTGCAACTCCTTCAGTATTGCTGTAGGTCTGCTGGCAGCCTTCCTGACCAGTTTTGGTCATGTCTTTTCATCACATTTGGAGGGATCTCCACTTCTTTGCAATGTCACTGTTGCCCCATATTTTCACCACCTTTTGATGACTGTCTTTACTATCTTCCATGGTATATGCACTGCTGTGGAAATGTTTTTGTACCCTACTCCGGGCTGATAACTTTCAACAATTTGATGCTTTGTAAGCTCTATGTGAACCATGGCTGTTGTTGCAGCAGGCAACTGAGTAAATGTCAGGAAAATCCAAGTAGGACAGCTGACTTATTTGGTGTTAATCAAAGAGTCTCTGTAATTGTTGGCAGGTGTGTACCTAAGATGTCATAATGCTGTAATTATATCAGAAGCTGCTTCAACACAGTATTAGTTTCAGCCTGTGCACACTTATGAATCTAGCTTATTGTACGTTTTGTTTTTTTCATAATTGTTCCCATAACAGATTTGTTTGTTTGCTAATTAAATTGTACAGGTAATAGGTCACATTAAAGGTTGGAAGAGTTAGTAAATGTTTTATTGTGGTCTCATTTTTGTATATCACAAATACCTGGCATTTTAACAGGTGTCTGTACACCTTTTATATGCACTGCGTAAGACTAATTTTTTAAAATATGTCCCTAGTTTTGGGTCTTTGTCCCCCTATTTTGTCAGTCTTTGTCCAGATGTCTTGCAATGACAGATTGGGAGGTATGCTACAGATATGTTACATCTCCTGCAAATAGGTCTCTGTGATGACCACTGTGATGCAATGCAGTTAACCCTACCACAAGTAAATATGCACATATCACAATATGGCTAAGAGTAACAGTTGTGTGCATGATAAAATGCATGACCTTAACATGCCTGGGGTACTGGTGAGCCACAACAGGACAATCCCATACTCACTGGCTTCGGGCTGCTGTCCCACATCCAGACCAGAGTTACCTATGTAGTTGTGGGGGAGAGGTATTGTCAGCAGACTCACATGTGGCATTGGTTCAAGATGAATGCTACTTTTCTGCACATGTACAGTACAAGCTTTGATACAACACAATTTGCTGTCCTTCACCATAGATGTGCACTTGTGTGCATTACAAAACCCCACACATAAATGTATTTTGACCTGACATATGCATATAGATACTCTACAGAAGCCAGTATGACTGCTATAGTATTCAATTGATGTGCACTGGGGCCTTACCTGAACACACCTTGTCTGTTGCCTAGGTGCCACCCACCTCCATGACTTGTATTTGTTGGCTTTGCTGGTGTGTGGTGGCCGCCCCAAGGTTGGCAAGGAGTTCATCTGTTGGTGTAAGTGGGTCCTGTGTAGCAGGACCCCCACCTGTAGTGGTACGGTCCCTGGCCACGGCAGCAGCCCTTTGCTGGGCACAGCATATTAGGTCAGTCACCCGATGCCTGACCTGATCATGTGTGTCCATGGTGGCCCAAGTTGTTAACTCTGTGGACAAGGTCATCCCACAGGGCAGCCCACTCCTGCAAATTGTGTTGACTAGGGCCAAACATCACCCCATGGTGCTGGATGATGGTATTTGCGATGGCTGCATTTTGTGGTTGCCTTTACTATCTCCTGAAATTCTATTTTCATAGCTAGCTTTAGAGGATTTGATGAGGCGTGTCAACTTTTTGTTGAGGCTGTAAGGAAGTTTTTCCAGTAATGGGACTTCACCTTATTCCTCATCAGTTTCTTCCTTCTGTTGTGTATCATGGTTGTATTCACAAGTAGCATATGGATATTTACGACATCCCACTAGCTGGCCTAGCAGTGTCCCAGTTGGTAATGTTCAACAGACACTCCAGAAGTAGTCATATGTGAGCCATCCTTTCCTGGAGTGACTCAGGGGCCTGAGCTGTGAGCTTGTCACTGCAAACAGAACCAGGTGCTATGGCCATAGGTGCAGATCAGCACTATATCAGTAGAGCAAGTCTTGTTGAGACATATTTGCGAAACTTCCTATTTCCCATTATTACATACCCCCTACTGCATTCCATTACATGCTTACTTGATTGACATACCATTTTTTTTCAAGTATAATTGGTTTGCTTCCGATTTGTTTGTTTTTGTTTATCTTTCTGTTTCTCTCACTTCCTCTTCGAGATGTTGGGTATACATCTGTTTTGCATAGGCAGCAGCTTGCCTTTTGTAGGTAATGCCCATGAGCAGCTGATGACCTGTGCACCAGTTGGTGTTCCCCACTTGCTAATTGCATGCAGAACAGCCGTGTTGTTATTCCTATAGCCAATGGCATGGCACGCTCCTATAATTGAGTATTTCATGTGGGAGTTGGCCGTTTTCCTTGCCTGTAAGAAGGGCATCATGGTGGTGTGTGAACAACAGCATCACAGAGGGTAGTTGGAAATATCACTTAGAACATAAAATTTTGAGACAGCCCAACAAAATGGGGGAGAAGGATCCAGACCTAGGGACAGAATGTATTTATTTCTGTTATATAGTTGGATTAATGGTAGTTGAACAGAGTTTGTGTGGGCATGGATTTTCTGCGTGATATTAAGTGTGACAATGTTATGTGGTTGACATAACTTTCAACTGTAGGGCTATCCACAGAATGGCCAGAGGTTTGACTTCTATGTTTGATCTGCTCCTCAGATGTATTTTTCCCTTGGCAAATCAGTAGCATACTCTGGGGATTGGAGTCAGTAAATACTAACATCCATTTGTCTTTCTGACTTCATATCCTTCAGAAAAGATATAGGTTCATAGGTTCATAGGCGTTTACTAAGCTATAGGCCCTGGAGCCTTTACAAGCCTGGCCCATAGAAGTGCCCTGGCATTGTGCTGCCCGACGTTAGTTCCCAGTGCCTCTATCAGGTAGAGCCATTGGAATGATCTCCAAGGTGAACTTTCTATTACCCATCCACTCATCAAGATTTCTCTTGAAGAGGGACAGCGAGGTGCTCTGCTTGACATGTATGGGAAGTCTATTCCAGAGCATGGGCAGTCTTTGGTTGAAGAACCTGTCCATCCAGCATGTTCTGTTGATTGTGGTAATGAGGTTGAGGTCTCTGGAGTGTGTGGTGTGGAGGGATTGGAATTTCTTTAGATGTAGCATTTCTAACAGAGCTGGGTCAGACATGGCTTTGTAAGTCAAGCAGAGATCGCCTCTAAGTAGGCGATATGAGACGGAGAATAATGGAGTATTTTGAGTCTGTCCATGTAGGATATGTGTTTAATGCTTAGGACCCTCTTCATGAGGTACTTTTGTGGCCTCTGCAGCTGTTGCAGGTGTCTAGTGAGGTACATGCCAAATGGGGCATTATACTCAATGACTGGTCTAATGAGCTAAGAGAGAAAGAGATGGTGACCTCTTTCTTCCTGGATGCAAAACCCTTGATAATGAGATGTGACACACAGAAGGACTTTCTGACCACAGTGACAATGTGATGGTTGAAAGAGATGTTGCTGTCAACCTGCGTTCCCAGATCTATAATAACGCCTTCAGTATTCAGTGGGCTCCCATCGATGTGGTAATTAGTGGGAACTGAGTTTTCACCAAAGGGGATGATGACACATTTTTTGACATTAAGCTTAATGCCATGGTTTCAACAGCAGTAATTGTTCTCAGTGAGGCCTTTCTGTAGGATGTCTGCATCACTTGAGGAGTAAATAATGGCTCCCAGCTTGCAGTCATCTGAACTTGGTCAGCCAGAGTCCCTTTGTGTTGGCCTGGACTTCTGAGAAGTAGATGCCAAACAGGAGAAGACCCAGGACAAAACCCTGTAGGACTCCACTCATGACTGGTCGGCACTCTGACTTGGAGTCTACTACATTCACACTGTGTGTTCTATCTGTGAGCCAATCAGCAACCCACCTAGTAACATAGGGACCTTGAAGTGCTGTTTTTGGGACTGCAGTATAGTGAAGATCGGAATAGTTGTCCTTTCCTCACTGTAGTATGATCTTGGAGTTGGAATATATATTTAGCGGGTGGGGGTGCAGGCCCTCCACAATAAAGAGTTCGAGGTCTGGCATTTTTGCTCATTAGAGCATTTGCAATTTTGAACATTTGGTGTTCTAATATAGACCCATATTTATATGTATATCTGTATATATATATATATATATATATATATATATATATATATATATATATATGTATATATATATATATATATATATATATATATATATATATATATATATATGTGTGTATACCACAAAAGACTAGACTCTGTAAAGGCTGTGTTTTAGCCAAGGCACTAAGAGAGGATTATTTTGCTGCTACAAGATTCATCTGCTGTTCAAATAAAAAAAATTGTGTGGGAGGTTTCGGTTCCTGGTCTTTTGTGGTATATTTTTCTTCTTTTTCATGAGTGGTTCAAATAATATATATATATATATATATATATATATATATATATATATATATATATATATATATATATAGATATATATATATATATATATATATATATATATATATATATATATACGGGTTCCGTTCAGAATTTGAAGTTTCAAAAAGTCAAAATCCAGAATGGAGATCAGCATACAGCACAGACCAGGAGATTTCCCTTGTCCTCACTGTAGTGTGATTTAGGAGTTGGTATATTTAAGTTGCAGGCTGGGGAGCAGCCCCATGGGGGTGCAGGGGGGCTGGCTTGGTTTTAGTGTGTTGGATAGTGTTTTGGAGGGGTTCACAATTTCAAGATTTCAAGATCGAAATTCTGAACTCGATATTCTGAAACTCGAGATTTTGGGATTTCAAAACTTCGTAGTGAACCCATATATATATATATATATATATATATGTATGTATATAACAGTATTACAGATATATAATTCCCCCTTATGTTGAATGACTGTTGTGCATGATATGTTTGAAAAACATTGCAAACTCGTATAGTGCAGATGGTGTAGTGGTATGTTGGTATGATTGTTGTACATAGGGTCCTGGGTTCCAGACTAAGAAGTGATTGTTTTTTTTATTAATGTTAAATGACCAGAATGAATGATATGCTTGTAGAAGCATTACAGGTCTTTACAAATCAGTTGGTGCAGTGGTGCATTGCTATGATTATAGTGTATAATGTCCTGGGTTTGAGACATGGCAAGGCTGATTCTTTTGTTGCCAGGCAGAACAAGGACTGATGGAGACAGAGTGATTAAGGCACTTTTAAGCAGTTGTAAGCAGGTTTGTGCAGAGCTAAGTAATGCTAAAAGACGGTTAAGCCCTGTTAGCTTCACTTAGCACTGCTTACTCCCGCTTACAACCGTGTGATTTTCTTTAAAGTAAAGAAGAAAGGGTGATGGGAAAATGGTGAAATGGGGGCAAGCAGAGGGTAAAACATTATGAACAGCAGTTAGGGATGTGCAGGATGGGTGTAGGAAAGGACCATAGCTCTACATTTCTTCAGCAGCAACAACTATGAATAAACTGTGTAAAATTTAGAATTTACAGCCTCACACTCCACAGGGATGGGTGTTGGCAACAGATATTTGCAGAATAATCTGTGGGTTGATTGATTAGTTTCACTGTACATGGGGATGAAATGTAGAGCTATGTATGGGGCAATTTTTTTTTTGTTGTTGTGGGACAGATGCCCTTTTTTAAGGTGAGAGTGGGATGTTGGGAAATGGCTGTAGGTATGTTTGAGGAGGTATGTTGGGTGGGATAGGTTGCATTTGCAGACAAACAAGATAGAAAAGACAATAGACAGGGGCAGTATGACACATGAGGGGGGTAAACACATTTGACGGGGAGGGTGGTTGAGAATCTGAAGCTCATGAACCCCCCAAATGGATACTTGGGCAGTCACCACTGCTCCTTCATGGCCCCGAAAGTAGCTGTGCTGGGGGCTGGACAGGATGGGTGGCCTGCCCCTAGAGGTGCACCAGGTGGCCCTCAATCATGCACAGCTGCCCACTCTGCTTGGATGGTGCTGCACACCAAACCCCAGAACTGACTGCAGGTGACAGGCTCCTGTCCGCACCCCTCCTAGGGGATGGGCCCCATCCCCTGTGGCAGTTTCACCCAATGGTGGTGCAGGACCAGTGGACAAGGAAGTCCTGGGTTGGGTCCCAGACATGCTGGGGCCTGGTGCCATGGCCAGATGAGGTGGGACAGGTGAATCTGCCGGGATCTGTCTTCCCAAACGCACTATGGAGTTGATGTTTTACAAAACATGTTGGTTAGTCATGAACAACACATTTCAAGATTAGTTATAATAGCATGCATGGGTGTTCCAATTAACCCCATAAAACAGATTTGAATCAGTTGCATAGCAAACAGAACACATGCATAAATGGAACAACAGTATGCATCGTAACAGCATGCCAGTAACACTGATGGCAACAGGCCACCAACAATGATATTTGAACAAGGTATGTTAACATGCAACCAGTCAAATATATTAACAATAATAGAATGCAAGTCCCAACATTAGGTTTGGAGAAAAACATACCCATAGAATATGGATTATAGTATTGATACAGATGAGGGGTGGGGGGAGAGACAAAAAGTCAATTAACAACTGTTTATGCTTCTATTTTCCATAACAATACTGCTCAACACTTTATGGGTCTGCCCTCACTTTACATCTGCCTATGGCCAATAGCTTCTGTAGCACAACTATACCTATTAAACTGTCAATGTGGAATGGTATGGGGCAAACTGACAACTCTGGGTATATGACTAGAGGGGACTTGTACATGACAGGGTTACATATCTGGCACAGGAGGGGTACCCTGAACTGCTATGTGAGTGTGTTACTGGCATACTTCAACTAGTTTCCTATCTGTGTCCAGAGTTATTGGCAGCAGTGACCACTAGCCAAGACAGTGCGACACTTAAGAGACATGTATCAGGAAGAGTGCATGTTGTATGTACCTATCCTACTATCATTTGCAGGCTTGTGGTGGGACAGTTGAACAGTTGTACACAGTTTATTAGTATACCCTTCATGCAGCTACTACCAACATTTCCTTACCTGTAAAACCTGTGAAGAAAGTATCTGTTAACACTACCTGACTGTTTCTACATTTATTCCTGATTGTTTGTGTGTAGATATGCACACATCTTACTACCACTCCCTGGATTCAAACCTTGTCTGGGTGTGCAAAATTAGCAATTAAGCTATTTCTCATCACACTGAGCTACTGCCCCTGTTTCACTCATTTCTGCCAAATAGTCTCTTGGTTAGACAGTCTGTAATTGTAATCCTGTGATGCATGCATGGCAGATAGTTATTGTACTGTGCATTAATCCTTTGGATTACTACAATCTGGAAAGCAAAGGTTAACACAAGGCAATGCTGGATGGAACACATAAACTACCATTCAGGGTTTAGAGCTTAGTGCAGTATATATTTCACATTTCAGTTGTATCTTGTTTTACAGCTCCACCATCTACAGTTTTTCTTAGCTGGTTCACATAACAACCTCAGTTAATGTATGGTGTCACAGCCATATTTGCTGTGAAGAGCCTGTATACATTCTATATGTCTACAACAACATACCAGAACAAACAGTTTTTTGTAGGCATCTATATCACACATCAATATTAGTCAGTCAAACTTTTTTATTTATTCAGTTCACACAGTAACAGTATACCTACTAGCAGTAAGCAAGTATACTGCAAAATAGATTTGTACTCATCAGCCTGTTGGCACAGCCTCAGCAGTGTGTGGGCATGGGCTTCTACATTACTAGCCCTCTCTGCTGCAGCTGTAGGGAGAAAAACAAACATTAATGCATACCTGTCTATCACATTCTCAGGCTAGTATTTGCTACAAACTACTTGATATTGACACTTAATCACTACGGAAGCATTCTGTGCCCATGCATCTTGGATCCACTGGGCCAAGAGTGCCCCTTCCTCCACTTTAGGTCAGAATATTGCTGTACCTGCTCACCAGTCCAGGGGATGCCAATAGCACTGGTGAGATCACATGTGAGATGGTCACAGGCCTCCACTTTTATTGTGAACTTTGGTACTGGCCCTGCAGCAGTCTCTCCTCATGGTTTTCTACAAGGAGTCCAGCCATGACCCTGGACTCCTGAATGCTCCAGCACTGTGCTCGAAAGTTCGCTCCTTCCCCTACACCAGCCATATTAACTGCATAGATGAACTATAACAGATTATGGCTGTATTCCCACCTGTACCATTTAAATAAGGTGATATTCCCACCCTGGCTGTAGGTATGTTTGAGGAGGTATGTTGGGTGGGATAGGTTGCATTTGCAGACAAACAAGATAGAAAAGACAATAGACAGGGGCAGTATGACACATGAGGGGGGTAAACACATTTGACGGGGAGGGTGGTTGAGAATCTGAAGCTCATGAACCCCCCAAATGGATACTTGGGCAGTCACCACTGCTCCTTCATGGCCCCGAAAGTAGCTGTGCTAGGGGCTGGACAGGATGGGTGGCCTGCCCCTAGAGGTGCACCAGGTGGCCCTCAATCATGCACAGCTGCCCACTCTGCTTGGATGGTGCTGCACACCAAACCCCAGAACTGACTGCAGGTGACAGGCTCCTGTCCGCACCCGCTCCTATAGGGGATGGGCCCCATCCCCTGTGGCAGTTTCACCCAATGGTGGTGCAGGACCAGTGGACAAGGAAGTCCTGGGTTGGGTCCCAGACATGCTGGGGCCTGGTGCCATGGCCAGATGAGGTGGGACAGGTGAATCTGCCGGGATCTGTCTTCCCAAACGCACTATGGAGTTGATGTTTTACAAAACATGTTGGTTAGTCATGAACAACACATTTCAAGATTAGTTATAATAGCATGCATGGGTGTTCCAATTAACCCCATAAAACAGATTTGAAACAGTTGCATAGCAAACAGAACACATGCATAAATGGAACAACAGTATGCATCGTAACAGCATGCCAGTAACACTGATGGCAACAGGCCACCAACAATGATATTTGAACAAGGTATGTTAACATGCAACCAGTCAAATATATTAACAATAATAGACTGCAAGTCCCAACATTAGGTTTGAGAAAACATACCCATAGAATATGGATTATAGTATTGATACAGATGAGGGGTGGGGAGAGACAAAAAGTCAATTAACAACTGTTTATGCTTCTATTTTCCATAACAATACTGCTCAACACTTTATGGGTCTGCCCTCACTTTACATCTGCCTATGGCCAATAGCTTCTGTAGCACAACTATACCTATTAAACTGCCAATGTGGAATGGTATGGGGCAAACTGACAACTCTGGGTATATGACTAGAGGGGACTTGTACATGACAGGGTTACATATCTGGCACAGGAGGGGTACCCTGAACTGCTATGTGAGTGTGTTACTGGCATACTTCAACTGGTTTCCTATCTGTGTCCAGAGTTATTGGCAGCAGTGACCACTAGCCAAGACAGTGCGACACTTAAGAGACATGTATCAGGAAGAGTGCATGTTGTATGTACCTATCCTACTATCATTTGCAGGCTTGTGGTGGGACAGTTGAACAGTTGTACACAGTTTATTAGTATACCCTTCATGCAGCTACTACCAACATTTCCTTACCTGTAAAACCTGTGAAGAAAGTATCTGTTAACACTACCTGACTGTTTCTACATTTATTCCTGATTGTTTGTGTGTAGATATGCACACATCTTACTACCACTCCCTGGATTCAAACCTTGTCTGGGTGTGCAAAATTAGCAATTAAGCTATTTCTCATCACACTGAGCTACTGCCCCTGTTTCACTCATTTCTGCCAAATAGTCTCTTGGTTAGACAGTCTGTAATTGTAATCCTGTGATGCATGCATGGCAGATAGTTATTGTACTGTGCATTAATCCTTTGGATTACTACAATCTGGAAAGCAAAGGTTAACACAAGGCAATGCTGGATGGAACACATAAACTACCATTCAGGGTTTAGAGCTTAGTGCAGTATATATTTCACATTTCAGTTGTATCTTGTTTTACAGCTCCACCATCTACAGTTTTTCTTAGCTGGTTCACAGAACAACCTCAGTTAATGTATGGTGTCACAGCCATATTTGCTGTGAAGAGCCTGTATACATTCTATATGTCTACAACAACATACCAGAACAAACAGTTTTTTGTAGGCATCTATATCACACATCAATATTAGTCAGTCAAACTTTTTTATTTATTCAGTTCACACAGTAACAGTATACCTACTAGCAGTAAGCAAGTATACTGCAAAATAGATTTGTACTCATCAGCCTGTTGGCACAGCCTCAGCAGTGTGTGGGCATGGGCTTCTACATTACTAGCCCTCTCTGCTGCAGCTGTAGGGGAGAAAAACAAACATTATGCATACCTGTCTATCACATTCTCAGGCTAGTATTTGCTACAAACTACTTGATATTGACACTTAATCACTACGGAAGCATTCTGTGCCCATGCATCTTGGATCCACTGGGCCAAGAGTGCCCCTTCCTCCACTTTAGGTCAGAATATTGCTGTACCTGCTCACCAGTCCAGGGGATGCCAATAGCTCTGGTGAGATCACATGTGAGATGGTCACAGGCCTCCACTTTTATTGTGAACTTTGGTACTGGCCCTGCAGCAGTCTCTCCTCATGGTTTTCTACAAGGAGTCCAGCCATGACCCTGGACTCCTGAATGCTCCAGCACTGTGCTCGAAAGTTCGCTCCTTCCCCTACACCAGCCATATTAACTGCATAGATGAACTATAACAGATTATGGCTGTATTCCCACTTGTACCATTTAAATAAGGTGATATTCCCACCCTTTGTTGTCATTGGACCATTTTGAACATGTTAAGCTCCACTAAGCAGTGTGCAAATCCACTAAGCTGAGTTGAACAGTGCTTAAAGGGGTAATTGCTGTGCACTGCTTAATAGTGCGCAAATACGCTTAGGTGAGCTACCTGCTGCTTAGCATTCACATCCAAGAGATGCTTAAACATGCAAAGCATAGCTGAGCATTGCTAACCATTGCTCGCTTTTGGTATTTAAAAAAAATATCAGAATAATGACTTCATTTAATAAGTGTATATGATTTACTTTACATGACATCCCTCTATGAGCTTTCATTACACTAACAAGGGGCGTGACTAGTGTATGGGACACTTGTTTTTACATGGCTGTTTCACATGTTATATCCACTCCCACTTCCATTTTTACACAAACTACACTACCCTGGTTGACAAAAACAATTACTACATTCTTTAGGATGAAAATAATGATTTTAACACTGCTTTCCCATGTGAAAATAAAATTGCCTGTTTTGGTACTCAAACTGTGAACACCTGCATATAAATCCAGGTCTCTAACCACTACACTACCTTGGTTTGGGAATTTTAGCTCTATATTTTTATTTATCTCCTCTGGGTTGTTTAAGCAATGCTAAGCAGAGGGCCTTGCTATTGCAAACATGTTATTCTGTCTGCTTTCAGGTTTGCCAGTACAATATTTAACATGTCCCCATTTTTGTGGTTTTGTCCCCCCATTATTTATGGCTTTCTGCTGCTTTATTGCTCTAGGAGAGTGAGAAGTATGTGACGTAGGCATCTGGGCATTCTGCAGACACCTGTACAGTAAACAGCTATGGCTGTATAGCACTTTCACATGGCAGACATTTCTGTTTCAATCTTCATACCCTGCAGGAAGTCCGTGCTACTGCAAACTTTTATTATATCAGCTTTTAGGTTTGTCAGTGCACTATTTAGGATGTTTCCCTATTTTTGTAGCTTTGTCCCCCCATTATTTATGGCTTTGTACTGCTTTATTGCACTAGGAGGGTGAAACATATGTGAGGCAGGCATCTGGGCATTCTGCAGACACCTGTACAGTTAATGGCTATGGCTGTACAGCACTTTAACAATACAGGGGATATGTGACAAAACCTGTCACATACCCTCTGCATTTTCTTACAGATCTACAGGCTGTTTCAGTGTCCACAGACATAGGCTTAGTTTTGTAAAAATCAGCCGCTACAATCTGTCGGAATGGAGGATTACTTTGCTTTTTATGTATTTTGGGTATTCCGAAGAATTAAGTAATTTTTGGGGTTGTCCAACTTTAAATAATTGTATGTGTCACCATCAGTTTATTCCTGGCAAAATAAATAAAAAAACACATCAGTTTTTGCAAAATGTTTTTGATAATATCAATATTAAATGGTTCATAGCATGCATCGTTGAATAACAGGTTAGTAATGGATTCATTATAAACAGAAGTGTCCACAATTGCTAAAGTAATACTTTTGCCTGCCTTCATGGTGTGGATGTTATTTTCCTTTCTGTGTCTTTCAGCTTTTCCCGGTTAGGGGTCATCACAGTGGAACTCCGGTCCGCTAATGATTGGTAGTTGATTTTTATGTACCGAGTTACCAGCTCTGATGCACAACCTTCAACGAAGGCACACCCATTTACACATGTCTCCACGCAGAAGACGCTCTAGCTGAGAATTGAACCGGACAGAGTTTTACTGTGAGGCGACAACGCTACCGCAGCACCACCACCACGGGTCATGTTATTTTCCTTTAGATGTTTTAAAGCATTTCTTTCAGAGAATGATAAATTATAATACTTGGGTCTCCTCCCAATGCTATCTCTTAGTTTGCTTTCACAGATGTTACTCAAAGTTTGTAGCATGAAGCACTGGGTTAAACGTACTAAGAGTGAAACATTTCTTTTCTTTATCTTTAAAGTGTGGAATGTCTTTTAATAAATATTTGAGGTTCAATTTTCTAATGAACAGTTTAAAGTCAATAATACCTTTGGTTAAATTTGCTGACTGCATTGGAATAAAGGTGAAGCCTTTGGTGCACAACGATAAATGAGCTTTGTTCAGAAACAAATTGCTAAGGTTGACTACATTGTTGTGATAATTCAGTACCATCTCTTGCCCTTTCCTCTCATCATTCCCCTCTGTTTGCCTTTGGTCTTTTTGAACCACTGAAAAGTCCACGTGTTTGTGCTTGGTTTCAGGGGAAAAAAGGTCAGGGGATAAAATAGAGAGGGATTCAAAGTCATCAGCCTGGTTCAGCTCTGAATTTCTGACATGAACAGGTTATGCTGGAGAGATAGGTATATCTTCCAGAGACTGCCCCTTCTCTGGAAGAAGCTTCCAGTTCACATGAAACAGAGCCCCTCTCTGACCTTCTTGAAATGCAGCCTAGATCAATGGATGGGTGATAGCAAATTCAATCTTGGGGTGTATCTCATGTCCCTCCTAGAAAGAAGAAGCTGTTATTAACTACCATAGACCCTTACCTCTGTGAACGTCACTCAACTGACCACCGACAATTGGGACACTCAGTTTAAATATATTCTAGGCTTGCAAGGGCTCTAGGGCAATTAGCCTAGTAACATTCTGTGACCCTATGAACCTATAAAGAGAGGTCAGTCACTAGTGGAGTCCCCCAGGGCTCTCTGCTATGCCAACTCCTCTTTGGCATCTACTTCTCAGATGTTAAAGTCAATATCAAAAGCATATGGTTAAGCAAGTTTTCAGATGATTGCAAACAAACTGGGAATTGTCATTGAATCTCACCAGGATGAGAACACCCTGCAGGAAGGTCTAGTACAGAAAACTGCTTCATGCTAAAGCCATGGATTCATATGCAATACCAAGAAAAGCATTATAGTACCTTTTGGAATGTCAGCCCCCTCTGATAACTAGCTCATCAAAAAAAAAAAACCCTTAAAATCTGATTCCTTAGTCAGGGATATCTGGAAACTCATGTAGACAGTAACCTACCCTTCAACCAACAACGTGTCCAAGATTATTAAGAAAATCCTTCTGTGTTGCTCAACTTATAAGAGAGGGCATGGCATATAGATAGAGAGGTCATCATGCCACTGTATTTGGCCCTCATAATGCCCATCATAGAGTATAATGCCCCCTTTTGTTTTTACCTGACCAGACACATACAGCAACTGAAATGTCCACAAAGGTTCCTTACAAAAAAAATACAGGGAGCAAACACAATGTCTTGTGCTGATCGCCAGCAAGCCCTGTCTCTTTACTTAGTATCATACAGACTTCTGAGAGGTGATCTTTGCATTGGAACACAAGACTTCACAGATGTATTCAACAAATTGCTGGAACCTGTGTTCTGAGAGACTGTCGTACAGACTATCTGCAAATATACAGAGCTGAGTATATATTTTTTTGATTATAGAGTTTGTTAACTGTTGCTTAGATCGCTGTTGAAACTGTTGTCTCACTGTTCTGAGAGACTGATCTGCAAATATACAGAGCTGAGTATATTTTTTTGGTTTTAAAGTTTGTACTGTTAATTGTTGCTTAGATCTCTGTTGAAACTGTTTTCCCCACCCCACTCATTTTCTGCCGTGTCTTCAGTTGGTATGACTGGTTTTTACAGCTTGTGTGTTATCTAACTCAAGGATCACTTAATTTGACCTGTAACAGCCTGCATTTAAATTGCTGGAACCTGTGTTCTGAGAGACTGCCTTACAGACTATCTGCAAATATACAGAGCTGAGTATCTTTTTTTTATTATAAAGTTTGTTAATTGTTGCTTAGATCTTTGTTGAAACTGTTGTCTCACTGTTCTGAGAGACTGATCTGCAAATATACAGAGCTGAGTATATTTTTTTGGTTTTAAAGTTTGTACTGTTAGTTGTTGTTTAGATCTCTGTTGAAACTGTTTTGTTCCTACCCCCCTCCCTATTTTTGGTTTGTAGTAAATTTGGTGGCTTTTGCAGTTGCCTGCCCCACTGTAGATTTGATTTGGGACACTCCCCTAGTCCCATCTTTTTACCACATTCTACCTAATAAACTCTCTCTGCAATTGCTTTTAGTCCTTTTTAATTTAATTGCATTTTTTAAACTGTGTTTGGTCTAATATTGCTACATGCTCAAGTGTGCTATCTTGCACTGCATGTGAATTGTTTTTACTACTGTTCTTGCCACTTTTCTTTAAAAAAAAACTGTAAGCCTGTTTCCTACCTTTCCTGTAACTAGTGTTCCAGATACAGATTTGCTGTATCCAGGACTGTGTGTAAGCTTCTGAGCCCCCCAAGCCTTTCTGTGTTGGAGGGAAGCCTTCTAGCTTATCAGTGGGAGTGGAAAGAACTTGGTAACCTGTCTACCACATAATGAGTGGTTCTGGCCCAGAAATTGGAGTTATTGGCCATTTGGGCAATCTTCCATCTCTCTCAACTTTCTGATTTGAAAGCCTGCATTTCCACTTGTTTCTGTCCTGCTCAGTGCACCATTCAAACACAGCCAATAAGGCAAAACAACAATCCAACACACACTAGTCATAGGTGACTCTATGTGACTCTGTGTAGTCACACACACATGTCCCACACTGGCTAAACAACAACAGAAGGTTACCGTGGGCCTGTTGGGTGGTGCAGAATCCACATATCACGTGCCTCAGGTCACTCCACACAAAACAACAAATGTGAATATGACTCTGTCACGTTAGGTGCTTGGTGTGAATGACCTACCTGGACTACATGAAGCTAGAAGAAGAACTCTGGCGATCTTGTGCCCAGGCAGATATGAGAGGTAAGCCCTCAGTAGCCTGAGTAGCACTCTGCCACAGAGTAAAAGGACAAATCAATTGGATTTATGGCTTGGGATGGTGGTGTAGACAGCATCCTTTGCCACAGGCATGGATTGGCTGTACCCCTGCCCACCTTGCAGCCTCGGATACTTCCTTGGCTGTTGGGCCTGTGCCTTTGCTTTCCCCTTAGGGTTCAAATATTCCACCATAACAGGAACAGGCAAGCAAAAACTGAGGGTGATGCTACTCAATGCTAGAAGTCTAAATCTCAAAATGCACTCTCTCGAGGCACTCCTTAAAATGGAGAACATTGATATCTGTGCAGTGACTGAGACCTGGTTCAAGGCTCCAGAGAGCACCCCTGCACTACCAGGCTATAACTCATACCACACTTTTCGGCCATGTAACCTGGATGGAAACACCAAAGGCGGAGGTGTGTCCATATTCATTAAGGATATCCACACCTCCAGACTAGTTGCTCAGCATAATGCATCCGAGGTTATCCAAGTGCAACTTACTCTGGACAAAACTGCAATCCAAATTGTATCTTGCTACAGATCCCCCACCATGCCCCAGGATTCCCACTCCTCTTTTCTTGATGTACTGGAAAATATTAGGGTTCAACCAAACACCCTAATAATGGGCAACTTCAACTACCCCACCATTAACTGGGAAAACTACTCATGTACAAACTCCTTAGCTCAACGCTTTCTGGAATTCATAAACTCTAATGCACTAGATCAACTTATCCACACCCCCACAAGGAGTAACAATATCCTAGATCTAGTCATTACCAACATGAGTGACCGGTGTTCCACACCTGAAGTCAACTCCTCGTTGGTCCGATCCAACCTTAAGCTAATTACCCTTGATATCCACATCCCGCCCCCACCCCCCATTAAGGAAACCACAGTAAAAAATTTCTCCAAAGCCAACTTCATGCTTCTTAAGACAGAAGTGGTGAACTTCATGACACCCATGCAGATGGACAATACAGTTACAACTGCTGAATCCTACACAAATGCACTCTATAAGCACTTACACGAGTGCATGGATCGTGCTATCCCAAACAGAACCAAGACGCTATCCTCCAAAAAAGGGAAGCCAATCTGGTGGTCCCCTGCCATAAACAAACTGCACAACAGAAGGAAGAAACTGTTGCAAAAGAGAGTAAAATCCCATGAGTGGAGGAGCTCCTTGGTCAGCCTCAGTAAGAAGCTGAGATCCCTTATAAGATCCTCCAAAGCTAGCTACAAAAACAAAATCGCCACTAATGCAAAGGACAACCACAAAGCATTCTATATCTATGTCAAGAATCCCGATGGCAACACCCAGATCTGCTCTGAGTTACAGCACAAAGGCGTGAAAATTACAGAACCAACTGATATTGCCACATCCTGGCAGATAGGTTCAGTGTAACTTTACCCCCCTCTCACCCCCTAAAGGGCCCATATCTATACATGAAGAATGCAGAGTCCCTGTAATCACAACTACGTAGGTAAAAGATTCACTCTCTAAAGCCAAAAATAAATACAGCATCCATGGGACCGGACAACATCCCAGCCTGCGATTTACACGAACTTCAGAATGAACTGGCTCCCCACTTAAGCACCATGTTCAATAATAGCCTCACATCAGGCTTTGTGCCCACTGAATGGCACACAGCAACAGTTATCCCACTCCACAAAGGGGGAGCCACCACTGATCCCGGGAGCTATCGACCTATTAGCCTGATGAGCCTGGTCTGCAAGGCCATGGAACGTATCATCATGGAACTCATAAACAAAGACATTGGTAACCTCCAAACTCTGGATCCCACCCAGTTTGGATTTGTGAAAGGCAGATCATGCCTCCTGAACCTGATCGACTTCTTTGAGGCAGTCACCAAAGCTGTAGATGAGGGTAAGGTGGTTCACACAGCCTATCTTGACCTCGCCAAAGCTTTCAACACCATCCCCCCATTCTGGAATTATAGCTAACCTCACTAAACTAGGTATAAATCCCTACGTCACAAGATGGGTTGCCAACTGGCTCACTGACAGAACCCACACTGTAAAAGTTGCAAACTTCAAATCTGACCTCAAAGCAGTGACAAGTGGAGTACCAAAGGGTTCCATCCTGGGACCTCTCCTGTTTGGTATCTACTTCTCTGAAGTACAGGCTAACACAGAAGGCCTCTGGCTAATAAAGTTCGCAAATGACTGCAAACTAGGAGCTATAGTCAAGTCCCCAAATGATGTGGACATCCTACAGAAGGGCCTTACTGAGACAAATGCCTGGTGTCAGAGCCATGACTTCAAGCTCAATGCCAAAAAGTGCAGTGTCATCCCCTTCGGTAAAAACTCTGTACCCATGAACTACCACATAGGCAGCAATCTACTTAACACCAAATGCATGATAAGAGACCTTGGGACCCAGGTGGACAGTAGTCTCTCCTTTGATAGTCACATCGCCACAGTAGTCAGGAAGTCCTACGTGGCACACCTCATCATAAAAGGGTTCTCATCCAGGAAAAAAGAGGTCATTGTTCCCCTCTACTCGACACTCATTAGACCCATTATAGAGTACAATGCCCCTTTAGGAATGTACCTCACAAGACATCTGCAGCAGCTGGCAAGGCCACAGAAGTACCTCACAAAGTGGATTACTGGCCTCAAACAAATGCCCTACACTGACCGCCTCAAAAAACTCCAGCTTTCCTCCGTAGCATATTGCCTACTCCGAGGTGATCTCTGCCTAACATATAAAGCTATGTCAAACCCAGAGCTATTGGACATGCTACACCTAAAGAAATCCCAATCCCTCCAAGCTACATGCTCTAGGGACCTAAACCTTGTCACCACAATAAACAGGACATGCTGGAGGGATAGATTCCTGTCCCAGAGACTTCCCATACTCTGGAACAGGCTACCCATCTATGTCAAGCAAAGTTTTTCATTAGCACTCTTCAAGAAAAAATTTTGATGAGTGGATGGGAAATAGGAAATTCACCCCGGGGATCACTGCTGTGTCTCTGCTCAACAGTGGCACAGGAAATACCTTTCCTGGGTGGCGTAAGCCAAGGAACCTTGTTGGCTAGGCTTGTGTAGGCCCTTGGGCCGATAGCCTAGTACCTACCTATGAACCTATGGTATACAAGGCATCCCTGGAATCTGTTTTGATGAACCCTTTGCACATGAGCAAACAAACAGCATTAAAACTACAAGATTAAAAGACCTAAATTTTGCTTGTGGCATAAGCAGGACATTTTGGAGAGACATATATGTTTCTCAAAGAATTTCCATTCTCTGGAACAGGCTGTCCATTAATTTGAATCAGAGTTCCTCCCTATCCCTAATTAAGAGTGACTTGGACCAATGGATGGGTAATCAGAAATTCACACTTGGTCTGACACCTATGTCTCTGATGGAAAGAGGCAGTTAGTAAATCACCCCTGTGTAAATCAAATTGGTGGGACACATGTGGGTTGCATGGCTAGGCTTATAAAAGCCTTTGTGGTCGTTCACTTAGTATACACCTATGAAGAGCATGTCTTCAACATGCTTCATTGAAGCCTCAGCTGGATGAGTCCTCTGAAAAATTCTCTCTACTAGCATGTCCTCTATCAAGTTGCAAAGCACTCATTCTTTGAAGGTTAGCAGGCTGCACCATGCTGAGGTGCCTGCAAGACACCACCCCGACTTTGCAAGGACACTCCAAAATGGGCAGAGGGTGATTAATCTGTAACTAGGAAGGTATGTGCCTTGGTCCCACCAAGGGATTTGAGGGCTGTAAAAAATGAACATAATTAGAAATGAAATGAAACAATAAAGGACAAAGAAATACATAACTAAAATAATGAAAACAGAGAAGGGGAAGAGAATACACTCAAAAAATCAGACATCATGTTACACATTATTCAGTTTCTTACTTTAAAACATTTCTATTTTATAAATCTTTACTGATGCAAAACATAATGTATGGGAAGTGTTTATGCATAATTTTATATGAAAGTGCTTGCTGACACCCAGCTATTGAATTGATGAACATTATCCATTCAGACTCCTCATTCCCAGCCTGTCCACTTCCATGGTAGGTGTTCTGAAGGTGTGAGATAAATTCTTCTGATATAGCTGCATCAGCTAAATATTGCTGGCATAACCCTGCTATGTGTTACAGTTTCCTAGATAGGTCTAGCAATCACCTTTGTGTACATTCGTTTTGTGAGAAACCTCTGTGGATGTTCCAGTTATTGCATGTGCCTGGTCAGGTACATACTGAAGGGAATATTGTACTCAGTGAGGAGTCTGATGAGGGTTGAGTACAATGGAATAATGATTTCCTTGGACCTAGATGTCATACCCTTGTTTATAAATTGAGCAACATAGAATGGTTTCCTCACTACTTTAGACGTGTTGGTTGAAAGCCATGTTACTGTTTACATATATCCTCAAATCCCTGACTATCGGGTCTACTCTTAGGGGTGTGTTTTCAATGAGGTTGTTTCCTGGGGTAGCTTTCTTCTCAAAGGGTACTATTATGCATTTCTTGGCATTGAGTTTTGAACTGTGTCTATGGTACCAGTTATTTGTCTTTATTAGCCTTTCCTGGAGGATATTACTGTTTTTGAAGGTTTCTATGACTGCTCTCAGCTTGCGATCATCTGCAAATTAAGTCAGCCAGAGACCCTTGATGTTGGCCTTGACTTCCGAGAAGAAGATCCCAAAAAGGAGAGGACCCAGCAATGAGTCCTGAGTGAATCCATTATTATCTGGCCTCTTTGTGGTGGTGGACTTCTCTATCCTAACTTCTTGGGTCCTATTTGAGGGACATCTGGCAATCCAGCATGTAACATAGAGGTTTATGCCTAATTATGTGAGTTTGTTTGCAATGCCCGAGTGGAGTGGTGTAGCAAATGCCTTTGCCAGGTCAAGGTAGGCAGTATGCACCATTTTGCCCTTTTCCATTGCCTTCTCTTAAAGAAGTCTGCCATATTGAATGGGTGTGATCTTCCCTTGATGAATCTGATCTAGGCTGGACCTGGTGTCTGGAGATTTCAAATGTCATTATTAATCATTTCCATGATCATTTTTTTCCTATGGGTTTCCATTTGAGACTAGTCAAATGAATGGGTCTGCAGTTTCTAGGGTCCTTTAAAGACTCACCATTATGCAGAAGGATGACGGACACAAAGCTTGACAGGAGGCAATTGTTAAAGACTCCAGTGGTCTTGATAGGTCATGTTCCATACTATTTAGGATGCATCTCAGGATATTATCTGGGGCCCATTGGCCTTGGAGAGTGCATTTAGGACTTGTTCCCTATAGATAGTTGTTTTTTTATGTTCAATGGTTCAGTGGTATTTATTGAGCAATGACTAGGGGTAAAATTGGAGCTAAATTTGTTGGCCAGTAGATTTGCTATATCATCTGCCTCTGTGTAGGTGGCTGCTTTCACAATTAGCTCTATGCATTGTTGTATACAGTGTTTGAGGTTTGGACATACCAAAAGAAAGCCTTGTGGCTGTCCTTGGCCTGGGATGCTATTTTTACCTTAAAATTGCCTTTGTTTGACCTGATTTGCCCTATGAGCTGTATGTTTAGATTGATGAGAGATTTTATCCTCCTGAATTTTGTTAAGACTTTCTTCCTTAAGTTTTGCAGCCTATCCATTTTTGGATTCCACCATGGTGGCTTGTTTTTTTGAGTTTGTTCAGATCTTATTTCTGGTAGGCGCAGCTGTCTCTATCCATTTATTAACATAACTTTATAGAGTATCTGTGAACAATTCTGTATAGGCAACTGTGCTCTCATTTTTTTTTGTGGGGGGGGGCTTGAAATTTTGTCCATTTGTCACTTAATAATAGGGAGTTTGCCTTAGAACAGATCTTAAATTCTACAGGGTTAGCTAGGGTCATGGATTTTAGTTTTATTTCAAAGGAGACAGCTTTATGGTCTGACCTTACAAGATAGGACATTACACTGGGGGAGGGGGGATCAGCATTCTCCCATGTCAGTGAGGGAAAAAGGTCCAGTGTGTTTGCTCCCCTAGCGGATGTGTGGCCTATCTGGTCCAGGCTGTTAGTGGTTACAAATTCCAGGAATCTGTGGCCCATCAGGTTTGGGTCTGTGTATGGTTTTGAGTGTATAGTTAGGTAGTTAAGTCACTCATGAATATGGTATTGTATTGAATGTTGATTGTCTCCAGCAAGTCTAAGCATGAGATGTAGGCTTTCTGAGTCAGAGAGGGGGACCTGTAGCTAGCAAAGATTTGGTATGGGGCTTTGCCTATGGTAATTTGGATGTGGAGAACCAGCCTTGAGGTGACCCTGTTATTGATGTAGATTGAGACAGAGCCACCTTTAGTCCCTGACTATGTATTAGCTGGCCTAAATGTGGGAAATATATTGTAGCCTTGCACTGGAAGCGTGCTCTCCATGGCTTTAAACTATGTCTCAGTTAATGAACAGATGCCTGCATTATTCAGGAAAAGGTGAACTGAAAAAGAGTCGAGCTTCTTGTTTTGACTCCTGGCATTGATCAAAATATCCTTATTTTCCTTTGGATGGGTTTACTATGTCAGATGGTTTGTAAATTTGACATTGGCTAAAATAGGCATTATGGGGAAGACAATATTTTAGCCTATATTCATATTGTATCTTATTGTACCCCCTTGAAATGACAGCAGAAGATAAGTCAATCATATTCTGTTCATCTTGTGCCATCAAATTTAGTTATGGTAGAATGCTACTCATTGCCTGCCTTATACCAGCCGGGGAAACACAATCTGAGAGCTCCATAATGTCTCTCTTCATACAGGCCAGGGGGGTATGTAGGGTTGCCCCTTTCATTGTGGCTAAAACCAGACTTAGGTTACACACCCCTTTGCATACCTCTCAGTCTGGAAACATCAAAAATCTGGACAAAAGCCCATGAAAAATAGGTACAAATCTGTACGCTGATTAACATAAAATTTGCATACATAATCATGTCACCCCCCCATCCACTCCAATGGAATTGTGGGATACCAACTTTCAAACACAAACTGAAGAACAGACAAACAAATATGGCCCCAGACCCTGTAGTAAATAGTAACCTTTTTTTTTTTTTTTTTTTTGAAATGTGTAGCAATGATGCTGACTGGGAAGGGAGATGACGACGAACCTTAGGATTTTGTTTTTGGTGACTTGCAGTATGTGGGTTTTTTGTGGTAAAAATAGGGCATTTAATAGTAGGCAATATTCTAATTGTAGCAAAAGAATATTATAGTTTCTTAGGACCTCCAAAAGTCATTCTCCATGGCCTACTGAATCAGTGGCATAACTAGAGTTTGTGCCACTCAGGGCTGTCTGAGTCTGCCTTCCTTCCCCCCTCACAAAATCATGGTCAAATGGGCCCCCCCATACAAAGCCCTTCCTTCTGCAGCCATTCCAGTGTCCCATTACTTGGCTGGGAGCTCTAGGAAAATGAGCAAGAGACAATTTGTAGTAAGGGAGATTTACTCAAGAGCAATGTTGGTTTGCTGAGTGGGCACTCAGTATTATGGATCTATAGAAAACAATGGATGGGAAAAGTACTAAAATAGCACAACAGAGTATAGCAACAACAAAGGGGAGGGAGGAACCCTGGAAGTCAGATTACCATAAGTGGACAGAGTCAGAGACACAGCTTTTTAAAACAACAGTAGGGAAAGGATGGGAGGTAGGGTTTGGGAAAAATGCAAGCTACAAGACTCAGTCTAGTTAGAGAGAGAGAGACAACCAAACAGAGCCAGTACTGGAGTTCTAGTCCTATGACACTGAGCTAGAGGTCAATGACCTCAGGCAGGTTAGAATTTCAGAAACTTTAGATTAATGTCTCTGTGGAGCAGGGTCAGACATAGAAAACAAGGGAAAGATTAGCAAAGTAAAGAGAAAGGCACAAGAAAGCAGGTAAAGCTGGTAAATCATAAGCTTGATAGAAGCAAAATTAGAATGTAAACTGCTATAAAAGCACTGAAGCACCAGTCCTGGAGCAGAATTCACAGTACTACCAACTACTGCAATCCTACTTCAAAGACACTGGACTATGCATACATTTACCGGTTACACTGCTTATAGAAAAAATGCAGCAGTGATTCAACAAGGCTCAAAGGCTCAAATCTGACAATAGTTCACAGTGAATGAAAGTACAAGACGAATGCCTCAGACAAGGTTCTAAATAGACAGCCAGCTGGTGCTAGAAGTGCAGTATAGTGCATAGTGTATAAGCAATGCTAAGATGTAGCAGTAATTCACAATCTTACCATAACTGCAAAAATGAAACTGCAAGGCTAAGATCCCAGAACAAACTAAAAAATGCAAACAGATAGATTTTCTTTGGCTAAGGCATGGAAAAAAGAAGAAATGTTAAAAAATAAGAAAGTATCACCCCACAGGTCACTGTAAGTGCAACATAAAATATTTGAGAAGAATTGACATAAAAGCTTTTTTTCCTTCCCTTTTTGAAGAAAAGCTTGTTTCTCACAGTTCAGGGCTTTCTATGCCTCTCCCGGTCTTGAGATATTTTATTGGGTTTGTTCTACAAGTTCTTTTTTTGTTTGTGGGTTACCAGTTTACAGTTGTAGATGTTTAATTGGCATCGTCTGTAACAGTTTTAGATGTAGTGCAGTCCTGAATTATCATTTAAGAGCAGACAGTTTTAAATTTTCATTTAGGTGGAGTTCATTACTGATAGAGCAAATTAGCTTAACAGCTGAAGTCCAAAGAAACATTTCAATGTTTGTAAGAGCTAAATTAGAATTAAGCAGGAGATGGAATACATAATTGTTCTTCACCTTATGAAAGAGGAGTTGTGAGTTTAGGTCCTGTTGAGGGATGTGTTATGGATGATGACCATGTGTTGTTGCATGGTTACTAAAGGGGTCATTTGAGAAATGAAAATTGTCCAGTCCACATAAACGTAACACATCACTACTCAGAGAACAGACCTTTATGCCCAAGAGGAAAAAAAAATCACTAATCACCATAATCAAACCATGTAATGCTCCAGGTGACTCTCTATATTCAAATAGTGTGGCTAAACTGTGGAACCTTATCCCTTTACCACTGAAATCCCTTCAAAATGTAGACTCATTTAAACCACAACTAAAATTTCACTTATCATATCCATGGATCTGCTCCTGTATGCTTCCAGGATAAATGTTGCTATAACCTTCAGCTTGCCATATCATCAAACCATTTCTCTTGGTAATAATCCTAGGACCCACAGCCAGTTTTCAGTACCTGAATATTTTCACTAGTATCTCTGAGCCATATACATAATTTTGTAGCATTGCTCACAACCCCATCATTATACTTCTAATATAACTCTTATGATTGCCATATATAATTGTCTCTGAATCTGCTTAATGCATTTATATTACGTGATCACACAGTGAAATGTTCGAAGACGTAATAATCGACCCCTAAATGTCAGAACACTGTAATGTCGAATGGCAAAAAAAAAAAAACATAAAAACAACCAAACAAACCATTAAAATGCTCTAAGCAGGGGGCAAGCCCCCCTGCACCCCCCACACCCCCCACTACTTAAATATACCAACTCCGAGATCGCACTACAGTGCATACAATGGAAAACTTCCATGTCTGCACTGTACGGAGATCTCCATTGAACCGTTCGACATTCCGACGGTTCGACATTTAGGGGTCAGTTATTACGTGTTCGAACATTTCACTGTTCGATCACGTAATATAGACCCCTGCTTAATACCTCACCTCTTAACTACAATATTAACAGTTTGCAATACCAAATTTATTCCCTCACTTCCATTTCTTTGAATTTCTAATTACTAATCACAAGATCTATTATATATTTAACAAACCCACTAATACGTTTATTTAAATGCTCAGTGTTTAACATCTAATAAATAAATGCATAAATAGGTTTTATACTATAACAGCTGCCTTTATTTCATGTTGAATATAATCTAATTGGCAAATGTGTGTATAACTGTTAATGAATATTACTTAATATCTGTTCATGCAGTTACTGAATCTCTGTTTAAAAATGTTTGCGATATGCTGGAGCTTTTTTTCCATGGGCCTCTGCTGAAAAAGGGTTTTTGACTAAACTCATTTGGATAAATGCATTAAACAAAAGTAAAATAAGAAAATAAAATAAAACCAGGAAGTGTAGAATGTGATGATCTCATGATAGCAGCTGAATATTACAAATATGTGTAACTTTTATTAGTTTGGAGAGAAAAAACATGCTGAATGGCTGAGTTCAATGCTTCTATTGTGCATACATGTTGAGAAAGAAGTGAAAATTATATAGTTAGTTTACTTTTGATGCAGTGTTTTTTTAAGAATGTAATGATAAATAGTATTTGAATTTGATTTATTTTTTAAAGTCTCCTAGTTCAACTGTATTGTGGATGAGTAGTTATTTCCACATGTGGATAAGATTTTCTACCTCTTTTAACTTTTTTTTAAAATTCATTTTTTTCTTTCTTTTTTCTTTTGAAATTATTTTCAAGAATGCTATTTTTTTCTCTCTTGTAGGTAGGATTGATTTTAGACTACATTACATTTAATAAGCAGCTATTCTTTATTACTTTTAATGCAACCTAGCCAAGTCAGAGCTGGATCATCATCAAATGGGGCCCTAGGCAGGGTGACATGTCAAAGCCAAGCCCTCCTCCCTGCAAGCATTCTCATGTCCTAGTACTTGGCTTTCTCCCCCAGTTACCATAAGCACTGTTTACAGCTGTCAGTTGTTGTTGTGTCTTTCAGCTTTTCCCGGTTAGGGGTCACCACAGTGGAACTCCAGTCCGCTAATGATTGGCAGTAAATTTTTATGTGCCGAGTTGCCAGCCCTGACACACAACCTTCAACAAAGGTACGCCCATTCACACATGTTTTCACACACAAGACGCTCTAGCTGAGAATCGAACAGGGCAACGTCTTACTGTGAGGTGACAACATTACCACAGCACCACCACCACAGCACTATTTACAACTGTCAGTGTGCATATTATTTTCTTTTTTTTACATGTGCAGCATTTACAGAGATGTGGATTTTAATTTAAAACTTCTATTTCAGATTTTATAGCACAAACACCAATGGCCTAAACAACATCTATTGAATTGCATACTGTAGTTTGGTTAGCTTTTGCATACCCTGCATCAACTTTATTACAAGCTGAGATAAGTACAAACTTGCAGTGTTATAAGATAGTACTGAATTTTATTTTTTCTGTTTATTGTTTCATTGAATATTGTGTTAAAAAATAGTACTGTATTTATATGCTTATTTATTTGTTTCTGAAAATTGTGAGCTTTCTCTCTGTTCTCTCCCTGTCTGCAGTTAGTTTATTCTTCTCACTTCATTGTTATTCAGTGTAGAAGTCTTAGCCTAGTGGGATTCTCTGTGCCTTAACATCTTAGTCCCTTATCTCTGAAATTATTTCTGCTGAATAGTTGCATACTGGAGCTGTTTGGTTAGCTTTTGCATACCCTACATCAACTTTATTACAAGCTGAGATAAGTACAAACTTGCAGTGTTATAAGATAGTACTAAATTTTATTTTTTCTGTTTATTGTTTCATTGAATATTGTATTAAAAATAGTACTGCATTTATCTGCTTATTTGTTTACTGAAAATTGTGAGCTTTCTCTCTGTTCTCTCCCTGTCTGCGGTTAATTTTCCCTACCCACCCTCCCTGTTCTTGTTGCGGTATTAATCTTGGTGGCTTTGGAATTGACTGCCCCTCCTGTAAATTTGTGTTTGAACACTCCTCCTGGGCCCATCTCATTTGCTCACTCAACCGAGTGCAGTGAGATCATATTTTGATTTCAGACACTCTTACCATTCCCATCTGTTCAGCCCTATCCCAGCTCTATCCTAGTCTAGTCTCATTATCTCATCCTGCCTAATACAGAGAGAACATTTGAGTAGGCATACCCACTTAGAACTTGTCTGATTGAAGATTGCTGGAACAGGGCTCAGTTTTGAGTTTTTTTACTGGTTAATTGGGTAATTTGTTCAAATCAGTTTGCTTGTTTTCTATTGTTATATATATATATAAAAAAAAAAACAATTTGCACTTTATCTGCTTTTACTGTATTTGTGTTTCTTCCTAATTTATTACCTTATTATTTTGCCTCTTCTTAAAAGTACTCAATTGAGTTTATTCTGCTGCATTTATTACTGCTTGGTAGTAGCCTGATCAAAGTCTTTTGGTTATTACACTTGGGCTTCAGACCAGTTGTTTTACATTAAGAAGGTTTGTGGTCTGCACTGTCATGGCAGGACAGGTAGCTTACATCCTTCTAAGTTGGGAATTGCTGATTGAAGGCTCAGTGTCTGTTATTCTAAAAGTGTATTAGTTCTGGTTTAAGCACTTGGGCTCCAGGCCAGTTATTTTACATTAAGAAGGTTTGTGGTCTGCACTCTTGTGGGAGGAGAGGCTAGATTCTACCCTTCTGAGCTGGGAATTTCTGGTTAAAGGCTTACTGTGCCTAATCATTTGAACTGTTTTTATGATATTGGTGTGCCTTGTCTGCTGTAGCATAGACTAGATTCAGGCATGCTGAATCTAGCTTTGTTTGTATAACTTGAGCACTAATCCAGGCCATCTTTTTTGGAGAAGGTTCCCCTGCGCCCTAGTGGCAGGAGTGTGTGGTTAGAACTTGTCAGATTGAAGACTGCTGGAACAGGGCTCAGTTTTGAGTTTTTTTACTGGTTAATTGGGTAATTTGTTTAAATCAGTTTGCTCATTTTCTATTGTTATATATAAAAAAGTGCACTTTATTCATCTGCTTTTACTGTAATTGTGTTTCTTCACACTTTATTACCTTATTTTGCTTGTGCTTCTTCTTAAAAGTACTCAGTTGTATTATTCTGCTGCAGTTATTACTGCTCGGCAGTAGCCTGATTAAATTGTAACTGTTATTCTAAGCCTTTTGGTTTAAACACTTGGGCTTCAAACCAGTTGTTTTACATTAAGAAGGTTTGTGGACTGTATTGTTGTAGCTTACATCCTTCTAAGTTGGGAATTGCTGATTGAAGGCTCAGTGTCTGTTATTCTAAAAGCACATTAGTTCTGGTTTAAGCACTTGGGCTTCAGGCCAGTTATTTTACATTAAGAAGGTTTGTAATCTGCACTCTTATGGGAGGAGAGGCTAGATTCTGCCAATCTGAGCTGGGAATTTCTGGTTAAAGGCTTATTGTGCCTGCTTATTTGATCTGTTTCTTTCTGAAATTTGTGCGCTTTGTCTGCTGTAGCCCAGAAGTTAGTAGTTCATTGGCCATTTTGGGCTAATTTCTATCTCTTTCATTTCCCTGCTATAAAAAACATATTTGTGCAGTTTTGCGTGCCGGGCAGTGCTGGTTAACTAGGGTTAAACTATTCCTGGCTCCACGAAGTCTGCTCTTCAATTTTTCTCTTGGAACTAGACAAACGTTCAACTTAAGCACTCAAACCATTAATTTCACAGCCCAGCACTTGCTCAAAACTCATAGCAAACACTAATAAACTCTAGCACTAGACCCCATATACTGTCCAGAAGGACAAGGTTCTCTATTCATCCCTACCAGCTAATCAGTAAAACAGCTCACTTTACCTATTCAGGTATGTCCAAAGGGCAGTTTCAGGTGCACTCTCCAGTCCAACTGGTAAATCTGGGCATTTTGAGGCAATGTTACAACTGCCTCATGTACACAGAAAACCCTCTCCTCCTACCACCAAACACTAATATATGCGAGAGATGCAATTATACAGCCAAAATGGAGGCAAAGCTCTCTCAATCCAAGACTGGAACTGACAGTCAAGAGGAGAAGGAAAATACTTGCAACACACCACCAGTCTCATATAGATTTACTAAACCAACACCGGCAAATAACACACATAATTACATGAAACCATACTCAGAGGCACTAAATAAAAATCTGCAAAAGCAACCGAGACCTCCAAAGCAGACACCCAAGCAACCTCCACACCCCATCACAAACCATGAAACACATACATCACATAATCAGTGTGCCATGCAATCAGAGCACTTAAGGCAAAATATCATACCCAACACACTAGTAATAGGTGACTCTATAGTCAGGCACACTGATGTCCCACTAACTAGGCTGGACAAGGAGAAATTTACAGTTAGCTGCCTGTCGGGTGCTGGGATCTGCCACATAACACAAGCATTCAGGTCACTCCAGAACAAGTACAAATACAACTCTGTCATTGTCCATGTTGGTGTGAATGACCAAGATGTACCTCCCTGGACTACATGAAAAGAGACATGGAAGAGCTTTATGATCACGTAGCCTAGGCCGATATGACCCTGACCCTGAGTAGCATCCTGCCCTCACCAAGAATGATGCCACAGTATAAAGAAAAAATGATCAATTTCAACAACTGGCTAAGTTTCTGGTGTCATTCAAAGGGGATCCAGTATCTGTCCACCTGGGATGACATGCTCGATAAGCCACGCTGCTTCACAACAGATGGCTTGCACCTGTCACCCTTAGGCTTTCGAATACTGGCCAAGGCTTTTGCCACCCCCATAATGCCTTTTTTAGGCAAGGCTCAAAAGACAAACCCACCACTGTAAAAAGCACAAGTAACCAAAAACTGAGGGTAATGCTACTCAACGCCAGAAGTCTAAACCTCAAAATGCATGCACTCAAGGCACTCCTCAGTATGGAGAACATTGATATCTGTGCAGTAACAGAAATCTGGTTTAAGGCTTCAGAGAGCACCCCAGCATTACCAGGCTATAACTCATACCATACTTTTCGGCCACAGAACCCAAACTGAAACACAAAAGGTGGGGGTGTATCCATATTCATCATTGATACACACACCTCCAGGATAGTGGATCAGAGATCATTCATGTGCAACTAACAACAGGTAAAACTGCAATTCAAATTGTAGCTTGCTACAGATCACCCACCATGACCCAGGACCCCCATTCCATGTTTCTGGAGACACTGGAAAATATGAAGGTCCTACCAAATGCCCTAATATTGGGTGATTTCAATTACCCAAACATTAACTGGGAGAACTACTCAAGTACTAACTCCCTTGCCCAATGCTTCCTAGAATTTATAAACTCAAACGCTCTGGATCAGCTGGTCAACACCCCCACCAGAGGTGATAACATATTGGACCTGGTCATCACCAACATGGGCGACCGGTGTTCTACACTGGAGGTCAAACCCTCACTGGTTAGATCAGACCATAGACTAATCACTCTGGATATCCACATTCCGCCCCACCTCTAATCAAGGAAACCACTGTGAAAAACTTTTTAAAAGCAAACTTCACGTTACTTAAGATTGAGGTGGAAAGTTTCACAGCCCCCATGCTAAAGGACAACTCTGTCCAAGCTGCTGAATCCCTTACAAAGGCACTCTATGAGCACCTGCAAGAATGCATGGATCATACTATCCCAAGCAAAACCAAAACTCACTCCTACAAGAAAAGGAAACCAGTCTGGTGGACCCCTGCCATAAGCAAGCTATACAATAGAAGGAAGAAACTAGTGCAGAAAAGAGTAAAATCCCAAGAAGGAAATACATCCCTGATCAGTATCAGTAAGAAACTATGATCCCTCATAAAATCATACAAGGCTAGCTTCGAAAGAAAAATTGCCAGGGACTCCAAAGATAACCACAAAGCATTCTTTAGCTATGTCAAGAACCTAAGTGGAAACTCTCAGATCTGCTCTGAGTTAGTGCAGAATGGCACAAAATACACTGACTGATATTGCCAACATTCTGGCAGACAGGTTTAGTGCAAACTTCACCCCCCTCTCACCCCTAAAGTGCCCATAACCATACCAGAAGAATGTAGTGCCCTGGCAATCACTGATGCACAGGTTAAAACAGCCCTATCCAAAGCCAAAAATACAGCTTCAATGGGACCAGATGGTGTCCCAGGCTGTGTCTTACATGAGCACTAAAATGAACTAACCCCTCACCTAAACACACTGTTCCAACTCAGCCTCTCTACAGGCTACGTACCCATAGAGTGGTGCACAGCAGCAGTTATCCTGCTCCACAAAGGTGGAGTCAAAACAGACCCCAGAAACTATCACCCTATAAGCCTGACTAGCCTGATCTGAAAGGCTATGGAGTGCATCATCATGGAATTCATTAACAGAGACATTGGGAACCTTCAAACATTTGGCTTTATTAAGGGCAGATCATGCCTCCTAAACCTGGTGGACTTCTTTGAGACAGTTACTAAGGCTTTAGATGAGGGAAAGGGGGTCCACACAGCCTACCTAGACCTCATAAAGGCTTTCAACACCATTCCCCATTCTGGTATTATAGACAAGCTCACCAGCCTGAACATAAACCCCTACATCACGAGATGGATTGCCAATTGTCTCACGGATAGAACCCACACGGTGAGAGTTGCAGGATCTAGGTCCGACTCTAAACAAGTTACAAGTAGCATCTCCCAGGGCTCAGTCCTGGGACTCCTCCTGTTTGGTATATACTTCTCAGAGGTACAGGCAAGCACAAGAGGACTATGGCTGACCAAGTTTGCAGACAACTGCAAACTGGGGGCCATAATTGACTGTCCAGCTGATACAGACATCCTCCAGAAGGGTCTCACTGAGATGGATACCTGGTGTCAAAATCATGGCTTCAAACTAAATGCCAAAAAGTGCATAGTCATCCCCTTTGAAAACAAGAAATTACCCGCAAACTACCACATATGTGGTGGTCCCCTAAATACAGAAAATGTAATAAGGGATCTGGGGACCCAAGTAGATAGTAATCTCTCCTTTGATAATCATATTGCCAAGGTGGTTAGAAAATCCTTCTATGTGGCCCACCTAATCACAAAAGGGTTCGCATCTAGAACAAAAGAGGTTATTGTGCCCCTCTACTCATCACTCATCAGACCCATCATAAGTACAATGCCCCACTTGGGATGTACCTTACAAGACACCTGCAACAGCTGGAAAGACCACAGAAGTATCTCACCAAGAGGATTACTGGCCTCAAACATATGCCCTATGCAGCCCGACTTAAGAAAATCCAGCTGCACTCGGTTGCATACCGCTTACTCAGAGGTGATCTATGCCTGACATACAAGGCCATGTCCAACCCAGAATTGATGGACATGCTCCACCTAAAAAAAAACAACTCCCCAAGAGCCACACACTCTAGGGATCTAAACCTCACCACAACGATAAATAGGATGTGCTGGAGGGATAGATTCCTGTCCCTGAGACTCCCCATGCTTTGGAACAGGATTCCAATCTACATTAGGCAGAGCCCCCTCACTAACACTCTTCAAGAGAAACCTTGATGGGTGGATGGGAAACAGAAAATTTACCCCGGGGATCACTGCAGTAGCTCTGCTGGACAGAGGCACAGGGAACTAATGTCTCTGCTGTACTGAGGCACAGGGAACTAATCTAGTGGGGCAGCAAAAGCCAACACATTATGGCTAGGCTTATAGATGCCCTCGGGTAGATAGCCTAGTACTTACCTATGAACCTATGAACCTATGAAAATAGACTTAAGCTTGAGCAACAGTAAAATTATTTTCACTTGCTCACATTCTTTTAAAATGCATTAAAACTCACATTCAATGCAAATGCATACAGCTAGTGGTGGATTAAGTGTATCTTGGTCCTCAGGCTGTTTTCAAGCCATGGGGCCCCATGCATACATTTTTAGGACCATGCATCAATGCATATGTTCTTTGAGTCACTACCCTGATTGTTTATACATTATATTTCTTGTTTAATACAGCAACATTGTTAGAGTATATTTTTTAAATTTGTTGTTTTGAATATTTTTCTGGCAAGCAGTGAAACAAAAGGAACAATAATGACAAAAGTACCCAATTCAGACCATCTCAGCTATAAAAGGCCACTGAAGCTAGTGTCATTATAATTCACCAATGTCTGTACTCAACAATTATAACCACTAAATTGACTGATTACACACCACACATCTGATTGTGCTAAAAATGGCCACAGTAAAGTATTCTAATTTGCATTATACCAATGTGCAAAAGACCTGCAAAGACAGACTAATGACTTTTTAAATTTATCAAGTCAGCAAAGTTAGCTATTTTTATCTCTAGACATCCCCAAAACCCAGGAAATATAGTTAATTCCTTGAGTGCATTCGTCTGAGATTTCTGAGTTAAAAAACAATGACCAAAGTCACATATTTCAAATTTGTTTGATACGCATAGTAGCCAAAATAGTCCCACTTAATTCATACATACTTGCACTAGTACTGCAAAGCCAGATTAAATACTATTTAAAAATGACTAGATAAGAGTATACGGTACTTCCTTTCACAAAGAACTCATCACCCCTACCAGCAGTTATTGGAACTTTGTTGTTGGTGCGCATCCCTTATTGTTTTGAAGAAATAAATTGCATGTACTTTACTGGCAGCTTTGGATAAAGTACATTAAACTGCATAAATATCACTAGCATCATACTATAAGATCCAGCTAAGTGTATCACAGTTTAAATAGAAGAATATTTATTTGCGAGCGTAATAACTATTAGAGGTTCATACATGTATACTAGGTTTATGACTACTGGGGATTTTAGAAGCCTAACCATGAGCCCAAATGTATTCCATGAGTTCTTGTGCATCAAAGGTTATTTTATGGGGTATATGCTAATTGGGGCATGATTTATTGTCTGTCACTGTCCACCGGAGACATAGGTGTCTGACCAGGCATGAATTTCTAATTTCCCACCCACTGGTCAAGGTTTCTCTTGAATGGTGATAGGAAAGGGTTTCGCTTCACATGGATAGAAAGTCTGTTCCAGGGAATGAGGATTCTCTGGGTATGTCCCTGTTCCTCCAACATGTCCTATTCAGGTCAGAAGCAAGGCTTATTTCCTTAGATCTAGTAGTCCTGGTGCTGTTCATTTTGTAATTATGCAAAAGGTCCATCAGAGTGGGATCCAAGAACCTCTTGTATGCCAGGCATAAATTGCCTCACAGCAGTCTGTAGAAAACACAGTATATAGATAGGGTTTTTTAGGTGATCTGCATACAAAATTGTGTTTACACCCTGTATTCTCTTTAGGAGGAACCTCTGGATGTTCCAGTTTTGGCATGAGCTTGGTCAGGTAAATAGTGAAGACCATTATACTCAATGATGGGTCTGATGAGGGCTGAGTACAGAGCCATGATGACTTCTCTGGCCCTAGATGCCATGCCCTTACATAGAAATTAAGTTGCATAGAATGATTTTTTTTTACTATCATAGAAACAGTGTCAGAAGGTTTCCTGTCATTGTTAGTCATTTACATGGCAATTATTTCTATTGTTTTCATATGAGACTAGTCAGGCAAATGGGTCTGTAGTTCCTGTGATCTGTTGATGGCCCATTCTTGTGCAAAGAGATGACCATTGCAGTCCTCCATTAACATGGCATGAAGTTGAATAGTGATTCCAGTGGCCCTTATAGGTCATATTTCAGGCTATTTAGAAGGCATCTTTGGATATTAGTGGGACCCATTGAAGCTGTATTATTGACTTTACAGAGCACTTCTAAGACCTGCTCCCTACTGAAAGTTGGAAGTGTTATATCAGGAGGTATTTCCTGGAGAGAGGCTAGGGGTGAGGGGGGGGGTGAAGTTGGAGCTGAATTTGTTAGCCCAAAGATTTACTATATCTCCCAGTTCCATGAACAAGGCTGCAGTTACCAAAAGTTTGGCACACTGTTGTGTGCTGCTTTGTGGTTTTGGACATAGATAAAAAAGACAGTATGGTTGTCCTTGGCCTGGGATGCTATCTTTAACTCAAAGTTTGCTTTGTTGGAATTGATTAGTTCTATTACTTAACTATTCACTTTTATAAGAAAGGTTTTATTTATTTAGTTTTTTTTTGGGGGATACACTTCCTAATTTTAGCTATGACTTTTTTTCATTTGTTGTACAACCTTTTTCATTTTGGATTCCACCAGTGTGTGTTTTTTTTTTTTTCTATTTATTTTTTGAGTTAGATTTGAGCTAATTTCTGGTAGGCACAATGGCCTTTATGCAGTCTTTGACATGGCTGTACAGGACTGCTGTAACATACGCAAAGTCAACACGCACAATCTCTGGAAAACTAAAAGTCATTTGAATAATTCTGCATCAAAGAGATCTATTACTAATACTGAAGTTACTGTTGACAGACAACTTTTCATTTCAGTGCTTCACCTATAAGTGCAGTGCCTGTTGCCCTTGAATAATAAATTAGCTATGTTTCATTAAAAAAAAGGTGTGCTGGTGATGTAGTCATAACATTTCCTGATCTAGATCAGCTAATCGGCTATGTAATAGGGGATGGTTGGCAAACAATGACAACAGGCTCATAGTTACTAGGCATGAAGTCCTGGAGATAATTAAGAAGCCTAGCCCAAATTCTCTGAATTGTTCCAAAGTACTGTCTGGTTAAGTGACTTGCTCAGTGTCACACACTTAGAAAATGAAGGTAGAAAGATTCAAATGCTGCAACCTTGCCACTGGAAGCAGCTCATTAACAACTCAGAGCTTTACTCCTCTGCACTAACTGCCAGAGTAAGTTTTTTTTAACAAAATGCAGAAGTACTTTACAATCCAGTACTGTACAAAAGACTGTATTATAGTAATGTGCAACAATGACTCTGTAATAGATGCTGAAAATCAGACTGGTCTGATCACTCCAAATAATACAAAGTATATGACCTGACAAATGTCAACACCTTTCCAGTTGCTGGGGGCTGTAAAGAAGATACTACAAAAATATATTACTAAAATGAAAGATGGTTCGACTATAGTATAAAATCCAGCCCTATTAATGAATCAATCCATTATTTAGTGCAACAGTGCCTTCTGTGTGGAGTCTGCATGTCCTCCCCACGGTCGAGTAGCATTCGAAAGACATGTATGAATGGGCGTGCCTTCGTTAAAGGTTGGGCATCGGGCTGGCACCTCGGCACCATAAAAATCGACTGCCAATCATTAGCGGACCGGAGTTCCGCTGTGGCGACCCCTAACCTGGAAAAGCCGAAAGAAAAACAACAATAAAGCCAAAAAATTACGATTACATAAATGGTGCAGCAGTTTTGTTTCAGCAACTCACAAGTCATATGAAATTCAGAAATATTACTAATACAGAAAACTGTTTTTTTTGAGGAGGTCCTACATACTAGCAAGACACCTATATCTCATTTTGTATCTCATTTTTACCTCCCTATGTCTTCTTTGCCATCAGAAATATTTATTCTTTTTGAAATCACTCAATACAGGTCTAACCTACTTGAATGGTTAATAATGCTGTATTGTTGCAGCATACATCTACAGTCAACAGAAGTGGATCTTGAGCAAATGGGACCCTATACATGGTAATGAATCAAGTCCCCACCAGCCATAGAAATATCCCATTAATTGGCTGTGTCTCCCTCAATTACCATAAATAGCTCAAATCTGTCCATGTACATATTATTTTCTTACTTATTTTTACAATTATCACAGTGATTTAGATTTCAATTAAAATTATACAAAACAAAACAAAATTCTCACATTGAAAAAAGACAGCATGAGAACAGTAAAATTCTCTTCCATTGAAACTCACACTTAATGTATCTGGCAGCCCATTAAACTATCAGATAAGTGCTGGTATTCATTGCAAACAGCATATAGTAATGTACTAATTAATGTCTATGTAAAGGGTGCAGGATTTCAAAAGACAAATGTACAGTGCATTTGCTAACAACCTGCGACAGCCCACTGGACATTTGCCCCTTTCCAGGAGCAACCCAGGAGGGCTGTCTTTTAAGTAATTCATCAGAGTCACAGAAGACAAATGAATGCATAGGGAATCAAACCATGTACTGCAAGAAGCAACTCTTTAACAGCTCATCTGCACTATACATTAGATAAACTGTTGTAACTCAAATGCAATGTATGTCACACTTGTGTGCCTGAAAAAAAAAGTCAAATTAAAAATGAATTCATAATTAAAATATTAACACTACACTCAGTCTTCACACTGTCCACTTTATTTGCATCTAAATAATAAACACACTATCACCATTAAAGAGGCCTTGTACCAGATCCAAAGAACATGACTCATGTAATGATACTCCTGTTTACTACAATCATTTTCTTTCCTTTACACCATAATTACTCTGGATCATATGTACCAGTTACAAAGCTTGCAGTCCAGTGGACCATTCAGAGCCTAGACCAAATTTCCAGTTGCCCCAAAGTACTGTCTGGTTAAGTGACTTGCTCAAGGACAGGGCATAAATATAAGGCAAAATCAGAGATAATATACAAAATATATTGAAATAATATAATCATTTAAAGAGTTATTAGAACAGGTTTTACATCAACAAAACTCTGATACTCCAATGACTAGCACTGAATGTAATCATTAGTGATTCACTAAAGGAAAACAGCTAGATGTTGGTGTAGAGAATTAAGGCTTTTGCTTTCTGTAGCTGAGTTACAGGGTTTGAACCTAAACAAGTCATTTAACTAAACTTTCTTCTCTAATTAGGACATTACACACCACACACTTCTGCTGTAACTGTCACACACACACAAACATTTCTTACTCACGACTGTCACCTCACAAATGGAATGCTGTAAGAAAACTTTTTCTGCTAAGAAAATTAAATCTATTGCAAGTGGAATGCTGCATTCTCTCACCAAATGCTGCAAGAAAATTCCGCTGGGAAAATTAAATTCATCACTGCAAGAAAATTCTGCTAGGAAATTTTAACCAATAAACAGGAGTGGAATACAGGCCTATCTCGCCTTCCTGTTCTACTGCGAAATTACAATCTCACACCATCTGCACGTGCATGCTTCCTCCTGTCTCATTGACTGAAAAATGCTAAGCAGGAAGCAGCAGCATGAAAACTGTTTTTCTAAAGCAGCGGATGCAATGTGGACAAAGCAGGAAAACTTTATTTTTTAAGCAACAGATGCAGAAAGAGTTTTTCTTTTCTTTTCTTTCTTTCTTTTTTTTTAATTTAATGTTATGGCCACCCCCAACCCCTTGCCCCAGCCAGCACTGGGCCCTTGGCAGCTGTCCATGTTGCCTAGTCCTGGATCCAGCCCTCAAATGAGTATTTTCTCATGGTGTGTGTGTGTGTGTGTGTGTGTGTGTGTGTGTGTGTGTGTGTGTGTGTGTGTGTGTGTATTATCTTTAAACTATTCCTGATTTGGTTGCTGATACTAGACAGAAATTTGCTTGATACAAGCTTTAGCTTCGTGAAAGATTCTTAGTACACACAGTGGGACACTTACAGGGATATAGTAGCAAAATATTAATTTACTACTATACATTGACCGCAATTACTCTAGTTAGATAAAGATGTCACAATGGTCCATGGTTAGAACACTTTGGGTTTCAAAGTTTGTCAGACTCTTTGTTAGTATAATGCAGGGTAAGATGGAATAAGAGATGATCAACATAAGCACTGCAAGATCGATATTTTGGACTTTTTATGTTTGTGCAATTTGTATGTAAATAAAAACTATATGCTAACATACATTTGTTAGTGTTCATAAAACTACATTCTAAGTACAAAATCTGGCAAAGCTGAATGTTTGTTGTCTTTTTTTATGATGCCATCTTGCACCCACTTCCCAGATACTGTTCTCTTTTTTTCTATTCATTACTTTTAGTAAGAGGTCATAGACCAAAAGTGCTCTGTGTGCTCAGGCTTCATTCTAGGGACCATTGCTTTTCCTTGCCATAATATATTGTTAATTATTTCCCGGCAAATGTGTTGTCTACTACCTAAAGACAGTGCAGCTGCAAAGCAGCAACACTGTACACTGGTGATGATTACACAATTACACACAAAGTGCTGATTTCTAAGCAACAACACTTTGGCATCATCAGTTAATGTGTACATGTGTGTCTGTTTCAGGGGCTGTACATAACTGATGTGTGTCCTGAGGACAGGACAAAGACAGACCACATGATCTTAACAAACTTGGAGGGCCATTGTATGAGATGGTTTTGCTTCCTATTTGTTTATTTATTTATTTATTTTAAACAGCCATGGTGGATTAACTTGGACATGAGCCTCTGGGTTTGTCTTTTGTAGAGGAATTTTGAAGAGCTTAGTGTTACTTTGCTTACTGTGTTTGGAAAACAGATGATGTGCATTTTCTGACTTACTTTTTATAACCAAAATTGTCTTTTAGGAAAACCAAGACAATGATACCTATCTGGGTGCACAGACATTCAACAACATTTTTTTTTACATGAGAACACAAGCCCTCTGCAAACCTCCCTCATGTATGGATCAGTGCACCTAGCAACCCCTGAAGGAATATAAACAACTGAAAGGCTGCTCAAGCTCATAGCAAGTTAAAACATTGTTACTGTTAATCTGTTCAACTAACTAGTTCACTGGACTATATATATCAAGCACCACACTGCATGTACAGTAGTAAATGCCTCCCCCCCCTGCTCTACCTATGTGATGTAAATAATAATTGATTGACAGCTGCATGCATCCCTAAGCACCAGCAATCTAGACAATGACATTAAAAAAGCAATATTGACAAAAACACTTCTTAGCTGTATCTCAGTATGAAAAAGTAGTTAATAGCTATGCTCTGAGTTTCATGGATGAAATCATCAATAACTGCTCCACATGTTTTGAGATGGAAGGTTGAAAGCCATGTTGGTGATTTATAAAGAAAAGAGGTTGCAATCTACTGTAGCAGTTTAAATATGATGTATGCGATGTTTCAGGCAATCATTCAGTCCACTCACAATCTGACAGCAGCAGTTCTATATGAAGCAAACATAAACTGGGCCTGTACTTTTTCAACTTATCACAGGTTCATAGGTAAATGAACATCTTACAGCCTATAAGGAAAACTCCTGCCCCCTTTACTCCCAGCTGTTTTTCATGCAACTGTTGAGCAATTGCTATCCAAACAAGTGCATTTTATTTTTTATTAGATATTTTTTTCTCCAGACATGTAAAAATACGAAGGCAGTACGAGTTATATAGTGTGAAAGTCTGTGGTCCATGACCAACAATTCAGCCTGTCAATCACCAAAACCACAGGCTAACTTGTACAAAATGTTGGTGTGGTACTTTGTTGAGATGTTGCCATTCGCTGAGACCCATAACTTTTTTCCAGTTGCTTCTCTTTAGGTATGTATGACAGACATGCTTAACATGTGTACATACTCAGTGTCACTGATATATATGACCTTCTGAGGTTGTAGGATTTCTTCACTACCATGTGACACTTCACAGGTACACATATGATATGAATATGACACATATATTGCAGACTGTGTACACTAGGAGTTTGTTTCAGCAGGATGTCTGACCTTCAGTACTACAGTGTTGTAAGATTTACAATACAGGTTCATGGCAACCTTGTTTAGACATTTGGACATATTACCATCAGATATACATTTTCAATTCATAGCATGCTGCTTTGGTCTGTTCACTCCCCCTACAGATGAACACTGAAAAAAGCAAACACTTGCAATAGATAAGTTCATGTCTGTCTACTGCCACTAACAGTAGCAGACAAATAACATATGCAGCCAACAAGAAGACAGCATGCCTGCAGTAGTTCTTGTACATCTGCTAATTTAGTAACTCTATCCTTATGGGTACCATGCTACAGTATTTACAGCATCATATACTGCTGCTGTGTGTACTTGCATAGTGTGTCTCTGATGTAGAATACTAGGCATTGTTACAAATACATATATGCATGTGTGTGTGTGTGTGTGTGTGTGTGTGTGTGTGTGTGTGTGTGTATGCATGTATGTATGTATGGTATTTTCCATATACAGGCTGCATATAATTAATGTACCTGTCAGGTGTTATATAGCTTTACATACAGCTGTTGGTACATACCACATATTACTCTGTGTAGGTGTATGTATGGCATGTTGATACCCAACGTTTTGAGCCAAACATCACTGGATTCCCTGTGCCTGCATATATAGATGTAGTTTTTAATACCTATGCCTTGTTCGTAACTTGCCTGTACCCTGCTGAGCATCTTGTGAAACCTGTGCTTCTTCCTTTTCAGACACCTGGGCTACTTGAGGTAGATCATCTATACCAATGCTTGGATATTCTATTGTGCAGCATGGCACACACAGTGACCCTCAGCACAACCTTTTCTTATGCATACTTCAGGGTACCCTGGATGAATCCAGACACTTAAATATGTCTTTTAGAATGCCAAGCCCCCACTCAGTGGTGTTCCACATTGAGATGTGTGCTCTATTAAATCCATCTTCAGCACACATAGATGGAGCTCTGATTTGTATCAGAGCCAGTGCTCCAGTGGGTAACTTTAGTATGAATAAGAAAACATATTAGAAATGCACCATTACACAGTGCCACAACATGCATGCATGTTCCCTTACAAGTATACTACCAAGTAGTAGCCCCTCAGGGACATCACCATCTATGAACATTGGCCATAGGGCACCTTCATGACATGTGGTGGCATAATGTACACTACCAGGGTGTGCTGCAATAAGGTTAATAACGAGGCCATGAACCAAGTGCACTACCTGAGAAATGAGTGAGAGCCCCCCCCCCTCCAGTTGTAATACAGTTCTGCACCTACACTATTTGGAGCCTTAATCGGTACATGGATGCAATCTATTGCATGAAGGACATGGGAGAAATTGGCAATGGCAAAGAACAATTCCATGTCAATTTGTCCCTCCTGTGAAGTACTTGAGAAGCAGATGTACTCATTCACCTTGCTGCAACTGACTTCCAAGATCTATCCTTCCATATGACTGACAGCTGTCTGGGACATCTCTAAGGTATCATGCTTGTGCCTCCAGAATGTCTCAGAAACCAATATGCAAAGACTTAGAAATATCTTCACTTCTACTAGGACTGGGTTACACTGCAAGTTACATGAGAACATGTGGTGTGCACACATCCCACACATAGCCTACATGAGCTCTCTGTCTAGCGTATACTTATCTATAATTTCTTGGTCAAAGAGCTGGATTAACTGCAACCTGGCAAGTCTCTATTCTGGTTGTCGTCTCAGGGAAAAGCACACTTGCAAATCTTCCTTGAACATCACCTTCAGTTCCCTTACCTGTGGTTTTGCCTTATTTGAATGTTTCATCTTCTTTCTTAATTCTCTATATTCCACAAAGTTAGAAAAATGAAAAATTTAACTATGAAATATGGCTTTCACCATTTATCTGCCAGAAAATAATGGTTTGTCCTGCCAAAAGCATTCATCTCTTTTCATTTGTATGAGTGCATATGCTGTATTCTAGAATCAGGGAAAATTTTCAGCAGAGATCACAATTGCAATATGGCATCCTCATTATTAAATGCCCTGTAGCTCACTGAAGATCTCCATCAGTGTGCTATGCTGGGTGCAGCTTTCTTTTGGAATCTGGCCAATAGTAGTGTGTACTCATTGTAGGTGAGCGTGTTTTTGCTGCTTTGTTTCAGATATTTTTATTTGTATGCATGCAAGTGTGAGTATGTGTGTAAGTGCGTGTACATTTGTGCTTGCCTGTGTGTGTGTGTGTGTGTGTGTGTGTGTGTGTGTGTGTGTGTGTGTGTGTGTGTGTGTGTGTGTGTGTGTGTGTGTGTGTGTGTGAATGACATTGTCTCTCTTTCTCAGTGATGCATGCAGACACAATTTTATCAAATCAACATGATTAAGTAGTATATAGACAAAGTGAGGAGATAGAAACAAAATGTTCCTTTAATACTTTGTTGCTTACATAGAACAATAATTTCAATTTACTTTATATGTAACTATCTAATGAGCTGCAAATGAGTAGAGGGGAGCACAGTGCTTTACTGCTGTCAGTTCTAATCTCAGACTACCCAAAATACTGTGATTGTAGTTAGAATATTTTTTTTTTGGCTTTGCAACCTACTACAGAAAGAATCTTAACATGTTAAAAGCATTAAACATGGGTAGTCCATGCGTGGAATTCCAATTCTAGATGTTGAATCCCCTAATAGAAACAGTCTGTTATAGAATGCCTTAAAAACTTTTTTTTTAATTATTCATTGCTCATCTTATAAATAACAAAATGAAAGTAATACATTACGGCTGTAATGGTAAAGTTTAAAGGAGTAGATTATGATTCTGAAAGACTTACATTCTGTCACAAGTAAGGATTTTAAACTATAACATTTAAAGTGCTGGATCTCAACAGATGACAGCGTTTTATCAATTAAATGTGACATAAAAGACTGTGATTCTCAGCATGGCTGGCAAATGCAACAAAGTAAAACAAGTTATACCTAAGTGGGATTGACTGGAATTTTTAAGGCATATACTTTGATCAGTAAATGCCATCATGGTGCTATTAAACACTCTGCGTATTTTTCTATAGGAGAATATAATGAAAATGATAACTGGGAATCACGTGGATTAAACAAATATCAAAGAATAAATATGCTAAAAGCACAGTTTTAAGTGCTGTATAATTATCATTATTAATGTGAATATTATCAAATAGTATTTAATTCCACAGCAGCCTAATTTTAAGTGAGTATCATCAGCTGAGGACCATATACCTGTTTCTTTAATTGCAGGGAGTCACTAAGAACAGTTCTGTTTTACTCTGTTGCAAAAACGTGCTTTATATTTTTAAAGAGCCAGGCATCCTTTCGTTTTACAGCACCTTACTGTGGGGAAGGGCTTATAAACTCCTGACCCATTTGAGGATGCTCTGCCTGCAAATATTTATTTGTAAATGATATTCTGCTTGGACTAGTTATTCCCTGTAATTGTTGAAGGAGATGCTATATCTAAAAGGGAAATATTGCCTAATTAATAAATCACCAGAAAATACAGTAATTGATTCATACCGGAAGACACAGAGGAACAACATCTAATTGAAGATGATAGCTGAGAGTTCTAGAGAATAGAGAATTGCTGCAGGCCTGTGTGTGTGTGTGTGTGTGTGTGTGTGTGTGTGTGTGTGTGTGTGTGTGTGTGTGTGTGTGTGTGTGTGTGTGTGTGAGAGACATCTTAATTCTTTCTTACTGATTGATACAGGCACAATTTTATCAAATCAACATGGCTTTAGTAAAATATTCACAAAGTGAATAGGTAGGAAGAACATTTTCCTTTGACAATCTGCTGCTTGCAAAGATCAATATTCCCAATTTACTTTATATGTAACCAACTAGGATATTTCTGTGAGGGTGATAGTGGACATGTAGTAGGCAGTGGGCAGCACCTGCACAGGACTACACAGAAAGAAGAGGTGCAGCAATAACAGAATATACAGTGTTTGTCCACAGTAGTTCACATGTCCAGCTTGGTGAATATCCCAATTAAAGCAAGTTAGTATGGCCTAGTAAGTGCATGGTCAAGCACACAACATTGCACTATGACTGAATCTAGATCCCAGCTAGCAAAAGGAGCATGTGATTCCTGACTCCTCATAACCTCTCAGAGTATGTGACTATATTCTACACTTCCCCAGAACATACCCCATATTACAGTGTGACAGTGCCCTGTCACAGGATTCCACCAACCTGTACAACTAATGAAGAATGTACTCTATCTCCCCATTAACATGTGTGAATATGGTAATGTCTGATGCACAGTGTGGCCAGTCTATCATTGTTCTGCACAGCCTGGCTGTGATACTCATAGCCACCCTTAGGCATAGGCCAACTAGGTGGCCACCTAGGGCGCTGGTCTAGCGGTGGTGCTTTTCCAGTATTCATTTGTTTACTTTTTCATAGTAAAGAAAAGGATTTTTTGAAATGTGTTGAAAAAATAGGAAAAACAAAAGAGCAAGACAAACTGTGGAGAAAAAACTAATCTGGATGGTGTAGGTAGACAAGGATGGGGGTATGAGGGCACCAGGTGATGGTGGGGGGTGCCTATGACACCAACTGACCAAAGGCCATCTCTGGTGACACCACATGTATTATTTTAATCTGTGTAGTCTGTGTCATGGAGAATAGCTGTGGATCAATCTCACTTCCTTGCCAGTGCTGCAATGTACTGCACGCATATCTGCCTCTGGTGTGGTACTGTTGCTGCATGTTCCTCGTCTGATTCTCCACTGTACCCTTCTGCTGCTGGTAAGACCTATATGGAAGCCCTTGCCATGGTGATCATCTGCTGCTCTATTTGTTTGCTTAATGCTATATTATGTGACATGGCTTACAACAAATACCTTGTTACATATGTCTTATCTATATTACTGTGCATCTCTTCAAGTGTCTAGACATTGTAAATGTCTCTTCATTCCAAATATATACTCCACTATGTTTTGCTTTCCAATATGAGTCGTATTATAAGCCATTTCTTGTAAGGTTTGGGAGATCACATACTGGGGTTATTAACTAGGACTCTAGAACATAGCTATCATTGCCTGCAATACATGACACAGCATATTATATGTGGTCTGACTCCTGCGGGTATGGTAATTGTGTATATAAATCTATCAAAATAGCATGTGTATTTACCTATCAACCAACTAATCCTCTGGGATGACCACTCACAGAAATCAATGGTATAGAGTGGACAGGTGGCAAATATGTAAATCATGTGAACTGCTTCAGAATCAATTCTCCATTCTGAGTTCCTTCATCAATGTAAACACCATATAGATGGCTCCTATTCATGTTAATTTGCACATGTGTTAACAGTTTATTTATCATACTTGGTATCTAGAAAACAGAATATTCATATTGGATTTATTTTTTATTTGTACTTTTCCATTTGTTCACTGGGCCAGTGCACTGGTTCAAAGACGCATTTGAGGAACAACTTGAGATAAGATGCTAAAAAGAACACTAGTACACCAACAAAGCAAATCAATACAAGTATATGCAAAGTATGTGAGTGTTATTGTCAAAAAGTAAAAATGACAGAATTAATAAAATGTAATTTTGCTTGTACAACATACAACAGTGAAATCTATACACAAGTTGTGCAGCAATTATATTTAGGAATATATACTAGCTAAAATTGTTGCATGGCAGCTAGTAATAGTTTAGGAAAGGAGAAAGATGCAGCAATAACTCATCTAGGGTTACTGAAGCAATCACATTTATTTGCTTCAACTACATGCTTCTTTTAAGAGTTGGTGAATTGTTGCAATATATCAGCACCCCTAATGTTCTCAGGGAAAGAATTCTAAACAGAAGAATCAATGTTGTTAAACTATCCCTCTGCAGCAATCATAGTAAAATGCAGCCTGTGTAGTAATATACTTGAGAGGTTTCCAAGTGAATATGAACTGCTTCTTATCTGGAGTTTATTTTTCAAAGGAGGGTAGAGCTTTGATGAACTAGCTTAAACATGCATATATAAACAATAAGGCTGCTTTATCTTTTACAGGTAACAAGTAGCTTTTTTTCAAGACAGACCCCCGGATTCACTAATCTTCTGTGCAGGACTAGCTTACTCCTGCACGGAAGCTCTCATTTAGGAGAAGGACATCAGTGCGCCATGCATATTAACAAGGTGCGCCGCCCGAGCTCCTATGCTTACATGGAGCATGTACAAGTGCAGGGGGGTGTGTCTGAGACCATGCCTCTAAGAATAAACACACCCCTGCAATGTGGAACAGCAGAATGTGTTAAAAAATGAGCGAGATCGCTCAAAGGTGTCCTCATATCACCACCAACAGTCCCCCATGTGAACAACAGCAACAGTACATATAAATGAAAAGAAGAAACCCTTTTATTTATTTTCTTAAAACCCGAGTACAGCTAATCGTAAGTGCGTGGGTGTGCCCATTGCTTAGCTATGGTTAATGCAGCTTAAATAGCAGAAAGAGGATAAAAAGCAAAATATATTCAAATGAAGCAGCACAGCAATAGTGTAGTGGGCAGAGCATTTGCCTAATGAGCAGGCATTCCCGGTTCGTGTCCCACTGCAACACAGTCTATTTTACATGGCAAAGCATGTTATAATTAATATTTATGTTGCAAAACCCATGAAAAAACATATATTTATGAACTGGAGTACTGCAGGAAATGCACATGTGAAGTGTCAGTGTCATAATGAATAAGGCACTAGTAAGCAGGTTTAAGCACAAATAAGCAGTAGTACGCATATGTAAGCACTAGTAAGTGTGTTTAAGTGCATTTGTGCGGGGTAAGCATTACATAACAGATTAAGCAAAGCAGAAAGTAACTGAGTGCAAGAAACTGTATCCAGAAGTAAGTACTACTTAGCTCTGTGCAAACCCGCTTACAACTGCTTTAAAGTGCCTTAACCAATCTGTATCCAATGGCCTGTGTTCTGTCTAGCAACAAAATAAACAGCCTCAGCAAGTCTTGAACCCAAGACCCTGTACACTACAGTCACAGTAGTTAAACACTAAGCCATCATAGCAGTACATAAGATTGAGGTTTCAACAAACAAATCCTCACCATAGGAAATCAAACTGAACATGTGAAGGGAATCTATGTACAGTGTGATGTTGTATAACCTGCTATATTACATAAATATGTGAACTGGAGTACTGCAGTAAGGCCAGATGTGAGGTGTTACTGTAATAAAGTGTTGAAGTCCCCAGGACCCAATACAGTGTACGTACAAATGAATAACTGATACCAGACAGATATATAACATATAACGAATAATAAATCGATGCCAAAAGGAAAATATAATGCAAATTAAATATTAAGCAAGGCTAAGTATTGCACAGCAAAGCTTAGTTGGTGTAAGCAACGTGTAGGCTGGCTAACTCAATCTGCTCAGTGGTATACCCCTTTAAGCAATACCAACATTAGGTAAGCAGGTGTGCCCATAGCTTAGCCTTTTCAAAACCGTCCAATCAAAGGAAAGTGTGGGAAATCGGGCACAGACACATTATATATATATATATATATATATATATATATATATATATATATATGTATGTATATATATATATATATATATATGAATATATATATATATATATATATATATATATATATATATATATATGTATGTATATATATATATATATATATATATATGAATATATATATATATATATATATATATATATATATATATATATATATATATATAGGTCTACCTGATAACACCGACACGCCAAAACACTGACAATGAAATAACCGACACGACAAAACCGAACATTCAAAAACACGAAACTTCACATGCCCGACAAACCACAATACCGACAATCAACAAAACAAATAACTTTCCCGAAAAACACACACACAACACAAGCACACCAAAAACCTTACAAACCTACATTAAACCTTACATACACAACTATATATGCACTAACCTTAACCCAAACCCTAACCCTAAGGTCCGTCACTATTGCACACTTACCTTACATGCACCCTAACCCTAACTCACTTAATCCACCCCTAACCCTTAAGTCCATCACTATCGCACACTTAACTTTACCCGCACCCTAACTCTAACTCACTTAACCAGCCCCTAAACCTAATGTCCGTCACTATCACACACTTACCTCACCCGCACCCTACCCTAACATCCGTCACTATCACACACTTACCTTACCCACACCCTGACCCTAATGTCCGTCCCTATTGCACGCTTACCTTAACATGTCGGTGTTCTCAGCGTGGGGATACTCAACTGTCTGTCTTCTCTGTTGTCGATCTTCTTGTGTCGGTTATCTTGTTGTCTTTCTTCTCTGCTTTTGGTGTTATCAGTTAGACCTATATATATATATATATATATATATATATATATATATATATATATATATATATAAATATATATATATGGGGTGCATTCAGACATCAGGTCCACACTCTCTAACTCTCCTTCCTGCACAGCTGCACTGTTCTGTCTTGCTACAACACAGACAGGTGTCATATGTGGACACAGCCTAACATTAGGGGGGTATATATAGGGACAGATTGCAGGTAAGCCTGTTACACACCTATGGCATTTGTGTATGTTACATTACATGTTAACATAACTGTCCTGCAAGTAGTGGGCTCTGAAACTTACGTGTCCATCATAATGGTATTACTTCCACCACCAGCTATTGGCCACAGTAATATACATGTCTTGCAGTACACAACACACACTATGATGGCTTACATCTTGTCAGTCAGTGCTGATCTGCACAGTTGACAGGAATGGCCCACTGCCCACAGGGTTAGACACTATTGTCCATAGCAGTTGTTCAGCTGGACATCATTACAACAACAACACCTGATGGCACATATAAATCATTCCACATCATCTATCCCATTATTATGGATCAAGTACTACATTCAATTACATGCATATATGCCTCACATACCTGTTGTGGGAATGTCGTCTCTTCTGGATACAGTTTGCTGTGTAGATGTATGTGTGTTTGCTTGCTTGTTTTATTTCTTTCTCTCTCTGTCTCTCTGTCTCTATCTCTGTCTCTCTCCACTACATGGATTGGGCTGCTTTGAATAGATTGCAGCATGGCTTTTGTAGATGATGCACATGATCAGGGGATGGCCTCTGCACCAATCAGTGTCCACCACTTGCTACCTGCATGCAGCCTGCTGTGTAGTCCTTCCAATTACCACTGTCATGGCAACCCACTACTATAAATTCCTAAATCATGTGGGCGTGGTCACTCTACCTTTCCTGTATGGAGGACATCCTTCCTGTGTGTGGCCAGCAGTGTTACAGACAGAAGGTAGCAATACCTCTTACAAGAGGACTTGCAGACACAGGCCAACTACATATTTGTATAAGGTTCCAGACCTACAGACAGTGTGAGTAGTGTTGTTATATGCATTGTAAACCATTAGTGTTGCCAGGTTTGTGTGTACATACTAGTTTGGCATGGAATGCAGTCTGTCTGCATAGCTGTCAACTGTGGGCCTGTTCACATAATGGCCAGAGGATTGCCTGTTATGTTTTGTCTGTCCACCACCCAGGTCTTGTCTCAGATATATCACTGGCATTCTGTCTGTTGAGTGGTATCAGTACATGGCTACATCCATTTTTGTTTCTGACTTCATATTCCTGACTAAGTGTATGTTGCACACAATCCTGTAACACCAGCAACTTTCTCAGTGTATAACAACAATATTGCAAATATGGCCTTGTGTTCCAGCCTTTGTCCTCCACCTACATACCAGGCTTTGTCCATATGTCATGCAGTAAGAGGTTAAGTAGTGGCCTATGATTATGTTCTGCTGCCATTCCTGCCATCATCCCAGTGATGTTGTGGTCCCCACACATATTGTGGGGTAAGGTCCATATATATGTGGGCTACAGCTGGACAAAACATGTGTGCCCTTGTGCAGTCCAGAGGTCAGTGTATGTAACACTGTTATATGCCCCTGTAAGTCAGTCTACGGGGGAGGAGTATACACCATATATAACCTAGGCTGTTACAACATGTGAAGGATATCGGTAGTAAGACACCTTAAGATATCTGTACATTTTCATACATTTTAGCTTGGGAACATTGGTGGCCTAGTGCTTACTGTCATACAGACTGTTCTGTTTGTCAGTGTGATAGTGCTATTTTAAGTTAAGCATTGTTATGTAACAGATACATCTTCATTGTGACAACTTAATTCTTTTCCCCCTAGCGGTTGAGTACAGAGTGTAATTGGAGGCTGCTGAACTACTTCTGCATTACTTACTGTTGATTGATTGTTATCTTCTGGCCCAGTGTTTCTTTACTGTTGTACTACTTGAAGGCCTTGGAATGGACAGCAACATATGTTATGCTTTCGGATTACTGTATAAAATGATTAGCTTGAGAGTTGCATTACTCAGTTAATTGTTTTTCTTTTGGCTTTTTCTGGTTAGGGGTTGCCACAGTGGAACTCCGGTTGGCTAATGATTGGCAGTAGATTTTTATGGTGCCAAGGTGCCAACCCGATGCCCAAACTTCAACGAAGGCACGCCCATTCACACATCTCTTTCAAATGCCACTCGGCCACAAGGAGGACATGCAGACTCCACACAGAAGGCACTCCAAATGAGAATCGAACAGGAGAACCTCTTGCTGTGAGGTGACAACACTACCGCTGCACCACCACGGCATATTGCATTACTCAGTTAGTATATATTTTAAACACCTAACAGCTATATGACATGGCATATACAACTGTAATAGTACACAAATAAAGATTTCTTATGTATCTGCTGTGGCTCAGTGGTAATTCATGCAGTCTAGTGTTTCCAAGGTCCAGGGTTCGAGACTGACCGGGGTATTTTGTCTCTCTTAAAACCCAGCTGCCTCGTGGTTTTGGCATCTTTTCAGGCTTGCTAGTTGTTGCTGAAGCACCTACCAAGGGGAGAAAATGCTGAGAGAAGAAAAGGAGCCACTTTTGTGATTTTAAGTATTTTCTTCAGATTTTTTGTTAAGTTTTACTGCTTTGCCGCCTACTTTTTGGCATTTTCTGGCTTGCTAAAGTTTATATCTGTAACAGTAACAGTACTTGGAACACATCTAGAGCCTGTTTACTGCATTTCCTGTGTTGCACTTAATTTTAAATCGTTTTTTTTTTTCTCTAAAAACTGCATTTTACCTGATTTTGGCCTAGCACTCAAGTGTGGGGTCATTTATTGCACTGTTGTGATTATTTTGCTGCTTGTGTATCTCTGCTACCTTTAAACTACAACAAAAAAAAAAATCTTGCTTTTTCCCACTTTCTGAAAGTTAAGAAAGTTCAGCTACAGATTTGCTGTTCTGAACTGTTTGGAAGTTTCTAGAAGGCCAGTGCTTGCTTGGGCTAAAATGAAGTCTCTGTGTTCACCAGTGGGAGTGGTTAACACTGAACAGCCTGCCTGTCCCTGGAGGAGTGGTTACTACCTAGAAGCTGTAGTTTTATTGGCCATTTTGGGTCAATTCTAAACTCCTTGATCTGTCTCTCTTAAAACCCGGCTGCCTCATGGTTTTGGCATCTTTTCAGGCTTGCTAGTTGTTGCTGAAGCACCTACCAAGGGGAGAAAATGCTGAGAGAAGAAAAGGAGCCACTTTTGTGATTTTAAGTATTTTCTTCTGATTTTTTGTTAAGTTTTACTGCTTTGCCGCCTACTTTTTGGCATTTTCCAGTTTGCTAAAGTTTATATCTGTAACAGTAACAGTACTTGGAACACATCTAGAGCCTGTTTACTGCATTTCCAGTGTTGCACTTAATTTAAAATTGTTTTTTCTCTAAAAACTGCATTTTACCTGATTTTGGCCTAACACTCAAGTGTGGGGTCATTTATTGCACTGTTGTGATTATTTTGCTGCTTGTGTATCTCTGCTACCTTTAAACTACAACAAAAAGAAAAAAAAAACAAACAAATCTTGTTTTTTTCCCACTTTCTGAAAGTTAAGAAAGTTCAGTTACAGATTTGCTGTTCTGAACTGTTTGGAAGTTTCTAGAAGGCCAGTGCTTGTTTGGGCTAAAAGGAAGTCTCTGTGTTCACCAGTGGGAGTGGTTAACACCGAACAGCCTGCCTGTCCCTGGAGGAGTGGTTACTACCTAGAAGCTGTAATTTTATTGGCCATTTTGGGTCAATTCTAAACTCCTTGATCTCTCTCTCTTAAAACCCTACAACTCTCTTTTGCTGTTTTATGACTGAGCAGCGTCGGGCAGCGCTGCCTAAACAGGTTTAAACTATTCCAGGCTCCACAAAGTCTGCTCTTCACTTTTTCCCTTAGAACTGTTCAAACTCTCAAAGTAATCACTCTATTCTCTTTCTAAAGCCCTGCATTTGCTCAGCCCTTATAAGGAAACACTAACTAACTAAAGCACTACACTCTCCTTGACTTCTCATAAGTACTAGGCTCCCGATTGGTCCTTCCTGATCAAGTGAAAAATCAGTTCCCTTCCCTAATCTGATCAGTAAAAAAACAGTTCCCTATACTAATCTGGTATGTCCATGGGTCAGTTTCAAGGTTACTCTCCAGTCCAGCTGGTGAATCTGGGAATTTTGAGTCAATGTTACAATTGCCTTATGTACACAGACAACCCTCTCCTCCTTCCAACAAACTCTAATACATGTGAGAGATGCAGTTACACAGCCAAACTGAAGGCAGAGCTCTCTCAACCCAAGACTAGCACAGTCAGTCAGGAGGAGAAGGTAACCACCCACACCACAAATCCAGTCTCACACAGACCTATTGCATCTGCATACCCAACACATAAACACACAAAAACATACTCAGAGGCTCTAAATAAAAATCTGCCTAAACAGCAAAGACCTCCTAAGCAGATATCCAAGCAACCACCACCCCTCAACAATACCCATGAATCACATATCTCACAAAATCAGTGTGCCTCACAGTCACAGCCCTTAAGGCCAAACATCACACCAAATACACTTGTTATAGGGGACTCTATTGTCCGTCACACTGACGTCCCGCTCACCAGACTGAACAAGGAGAAGGTCACTGTAAGCTGCCTGTCGGGTGCCAGGATCCACCACATAACGCAAGCACTCAGGCCACTCCAAAGCAAGTACAAGTATGACTCTGTCATTGTCCATGCTGGTGTGAATGACCTGAGACGTACCTCCCTGGACTACATGAAAAGAGACATAGAGGAGATCTCTGAACATGTAGCCCAGGCTGATATGACCCTGACCTTGAGTAGCATCTTGCCCTCACCAAGAATGATGCCACAGTATAAAGACAAAATGATCAGTTTCAACAATTGGCTAAAGTATTGGTGTCATTCAAAGGGGATCCAGTGTCTGTCAGCCTGGGATGACATGCTCGACAAGCCACTTTGCTTCACTAGGGATGGCTTGCACCTGTCACCCTTAGGCTTTCGTATACTGGCCAAGGCTCTTGCCACCCCATAGTGCCTTTTTTAGGCAAGGCTCAAAGGACAAACCCACCTCCATAGACAACCCAAGGATAAAAAAACTAAAGGTAATGCTACTCAATGACAGAAGTCTAAACCTCAAGATGCACACACTCGAGGCTCTCCTCAGTATGGAGAAAATTGATGTCTGTGCAGTAACAGAAACCTGGTTCAAGGCTCCTGAGAGCACCCCAGCACTACCAGGTTATAACTCATACCATGCGTTTCAGCCCCAAAACTCGGACTGAAGCACAAAAGGAGGGGGAGTATCTATATTCATCAAAGATACCTACACCTCCAGGTTAGTGGCAATGCATGAAGCATCAGAAACCATCCATGTGCAACTAACAGTGGGCAAAACTGCCTTTCAGTTTGTAGTCTGCTACAGAACACCCTCCCTATTACAGGAACCCCACTTGGCATTCCTGAGAACACTGGAGAATATGAAGGTCTCTCCAAACACTATGTTATTGGGTGACTTCAACTACCCAAACATTGACTGGGAAAACTACTCAAGCCCAAACACCCTCACCCAATGGTTCCTTGAATTTATAAACTCTAACACGATGGAACAACTGGTCACCACTCCCACAAGAGGGAACAACATATTGGACCTGGTCATCACCAACATGGGGACTCTATGTTCCACATCAGAGGTAAACACCTCATTGGTAAGATCAGACCATAAACAAATTTCCCTGGACATCCATATCCCGTCCCCACCCCCAGCCAAGGAAATCACTGTAAAGAATTTCTCAAAAGCCAACTTTGCACTTCTCAAGACTGAGGTGGAATCCTTCAAAGCCCCCAGACCAGAGGATAATACAGCCCAATCCGCAGAATCCTTTAAAAATGCATTCTATGAGCACCTGCAGGAATGCATGGATCATGCTATCCCAAATAAAACCAAGACTCACTCCTCCGAAAACAGGAGACCGGTCTGGTGGACCCCGGCCATAAATAAGCTATACAACAGAAGGAGGAAGCTACTACATGACAGAGCAAAATCCCAAAAAGGGAAGGCATCTCTGATCAGTATTAGCAAGAAACTTTGATCCCTCATAAAATCATCAAAGGCCAGTTTTGAAAGAAAAATTGCCCTAGACACTAAAGATAATCACAAGGCCTTATTTAGTTATATCAGGAACATGGGTAGAAACTCCCAGATATGCTCTGAATTGTTGCATAACGATACAAAATATACCGAACCTACAGACATAGCCAACATCCTAACAGACAGATTCAGCGCAAATGTCTCCCCCCCTTCCCCCCCAAAGGAGCAAATGCTTATCCCAACTGAATGTAACCTCCCTGACATCACAAATGCACAGGTGAAAGCTGCCCTCTCAAAAGCAAAAAACACAGCATCTATGGGACCAGATGGTGTCCCAGGCTGTGTCTTACATGAGCTCCAAGAAGAACTGAACCCTCACATTAAGTCACTGTTCAAACTTAGCCTTACTACAGGATATGTACCCAAAGAATGGCGTACAGCTACAGTGGTCCCACTTCACAAAGGTGGTGCCACAACAGACCCCGGGAACTATCGCCACATAAGCCTGACTAGTCTGGTCTGTAAATCTATGGAGCGTATTATCATGGAACTCATAAACAATGACATTGGGAACCTCCAGACACTGGACCCTACCCAATTCGGCTTTGTTAAGGGCAGATATTGCCTGTTAAACATAGTTGATTTCTTTGAAACAGTTACCAAAGCCATAGATGAGGGCAAGTTAGTCCACACAGCCTACCTGGACCTCGCAAAGGCTTTCTACACAATACCCCACTCGGGCATCATAAATAAGCTTACCAGCTTAAATATCAACCCCTATATCACAAGATGGGTTGCAAACTGGCTCAGAGATAGAACCCACATGGTCAGAATCGCAGGTGCCATGTCCGAATCCAAACCAGTTACAAGTGGCATCCCACAGGGCTCAGTTCTGGGACCTCTCTTGTTCGGTATATACTTCTCTGAGGTTCAGGCTAACACGGGTGGATTATGGCTGACAAAGTTTGCAGATGACTGCAAACTGGGGGCCATAATCGAATCTCCAGCTGACACAAGCATCCTCCAAAAGGGTCTCACAGAGATGGATGCTTGGTGCCAGAGCCACGGCCTCAAGCTAAATGCTAAAAGTGCATAGTCATCCCCTTTGGGAAAAACAAGGTGCCTACAAATTACCACATAGGTGGTAATCCATTAAGTACGGAAGAAGTAATTAGAGATTTGGGGACCAACGTAGATAGTAATCTCTCCTTTGATAATCACGTTGCCAAAGTGGTTAGAAAGACCTCTATATAGTCCACCTTATCACAAAGGGTTCGCATCTAGATCAAGAGAGGTCATTGTGCCCCTCTACCGTCACTTATCAGGCCCATATTGAATACAATGCCCCTTTTGGGATGTACCTTACCCGACACCTGCAGCAACTGGAGAGACCCCAAAACTACCTCACCAAGAGGATCATGGGCTACAAACAGATGTCCCATGCAGCTCGACTAAAGAAACTCCAGCTCTACTCAGTTGCTTACCACCTACTCAGAGGCAATCTATGCCTGACGTACAAAGCCATGTCAAACCCAGAATTAATGGACATGCTCCACCTCAAAAATCCAAGTCCCTTAGAGCTACACGCTCCAGGGACCTAAACCTCAGCACAAAAATAAATAGAACATGCTGGAGGGACAGATTCATTTCCCAGAGGCTCCCCTCACTCTGGAATAGAATCCCAATTCATGTTAGACATAGCCCCTCGCTGACCATCTTCAAGCGAAATCTGGACGCGTGGATGGGAAATCGCAAATTCACCCCTGGGATCTCTTCTGTGCCCCTGCTAGACAGAGGCACAGTAAACTAATCTTAAAAGGGTACCTTCTGCGACCTACTTTACAGAGGCACAGTAGGCTAATCTAATAGGGAGGGGGAAGCCAAATACACTCTGGCTAGGCTTATAAATGCTCTAGGGCAGATAGCCTAGTATCTACCTATGAACCTATGAACCTATGTATGCAAACCTGTGTGTGATGTCATATCCTTTGACATCTCTGTGGGTATATGTTTCATGCAATAATTGTCTTTCGTATGAGAGAATCATATACTGTCCATTTTAAAAGGTGGCAACTGTAGGAATACTGGCTGTTCAATATGCTGTGCACCCTCTAAATATGTATCTTCCTATACATATCTCTACATGGTAATATATGTATATATGTGTGTATGTGTATATATATATATATATATATATATATATATATATATATATATATATATATATATATATATATATATATATATATATA
>NC_056726.1:401002037-401189537 GCF_019279795.1 Protopterus annectens | reverse complement strand
GGTCTGACAGTCAGTTATATGTCATTAAATGCTGCCTAAATGTCAGAGATCATCACACTGATTTGCCAGGGGGACAGGGTAACAGGCAGCAAATATAGGCCAATTATCTGGATATTCTGGACAGTTGATGGGTATGATTCTGCATACAGCTTACTACCACTCCCATGATTCGGACCATGTCTGTGTCTGCTAAACATAAAACAGTGTATATCACAGTTGAGTGTGCTACATAGATATAGCTGTGTATCTCTTCTCTGATTTCTGTCTATAAGTCTCCTGTGGTTTTACAATCTGACCTTGTAATTACAGCACTCTTATACAGGGTTTCCTAGACAGTTTTATTATGTAGCATAGTGTGGATGACAGTGATGAGTAATACCTTATTATTCAGAGAAACTGCAACACTAACAATGCCATACAATACCAGACTAAATAGTACCAGTCCAGGATTTCAATCTTTTATTTCTAGGCATAGTTTTGTATCTGACAGACCTGTGAAGGGAATGTTTGTTAACACTACCTGAATGTTGTCACACATATTACCAGATTCCACATTATATTATTCACATACGTCTCACTCTGCAACTGCACACACTCTGGTCATAGCTTCATAACATGGGAGTGGAGATGGGACATACTTTGCATATTCCTCTCATAACATCTTGTTGAGTTGCTAGAGTGACAGGTTTGTTCTTATAGATATATTTCCTGACATTTATGATGTCTGACAATCAGTTGCATGTCATTATTTGCTGCCTAAACTTCTGGGATCATCCCACTGATTTGCCAGTGGGACAGGGTGACAGGCAGGAAACTTAAGCCAATTATCTGAACTTTCTGACAAAATATCTCTACAGTTGAGGGGTATGATTCTGCATACAGCTTACTACCACTCCCAAGATTTGAACCATGTCTGTGAACAGTTTATGTCTCAGTTGAGTATGCTATTTGGATTATGTTGTCTATTGTTTCACTGTTTTCTGTCTAAGTCTTTCTCAGTTGTACAATATGACCTGGTGATTACAAAAGTCGTATACAGACATTCCTACACATTTTATTTTTGTAGCACAGTGTGGGTAACAGTGCTTAATACAACAGTACTATTACGAGAATACAACACTACATTACCATATAATACCAAAATAAACACAACCAGTCCAGGAGTTAGACCTTTATTGCTAGGCTGTTACCCTTTTATTTACATACAACCTATATGAGACTCTTCCTGCCATATTAATACACAACTAAAACTAAATAAATTAAAACAGAAAAACAACCAAAAGACCAGTAACCCAGTAGAATCCAGAAGTATTTTATTCACTCTCTTCACTCTCTGACATCTCGGCTGGAATGCCTTCAAAGGAGAATACACACCCAAAAAAAAAAACACTCCATATAAATAGCACAATCAATTATTCAATAAAAAATAAATTAGAGAAAATCACAAACATAATTAAAGGAGAACTCTCCAATTAAGTTCAGAATTCATACCATTAGGTATAAGAGTATCAAATTTAAGACTATAGATGGCTTCTTTATATAAAAGTTTATCCATAAAATAAGTGTCAGTAAATTCACAATTATTACCATCCACTTTTTCTAAAGTGGTACCTTGCAAGCCCAAAGATGAACCCTGATGTGCTTGGTGAAAATGAACTGCGACAGAACTAGTTTCTTTAAAGTTTTCTATATCTCTTATATGCTCAAGAAGACTTACTTTGAACGTTCTCTGAGACTGACCAATATAAAATTTGTTACATGGACATTTAAGGGCATAGATTATACCAGCAGTATCGCATTTAAATAAACTTTTCACTGCAAATCTACATCCATCAATAGTCCCAAAACTATTCACAATATGTTTACAAGCCTCACATCTATTACATACATAAGTGCCAAAGTTAAATCTCAAATTATGTACATTAACAATAGGCATAATAAATTTACATTTCACTAAGAAGTTTTTTAAACTTTTCCCCACCCTAAATGAAAATTTAAGTTTCTCAGTTAACCATAGCTGGGAATCTCCATTACATTGCATGTACTGCCAATAGTATTTCACCAAACCTGTTAGGATATCACTAAAGCAACTATAAGTAGATACAAAATAAATGTCAGTCTAACTTTCATCATATATATTACCAACTTCTCTGTACCTGGGGCAACTATCTCTCTCCCTCTTTTTTATTTTGGTAACTGCTCTCTCAATAACTGAGCTATCATAGCTCCTGGTTTCAAACATTGAACTTATTCTCAGCATCTCCTCCTGAAGATCTATAGGATCATCACATCACCTACTAATCCACACTATTTCCCCATAGGGGAGGGCTTCAATAGTATGTGGGGGTGACAACTGGAAGCTTTTAGATATTGGTTAATTCCATCAAATTTTCTATGTACTTTAGTATGTAACTCTCTAGGCCCAGAAATATCCAATTCAGCATCCAGAAAGGACAATTTCTTGCCCTTCTGTATGCCATCAAATGACAAATTGAATCTATTGGACTGTATATGCTCAATAAGTTCATCCACATTCTCTTCTCCCCCATTACACAAAAAATCAGATCATCAATAAACCGAGCATAAAATTTAACATGTTGTAAATAAAATTACGATCTATATATACACTCCAGTTCAAACAACCCCATACTCAGGTTGGCGTATTTCTGTTTATAAATGTCCCCATTAAATTCAAACATTTTTTTTTCCTAAGCAAAAAGTTAATAATTCCAAAATATATTCAGTGACAGGAGATTCACCCATAAAAAACCTAACAGCTTCAATACCAAAAGTGTGAGCAATATTTGTATATAAACTTTGCACATCCATAGTGACAAAGCTGCATACAGCTTACTACCACTCCCAGGATTTGAACCATGGCTGTGAACAGCTTATGTCTCAGTTGAGTATGCTATTTGTATTATGTTGTCTATTGTTTCACTGTTTTCTGTCCAAGTCTCTCTCAGTTGTACAATATGACCTGGTGATTACAAAAGTCATATACAGACATTCCTACACATTTTATTTTTGTAGCACAGCGTGGGTAACAGTGCTTAATACAACAGTACTATTACGAGAACACAACACTACATTACCATATAATAATACCAGAATAAACACAACCAGTCCAGGAGTTAGACCTTTATTGCTAGGCTGTTACCGTTTTATTTACATACAACCTATATGAGACTCTTCCTGCCATATTAATACACAACTAAAACTAAATAAATTAAAACAGAAAAACAACCAAAAGACCAGTAACCCAGTAGAATCCAGAAGTATTTTATTCACTCTCTTCACTCTCTGACATCTCGGCTGGAATGCCTTCAAAGGAGAATACACACCCAAAAAAAAAAACACTCCATATAAATAGCACAATCAATTATTCAATAAAAATTAAATTAGAGAAAATCACAAACATAATTAAAGGAGAATTCTCCAATTAAGTTTAGAATTCATACCATTAGGTATAAGAGTATCAAATTTAAAAATATAGATGGTTTCTTTATATAAAAGTTTATCCGTAAAATAAGTGTCAGTAAATTCACAATTATTACCATCCACCTTTTCTAAAGTGGTGCCTTGCAAGCCCAAAGATGAACCCTGATGTGCTTGGTGAAATGAACTGCGACAGAACTAGTTTCTTTAAAGTTTTCTATATCTCTTATATGCTCAAGAAGACTTACTTTGAACGTTCTCTGAGACTGACCAATATAAAATTTGTTACATGGACATTTAAGGGCATAGATTATACCAGCAGTATCGCATTTAAATAAACTTTTCACTGCAAATCTACATCCATCAATAGTCCCAAAACTATTCACAATATGTTTACAAGCCTCACATCTATTACATACATAAGTGCCAAAGTTAAATCTCAAATTATGTACATTAACAATAGGCATAATAAATTTACATTTCACTAAGAAGTTTTTTAAACTTTTCCCCACCCTAAATGAAAATTTAAGTTTCTCAGTTAACCATAACTGGGAATCTCCATTACATTGCATGTACTGCCAATAGTATTTCACCAAACCTGTTAGGATGTCACTAAAGCAACTATAAGTAGATACAAAATAAATGTCAGTCTAAATTTCATCATATATATTACCAACTTTTCTGCACCTGGGGCAGCTATCTCTCTCCCTCTTTTTTATTTTGGTAACAGCTCTCTCAATAATTGAGCTATTATAGCCCCTGGTTTCAAACATTGAGCTTATTCTCAGCATCTCCTCCTGAAGTTCTATAGGGTCATCACATCACCTACTAATCCGCACTATTTCCCCATAGGGGAGGGCTTCAATAGTATGTGGGGGGTGACAACTGGAAGCTTTTAGATATTGGTTAATTCCATCAAATTTTCTATGTACTTTAGTATGTAACTCTCTAGGCCCAGAAATATCCAATTCAGCATCCAGAAAGGACACTTTTTTGCCCTTCTGTATGCCATCAAATGACACATTGAATCTATTGGACTGTATATGCTCAATAAGTTCATCCACATTCTCTTCTCCCCCATTACACAAAAAATCAGATCATCAATAAATCAAGCATAAAATTTAACATGTTGTAAATAAAATGACGATCTATATATACACTCCAGTTCAAACAACCCCATACTCAGGTTGACATATTTCTGTTGATAAATTTCCCCATTAAATTCAAACATTTTTTTTTTCTAAGCAAAAAGTTAATAATTCCAAAATATATTCAGTGGCAGGAGATTCACCCATAAAAAAACCTAATAGCTTCAATACTAAAGGTGTGAGCAATATTTGTATATAAACTTTGCACATCCATAGTGACAAAGTACATGTTCCTATACATTTCCACATTATTAATTTTCTTCAAAAAATCAAAGACATCTTTAATATATGCAGGCAGCAACATCACCTTAGATAGTAGCAGCTGGTGGTAACAAACATCCAATATTATGAGCAAAGTATTTAGTCCCCGGTACTATGGGGAGTCCAGGTGGATCTAACAGCCTTTAGTGTATTTTGGATAAACAGGGCGGCCACGGTGGTGCAGTGGTTAGCATTGCCACCTCACAGCAAGAGGTTCTCCGGTTCGATCCTCGGCTGGGGTGCCTTCTGTGAGGAGTCTGTATGTTCTCCCTGTGGTCGTGTGGGATTCCTCCGGGTGCTCCGGGTTCCTCCCACATCCCAAACGCATGCTGCAGGTGGATTGGACACTCTAAATTGGCCCTAGGTGTGCGTGTGAGTGTGCCTTCTGTGGAAGGTTGGGCGCCGGGCTGGCAACTCGACACCGTAAAACTCCACTGCCATTCAATGTGCGGACAAGGTGATCCGCTGTGGCGACCCCTAACCGGGAAAAAGCCGAAAGAAGAAGAAGAAGTGTATTTTGGATAAACAATAAAAACATGCAATATCAGTACCATCCACACCAAATTTCTTTTTAGCATCATCAGAGGAAATATACCCCAGTCTTACACCCTTTCCAATCAGATCTAAATACTCACCAATAGCTGACCTGTACACAGAAAAAGAGACCTTCAGATAAACATTGTCATCATTTAGGTGTCTATAGCACATATCCAAATATTGGATTACATCCATAATGGCAAGTTTGTTGCCCTTATCAGAGGGCTTAAAAATAAGATTCCTGTTATTGCTAAGTACTACCAAAGCAGACCATTGAGCTTTTGTTAAATTATATATGATGTTATTAACATTCCCCAAAAATTCATACATTTCCTGTTCCACTGAAAAGTTTAACATTTTGTACAATTGTAACACATTCTCATTGTTAAAAATAGGAACAAACTTGCTTTTTGCAGAGATCAATGCTAGTATCAAATACATAATAAGCATTAGGTGTTTCATCTGACACACAAGAATAAAAGCTATCCATATCTGAACCAGAATCAATATCATCTGAATCAGAATCTAAAGAAGCCATCTTACCATTAAACAATACTTTAAGCTGTAGTTTCCTAATAAATCTAAAAATGTCACACTTTAACTCATGAATATGTGGCATAACAGTAGGAATGAATTTAAGTCCACATTCTAAAACGGCCTTTTCACAGTCATCAAGAACATAACCAGACAAGGTTAACAATATATGAATGACAGTTACCATTTAACCCTTTTCTGTTATGGAAACTGCTAGGATTGTTGTTGCCAATGTCCATTAAATTCTCCCTCTCTCTGGCGTTTCTTGCTCTGTGCCCCCCCCCCCATATTGAGTACTTGTACTGTTTCGAAAGTTCTGTTGATACTGATTCTGGGGTTCAGGAAGTGGAGGAAAATCATTTTTATTTACAGCATGTATATCTTCTTCTCCAGAAGAAATAAAATTAGTGGAAGCATGTGCAGAGGAAAATGAAGACTGTTGTCCATCATTATTCCCCTGCTTAAATGAAACACGCCACAAAATTTTCTTCCGGTGAGTCCTGGACAGGAAGGGTGTACCATTATCGTAATCGCATGTGTCACGAGTCAGTTAATGCAATTTTCTATCCAAAATTTCCTTCTCATAATTCTGTAATTTGACATTGACATCTTTTAAGATTTTATCAAAAAAGTCTGTGTTCGTTTTAGAAACCAGATTATTACAAGTGGAGCTAATTTCTGTTTGCAGTTTTTGTTGTTTCACCCTATTGCATTCAATCAATATAGCAACATATTCTAAGGTGCATTTATGTGCTGCACACACCGACCTTTTATGAAAAGCAACATCTAGTTCATCGTTCATATCAAAAGGGGTTGCAGGATCTTTATATGCCCTTAAACCATGAGGAGTGATATCAAGCTCCACATATTTATTCAAACTATGTAAGTTAAGGAACACAGAAGTTTCCTTAACGAGCAATTTCTCTAAGGAATCACACAGTACCTTAGCTTCAGGATTCAAAGATGCATCAAATTTTCTACCCACATTAAAGAAGGGATTAGGAAGACGATGGTTGCGAACAGATTCCCACTTGTGCCATATACTAGATACCTCTTCAGGCCCACCACCGGATCCAATAACAGCCTCTGAAGTTTGAACACTGCCATTAACTTGCCTCAAATAATTGTCCATAGGACGTTGCTGCGAATCCGGTTGGTTTCCACGAATATCCACATTAGGGTCACTGGCCATATCAAAATAATACACAACTAAAACAAAATAAATTAAAATAGAAAAACATCCAAAAGACCAGTAACCCAGTATAATCCAGAAGTATTTTATTCACTCTCTTCACTCTCTGACATCTTAGCTGGAATGCCTTTAAAGGAGAATACACACCCAAAAAAAAAACACTCCATATAAATAACATAATCAATTATTCAATAAAAATTAAATTAGAGAAAACCACAAGCATAATTAAAGGAGAATTCTCCAATTAAGTTCAGAATTCATACCATTAGTTATCAGAGTGTCAAATTTAAGACTATAGATGGCTTCTTTATATAAAGGTTTATCATTAAAATAAGTGTCAGCAAATTCACAATTATTACCATCCACTTTTTCTAAAATGGCACCTTGCAAGCCCACAGATAAACCCTGATGTGCTTGGTGAAAATTAAGTGCCACAGAACTAGTAACTCTTCCTGCCATATTGTCTGGTTTATTCAGTACATCCCATACACAATACATGTTTTATACTGGCAATTACATTTCTACTACTTTTAGATTTATTTCTTATGACAGTGCATGCAAGATTATTACTACCCTGCCTCGTGACACAGCCTCTGCAGCCTACAGGTGTGGGCTTCCTGATTCACAGCCCACTCTGCTGCTGCTATCAAAGACATAACAGGAATAATTAGCCATACCTATCTATAATATACATGAGCTGGCAATTATTAAACAGGCACATGGCTGGGACATCACCCATCTGCCTAGCTTCTTGAATCCACTGTTTCATGTCAGCATAGTGATGCCTGACCTGCTCACCAGTTCGCGGGATGCCAGTGGCACTGGCGAGGTCACGGGTGAGATGGTCTTAGGCTTCTGCTTTATATTGCGAACCCTGGTATTGGCCATGCAGCAGTATATCTTCATGGTCTTTAACGAGGAGTCCTGCCATGACTTTGGACTCCTGGAAGTCCCAGTGCTACACTCGGAAGCACGATCCTTCTCCAACACTGGCCATAGTGCCTACAGGAGGAAGCTGCAACCAGTTATGAGATGTATTCCCACCTGTGGGATTTAAATAGGGCCAATTTTCCACACTTTGCCATGATTGGACAGTTTTGAAAATGCTAAGCTATGGGCAAACCTGCTTACCTAAGGTTGCCATTGCTTAAAGGGGTATACCAATGGACAAATCTATTTAGCTGGGCTACACATTGCTTACACCTAGTAAGCAGAGGTGTGCAATACTTAGCATTGCTTATTTTTAAATTTGCACACTATTTGCTGTTTGGCATTGATTTATCATTCATTACATGTTATATATTTGTTTGGCATCCGTGATTGATGTGTACGTACACTGTATGGGGTACTTGTGTTTACTGGAGGATTTCACCACTTTATTAAAATGACACCTCACATCTGGACTTAATGCAGTACTCCAGTTCACATATATATGTTATGTGTTAGGTTATACAACATAAAAATGTTTATAGATTCCTTTCACATGTAAATTGTGATTTTGCTATAGCGAGGCTCTGTTTGGGTATACCTCAATTATATGTACAGCTGTGATGGCTTACTGTTTAACTGCTGTGACTATAGTGTACAGGGTCATGGGTTCAAGACCCACAAGGCCTGTTTATTTTTTTGCTGAGCAGAACAGGGGCTGTTGGATACAGAGTGATTAATGCACTTTTAAGCAAGTGTAAGTGGGTTTGCATGGGTTTGCGTGATGGTAAGCGATGCTAACTTCCAGTTAAATATGCTTACAGAGAGTTAGCTTTAAAAATTGCTTAACAAGTGTGCGCATTGCTTAACCCCATGCAAACAGGCTTAAACCTGCTTACTACTGCTTAAAAGTGCTTACTCCCACTTACCCTCACACTAATTTAGAAAGAAATGAAACATGGTTCTTGGTAAAGTGGTAGATTTGGACACTCTATGGATTTATCATTCATTACACATTATAACTTCATTCATGTGTACGTATACTGTATGGGGTACTTGTGTTTATCTGTGGATTTTACAACATTATTATAATGACACCTCACATCTGCACTTAATGCAGTACTCCAGTTCACAAATGTATGTTATTTAGTAGGTTATACAGCAAAAAATTGTTCATAAATTGCTTTCTCATGGAAAATGGAATTTACTACAGTGAGGATCGAACTAAGAATAACTGCTCACAAAGCGAACCCCCTGACAACTACACTATTGCAGTACTGCTTCAACTGAATGTATCTTGCTATTTATCTTCTTGTGCCATTTAAGCTACAGTATGCGTAGATATGCAATAGGCAAACCTGTGCACCTATGGTTAAATTTAATCTGTTTGATAAAAAAAAATCTCTACTGTTATTTTCTCTAGGAAGGGACAGATTACACTTATTACTGTGGATTCTTGCATACATCTGCACATTTGGCAGACATCCTAGCAACCCCCCATACCTCTCAACCTCTTCATGCAAATTATCTGGAAAAAGCTTGACAACATGAGATCCAACTATGGGACATATTTTAAATATTGCTCTTATAAACTTGGGAAAGTTGCTAGTTTAACCAGATTTGTTATAATATATGTTTTCTGATGGATTTGAAGTCTGAAAGTGAAATGTATGCCATTATTTACTGACTTCAGTCCTGAGATCATCACAGTGATTTGCCAGGACAAATGGGTAAAGGCCAACTGTATGGGTGAAAAATCTGGACATTCTGTGAAGATTTGTACATTTGGGAGGTATGCAACCTCCTGTGAGTGTTCTCGCTGATAGTGATCGCCAAATGGCACTTCCTGAGTGCAGGGGTGTATGTATTGTGAGAGCTCTGCTCTCAGACACACCATCTGCACTCGTCCATGCTCAGTGTCTGTTTAGGAGCAGAGGCAGCGTGCCTTCATTACTATGCATGGCACGCTGCTGTGCCGTCCTTAAATGGTAATTTCCATGCAGGAATAAGTTATTCCTGCACGGAAGATTAGTGAATCCCGGGGTATGTGTTTAGATATTTTAACTGTCAATATTTTGAACTTTAGATATGTTTTGTCGATATTTAACTGTTTAGGTATTTTGTAATACACACACACCCATACACATACGTGTGTGTGTGTGTGTATGTGTGTGTGTGTGTGTGTGTGTGTGTGTGTGTGTGTGTGTGTGTGTGTATGTATGTGTGTGTGTGTATATATATATATATATATATATATATATATATATATATATATATATACATATTTTTTCACAGTATGAAGAACACTCCATATGTTATCAAGATTTTCTTTATAAAAAAAAAATGCTATTGCTGGAATCAATATTTTTTAATGAGTTCTCAGATAGGGCTAATTTAACCAAACATTATCTGCAACCAGAATTCCACAGGGAGGCCTCTTCAGTTATAGTCAGGCCTTTAATTTGCATTTTAAACATCTGTCTGTTCAGATAATAAAGCAACAGTCTGTGAATCAAATGCTACAAAACTCTTCTTAAACAGTGCAATGCCAGCAGAGTCAGACACCTTTAGACCTAAATTCAGTCTTGTTCTAATAAAAGTATTAGAAAAGTTTGATTATAGCAACTCAAAAGAGTATATTCACACATTTTTTTATTTATTTATTTGACATTTGTTGTCTGGGTTTGTCCAAATGAGCCAGTGGCCCATTTTCAGTGGAGATCTGAGGATAAAAGCTCCAATACATAGAAATGCATATGATAAACATATTTGAAATACAACACAATCTTAGAGGTTGTGTGTACTTAAAACAGTAAAGTAACAAATGGAAGCTATAGTACATCATCATCATCATCATCATCAACCCCATTTTTCCCATTTTTCTACATGGAGTCGGGTTGTCATGTTAACTGTCGCCATGTTTCTCAATTCAATGCCACACTCCTGCCTTCTTCAACACTCATGCCTGACTGTCGCAGATATTTTTTCACACAATCCATCCACCTCTTTGCTGGATGTTCTCGCTTCCTCTTCCCTTCTTCCTGTCTGTCCCAAATCTTCCTCACCAGATTGTCTTCTGCTTTTCTACATGTGCCCAAACCACCATAATCTGTTATCTTTGATCTTTTCTGCAATTTGAGCTACTTTGGCTTTTGCTCTTATGTCCTCATTTTTTCATCTGTCCCACAGTGTGCATCCTACCAGCTTTCTCAGGCACTTCATTTCCATCACCTCTAGCTTCTTCCTCTTTTCTGCATTTACTGTTCAGGTTTCTGTACCATACAGTAGCACTGGTTGCACCACTCTCTTGTACACCTTACTTTTCAGCTTCTTTGGCATTCTTCTGTCATAGACTACACCTGATAATCTATGACAGTTGGCTGCAGCCCCTCTGATTTTAGCTTTGACCTCTTCATTCAGACTACTCTTCTCCTCAACTACCCCTCCCAGATACTTGAAGGTGTTTATCTGTTCCACTATCTTCCCTTCTATCTCTATTCTCAGCTTCTTATGATTTCTCTAATTTGCTGCCATTACCACCATCTTATCTGTACTTAATTTCATCCCATGTGCCTTCAGATTTGCATTCCATTCTCCTATCCTTTGCTGAAGTTCTAGCTCAGAGTCTGCCTGTAATGCCACATCTTCTGCATACAGCAGCTTTGTTGATCCATCCCTTCCAACCTGTTTGCTAATATAGTCTGTGACGCCCATGCCCTGGCACAGCAATCAAGGAGCCTCAATCCTCACCACTAACACCAGTCTCATATAAGAGGAAAGGATAACAGATACACACAGTAAAATGTGATTTCCCTTAAGAGCACATAGAGATCACAGTCAGTCCAGGGCTGGTTGCTCCCTTGCTCCCCAGGACCCCAATAAGACTCCCCAATGTCACAGCTATAAGGTCCAGATCTTGGCCTAGCTTGCAAGCTAAAACCTCCAGTACCCTCTCTGTCCAACCAGTGCTTCATGTCCCTGCCCAAGTAACTGACTCACACACACACTTTGAGATAAGTATTTATACAACTTCACAGACACTCCTGGGAAAGGCTGACACAGATGTTCCAGCTGTGCCCCAATACCCAGACTACATGGTAGTAATTACTACCACCACCAGCTAATAATTATCAGCTACCTTAAGGCCCTTAAAATGGTGTCAAATTATTATTGTGCAATATTAATATCCAATAGTAGTGTAACTAAGCAGTCTTAAGGCTTATTGGAAGGGCTTATTACAGGATCACCCATAAGCATGCAATGTACTGTAGAGCTTAATTTATCTCTACATAAACTAGCCACAGTTGAAAAAAGTTTAAAATATTTAATAATAAATACTAAAAACACAAGACAATACTACTACACCACAGTGCTATTCAAGAGTTCAGAGATCACACAGAAACTTAAAATAATTAAGTAGTACAGTTCTGACATAACAGAAAAATATTTAGCCTAATCTTTATAGTCCTAGCTATTTCTACAAGAAAACACACTTCTAAGATAACTTACTTAAGACACAGGCAGAATGCTGATAAGTTGGATATCAAGACAAAAATGCTTAATCTCTGGTTCTCACTGTTTAAATTGAAACTGCAGTTCTGCTAAACATTACATCATCTTTTACACCTTCCTGGTTCCCAGGCCACACAGAAACTGCATTTACATTATTTTACACTTAGAGCAATAAAGGACATTCCATATGTAAATTCTGGTCATTAACCTTAGCCTTAAAACAATAGAAAGAATGTGCTAGCTCAGACAGGCTGACTCCAAGCTCTACAGATCAAAGGATAGATTTGAAATAATTTTAACTTCAAAAGAAAGATTTGAAATGCTTGACTTAGTTTTCCTTACAGCAGATGGCAACATTGCCACATTGTTTTAAGTCCAGCATTTTACATTTACAAATGATAGAATTATCTGCACAATTCTATCTGGCTAGGCTGGCAGTCTTCACCCTTCTCTACCCAACCTTCACATAGTCCATCACCAGTATGAACAGCAGCAGGCTCAGAGCTGAACCTTGATGTACATCCACTCCCATTGGGAACCCCTCTGTGAGGCTGAGCACTGTTCATACTTGAGTCACTGGGTCCTTGTACATAGCCTGCACTAATTCTACCAATGTTTCTGGGACTTAAAACCACCACAGTACTGCCCACATCAGCTTTCTTGGGACCTTGTCTTATGCTTTCTCCAAGTCTAGGAATGCCCAGTTGGACTCTCTCCTCATCTCTAGCTTTTCCTCAAGTATCTGTCTCAATGCAAACATCGGGTCAGTTGTGCTGCATCCTGATCTGAATCCAAACTGCTCATTTCCCATATTGCATTCTACTACTCTGCATATCTGTTTATCAGTCACCATCTCCAGAACTTTCATGCAATGTGATAGGAGTTTGACGCTTCTGTAGTGCCCACAATTGTGAATGTCCCCTTTGTTCTAGTACAATGGCATGAGTATGCTTATTCTCTAGTCATCTGGGATACGCCTTTCTCTCCACACTGTTATTAGTACCCTCAGGAGCCATTTCTCCCTTATCTGACCCAGCATCTTTATCATATCTGCTGTGACCTCATCTGAGCCAGCTGCTTTCTCTGACTTCATTGTCCTTAGTGCTGTTCTTACTTCTTCTAGGGTGGGCTCTTCTTCTTCTCTCATTGTAGGCTGTTTCTGGGGCAGTACAACTTCTGTGGGGTTTTCTCCATTCAGAAGCTGCTGGAAATACTCCTTCCATCTGCCTTTGATGACCTCTGGACTGGTGAGCAGGTTGTTGCTGGCATCCCTTATTAAGGGTGAATGACTATCTTCAACATAAAGTGAGTAAATAAAAAAATCAATACACAGCTATAATACAAGTACAGACAAGATATTTTTGAATATTTCAAACATGTTTATAAAGTATAGCATACATCTTAGCAGTCTTATGAAGTACAAAAAAGCAAATAGCAAACAGAAATATAATACCTATAGCAAATAGAAAAAAATCACTAGACAGCTATATTAGAAGTTCAGAGTAAGCATTTAAAGTAGTAATAATATATTTACATGTGATGAAATGGTAAAACATATAGGTCTAAAGTGTAGTATAACTGTTAATAAGGAAGAACAGGAAATAATGGAGTGAGGTGACTGTGTAATAAAATAGTGGTGGAGTGTTAGTGAGAGAAGAATTAGGTAGGGTCATGACAGGAGTAGGACTTTGAGTTAAATAGGAGTTGTCTAAGTTTCTTTTTGAAGTGACTATGGTGAGGGATTGATCTTATGACTAGGGGGAGTTTGTTCCATGCTTGGGCTACAGAACATTTATATAGTAATTTCCCAATATTTTTGTTAGGTTTATAAATATTGAGGAGTTGCTGATTGGAAATATGGAGGGAACGTGTGGGGTTGTAATATGAAACAAGGGAGGAGAGAGAAGGGGAGGAAGATGGTTTATATATTATTGAGTGTGTGATTTAAAATTGTAATAGCAGGAGTTGTTGGGGGGAGTTCCAGCCATAAAAGAGAGGTGAGTGCAGGGCAGTGGTCAGAGTTGTGTGGTGCGTTAGTGACAAATCTAGCAATTTTGGGGTATGTTTGTTGGAGTTTAGTTAAGACTGTAGATTGCAAGTTAGTAAGGATTGGAGCTGCATAGAGAAGGGAGGGGAGAAGGAGAGCCTGAGCTAGGGGAGAGTCTAGAGTTAGAGGTAAGACATTTTTGATTTCAGTACAGTAGACTAAGTTCTGGTGGTTTTTTTAATATTTTGGAGTATATGCAAGTTGAATTTAAGTTCATCATCTATGATGGTACCCAAGGGCTGAGTGCAGGGGTCAGGTTTAATGGTGGTTGTGTCAGTGGATGTGATGACAAAGGTTGATCTGTGTTAAGAGAGAATGTGGGAGGAATAGTAGGAGTTTAGTTAATGTTTTTATTTTTATTTTTTGCAGAGCCATATCAAAATTCCTATACCATATTAGCAACATGAATAGTGTAAGATTTAATAGTTGTATCTATAATAGTGACAGTACTCTTTGTGTTAGAGTACCTGATATCACATCTGAACAAATCAGTTAAAAGGTGGAGTAGTGAATTTAATAACATTTTTATTTTGGAATAGAGAATGAAGGACAAGTTTTGGAATGGGGATACCCTTAGCAGATGACTGAAATATTAGCATCAAGGTTGTGGTGGAATATGACTCAGGTATGTTAGTTACCTTTATTAAAAGATGTGGAGCAAATGCAGTTCACAAGCATACTATATATAATAGAACATACAGTCTATAAGATGTGAGATTCAGTTATAAGTAATAGCTAGTAGAGGTAAAGCTCTCAACCTCTTACAGTAAGAAATCTGGACAACACCATAAATAATGGGGGGCAAAGTTCCAGAAATAGGAACAATTTTTAGATATTGCTCTTACAAACTTAAAAAGTTGATAGAATAACAGGTTTTGCATTAGCATGAATTTTCAAGGGTATGAAGTCTGAATCTCAAATGTCTGCATTATTTTTTGACTTCAGTCCTCATCCATTTGACAATTATTTGCCAGAGAACCACACTTTTATGAGTAACAAGCCAAAAATATGAGGCAAAAATCTGGACATCCTTTGAAAATCTGTTCAGTTGAGCAGTATTTGTGAAAAGTGTCACCCAAAATAACTGGCCTTTACTGTTATCTAATGACAAAATGGGTTCTTTGGTGGGAGTCGTCTAAAGATTAGTTAGAGGGAAGAAAAAATGCTGAATTACTAGAAATAATCAGTAATTTATTTGTGTGTTACCCAAGGGAAAGAACAGGTCTGCGGACCCATTCCTGTTCTCCCAGGCCAAGAGGCAGTTACAGCAGAATACAGATAAATACAGTACAATACTTTACAAAGTGTAAAGGTGTCAACACTAGTTACATTTACTTTAAAAATACAAAAGCATGAATAGAGTACAGTGTACACGCATGCATATACTTCTATGCAACTACAAGTTGCACTATTGTTTAGTCAGAAATCAAACTGTATTCATGACTCCTAGCTATTATTTTACTTCTTGAAAAAAATTCTGGGGATATTCTTATGGCAATAGTTACCTCTGCAAGCACCCTGTGGGGAGAACCTGCATGGTGAATAGCCATTTCAGAGAGTAATTAATGTAAGCCTGTGCTGGTCCATTCTATAAGAATGATGCTTTTTATGAAATGGTTGAGGTATTGACCAACCTCAGCCATAGGAATAACCAGAACATGAGAATAGTGAAAGATGACCTGTGGCATCAACATGCTGATGATCTCAGGGCATCAGTAGGTGATTTTGGACAACATCACCTTGAATGGTATTGTGAGTGAATTTCATTCCCCAGGATTCAGCAAGGTCTGCACAGTGTGCAGGAATAGTGCAAGAGCTGCTGCATGCAATATGGCCGATGAGCGATCCAGGAATGAGCTGCCGGGACGTGCACGAGTGCTGCTACACTATTCCTGCACAGACACCACTGTTATATGCTAATTACCTCATTTGCAGGAGAAAAAACAAACATGCAAATGAGGTGAATTAGTGATCCAGGAAGCATCTGTGCAGGAACAGTGTAACCTTCAAAAATGTATTCGATTACTAACCGAACACATTTCTGCAAATTACAAAACAGAGGCATACCAGCTCCAAAGAAAGCATGTATTCAATGGAGTAGGCATGCCAATAGCCATTGGCATGATAAATAGTTGCAAAATTATAAAAAATAACTTTTTTTTGGCCGATTTCGGACGTTTAAACATAGGACAGCGGTGTGCAAATGGGATCAGGCCAAAAATAAGAAATAAAGTTGGAAATAAGCTTTTAAAGCCAAATCAGCATTTTGCCATGATAGTCAATGGCATGCATAAGACAACAATACCAGGGAATAGTGGTTGCTAAGGGGGAAGGCTCAGTGTGAGTGTGGTAACTATGAATTAGCATTCTGTTTTATGCAAATGAGGGGAATGATACTGAATCACAGATTTCCTCTCAGTGTTAGTTTGCACCCAACCGAGTAGATGCAGCAATACAACAGTGTAAGTCTAACAGCTGAATGACTTCATAAGGGGGTGTGTCATGCTTGCTGTAAGCTCATTGGAACTCTGTGGCTTGTGTTTGCCCTTAGTTAAGCAGAGCTAAGGAAGGGAGTGTGTCAGATGTTCTTGAGCACTGTGTACATAGCCTAAACCGTGCACCGGGTTTTAGACAAAAAAAAAAAAAAAAACAGGAAATAGCAGCTCTGTTCACATCTGAGCCCTGGGTATGCACGGCGCCTCGAGGCTTAAATGGGAAGCAAATGGAAAGGGAAAACAGCAGTAGGAAGGCAATCAAGGAGTACTAGCATAGCTGACAGGTGAAATGTATCAGAATTAGCCAATTACACTTGGAACAGCATAGCACACTACTATAAACTATGCAAATAACTTCCAGTCTGTTTTTTTTTACAAACTCTACACCACTGGTGTACACACATGGGGAAATTTTACCTGACAAAACTAACAAAATGTTAGGGGCTGCTGTTGCTCTCATACATCAATTTGTGGAAGAGGCTGAGGGTGGTGAGGATGTAAATGCTGATGACCAACCCACAGCGTGGAGAAGGATAAGAGTGTACAGACCCAGGGTAACCTACCAGGGGCTACATGAGCTAGATATAGTGGAACACTATAGGGTGGACAGGGATATTCTACAGCAAATTGTTGAGCTGTGCCGGCCACACTTCACACACAGAACCAACAGAGGGGAACTCATCCCAGTGGATACCAAGGTATGTGTAGGCTTAAGAATACTAGCCACAGGTACCTTTCATAGACCAACTGGGGATATCATGGGGATCTCACAGGCATCAGCATCCAGGGTACTCCAAGTTCCTAGATGCTATGTCAGCATATACCAGTGAGCACATATATTTCCTCAACACCGTGAGGTGTTGACCAGCAATATGTGTCTCTTCCTCTCTTCCACCAAATATCAGAATACCCTGAGGTAGTGGGTGCTACAGACTGCACACACATACACATCAAAACACTACCTGGAGAGTGGGGTAGGGTCTAAATAAACCACAAGAGCTTCCCCTCCATCAACTGCCAAGTCATGTACGATGTCCAGGGCATTATCTTGAATGTGTGTTCTGGCAGCCCTGGAATCTATCCCGACTCCCACATCTGGCATATGACACAGCTGTACCAGTCATTTGCCAGTGGGGAAATCCCATATGGCCACGTAGTGGGGGATGCTAGTTACGCACTGGAGCCATGGCGGATGATACCCCTCAGAAATGCACACCCAAACAAGAACTCCATAATGAGGCACATGCACAAACCAGAATCATAATAGAGCATGTGCTTGGGATGCTCAAGTCATGATTTTGCTGCCTGGACATATCCAGTGGAGCCTTGCAGTACTCTCCGGCTACATGTACACAAATATTCATTGTATGTGCCATGCTACACAATATGATCCTGCAGAAACAGCTGCAGCAGGAACAGCACAGCGCAAGGTCACACACCCCCCCTCCCACCATTGCCAAGGCCATCAGAGGCACAGAGTGACTCAGACAAGGAACTACCAGAGCCTGCCCATGTAGGCAAAATGAGGCATGCCCAGTATACCCAGGTCTTGGCAAAGAGACACGCATAGCACATACACTGACATGGTAGGGACCCAGGGAATGACACCTCTTTCTGATTCGCACATACAGTAAAAGGAATGCCAAACAAGACACTATCTGTGCTTTACCATGTATAGGGAGTCTACTATGTGCATCTGACATAGTCAGCCCTCCAGCACCATCCTCAATACTGGCACAGCCACAAGGTAAGTCAGTCTTCCTATCATTTGCTGAATGGAGTAGTATTTTCTGATAGTTGTATCTATGGCATGGATGTGAGCATGCAAGGGAATCAGGTAGCTGAATGGGATGGCAGTAGATAGTGGACACCTATATGGGCAGCATGAAATCCATAACAAATACTGCTGTCAACATACTAGGCAGTACTAGACAAGGTGACAAATCCCACTGCAGTACATGTGGTGCCCCAAATGTGTGTCCATAGGACACACACATGCTTGTCAGTGTGGCTCACATACCCACCACCAGCCTCAGCCAGCAGGACAGGTGTAGATGACCATAAAAAAGGCTGGTCTAAGGCCTCCAATTGATGGAAATGGTTAACAGCCACCCTGTCCAGACCTACACAGATAGACTATAACAGGTCTGGCAGTTGTATGTCAGCTCTGAAGGGTAAGAAGTCTGAAACTGAAATGTAGGTCAATAAAACCTAAGATCTGTACACTAATGATATGCCTTCAGTTTGCACGAGTGGTCAGAATACAAAATGAAATCAAAGCCAACAGAGTACCTATAATACCAGTACAGTCATAGCAAATGTTTAAAGTTGTCAGGTTTGCCCCCTCCCACAATCCTATGTAGAAATGCAGTAACATGTAAGTGTGAGGAGTAATATCAGTGGTGCACAGATTGCCTTAGCTGGCCCAATCTACAGGCTAGATTTTTGCATGTGTACAATATGTAGAAGTCTGTGTGATAGGTTGTTATGTGTTCAATATTGTCTGGAAGTGGTCAGCATGGAGCGTTGTGTCTTGGTGGCCTATGGGCAGTACTGTGGATGACAGGGCCATAAAGACAACTGCAGTGTCAACCACAATGCTTCTTAGCAATACCCATGTCAGCAGTCATCCATACTCACTGTCCAGATGTCAGTATCTGCCACTGTCTGAAAGACAGTGTTTATAGCATTTACTGTCTGTTTTTCCTCTGTTTTCTGCATGAACATGCCATGAATGCGGGCCCATAGAAACACACAGTACACAGGTGGAAGTACCCTATACAGAGTGCATAAAATGTAACTGTCAACTGCACACAACTTTGGAATTGTACATACAGGTTAGCAGCACATTAGTTGTCTGTGTAGTATGGAATACTGATGTAGTCTGGACAATCACTGGCAGAATACAAAAGGCACAGTTATGAAGTAATGAGAGACTACCTATGTCCCTGCACAAGGCAGCATAAGAGGAATGTCCCAGGTATATCTGTGAGTCAGCTGCAAGTAGTTTCCAATCACACCATCAGCCACATGTTTATCACAGGTCATATCCTTCCTGTTGGGAATGAGCACAATATTATCCCAATTCTGTATGGGAATACCCACAGAATGCAGCATGCTGAAGAGGTGTCTTATGCAGGTGTGCCCCTAGCTGTAAGCAGCACCCTGCATGCATCACAACCAATGGGTCAATATGTACAGGAACTATTGCCATTAACACCTCAAACACTTACCCTATCTCCCCAGGGGAATCCACTGGCTCACAGCCTGGGAATGTATGAGTGACAGAATGCACTGGCCTGCTACAGATGTCCTGCATTACTACCAAATGACTCAGGCCTGTGCCTTACCCATAGTGCCAATGTATGGTATCTCATGGGGTCACAAATAAGAAACTAACACAATCAACAAAACACAAATGTAAGGCCATATTGACAAATCCCAGTAGCATGCCTCCCATTTTCTACTGCATGAACTGGGGGCCAATCCATAAATACTGCTGGGATGAAGGGCCAACTATAGGGATACTTCCCAGATATTGCTTGCACAATGTTAGGACGAGGACAGAATAAAAGATTGGGGGGGTGTAGATTCAGTGACGTCATGGAGTGTGTGAAGTCTGAAACTCTGATGTGTGCGCATAATACCGCTGCATGCAAACCCAGTAATGGATGGCTACAAACCTGCTCGTAAACCACAATGTGAAGGGGAACTGACCAAATATATAAGCCCTGACTCTGGGTAACCTGAGTGAATCTGTACAGCTGAGAGGTATGGCCACAGCAGGATATGGCCATTCTGTTAAGTTGATATATGTACAACAAGAGGATCCTCAGCCACTATATACTAACAAGGTGCTGGACCATTTACACAAACCCATCAGCAAGTGTCTGTAGCTACCCCTCCAGAATGGCAGGAGTGTGCAAAAATGTGTAGGCTGCAGACCACAATATTGGACTCAGCTTCATTCATCTTGTATTTCCCAGTAAATAACTGTGAGCAAATAATTATATCTGTCAGTAGTTGATGACATAATATATCACAGTGTAAAACAGTACATATGTCTGAATATCTCTGCTAAAACCAACCATGTAACACAAGCAGCACAGACAGCAATAGTTACAGTATCCCCTATCTGTTGCCCATTGTGACTCCATATTGTCATCCTATCTACAGATATCCTGCAGAAACAGGTTGCTATCTGTAGGTTGAGAACACCAAACCCTGGACTGGAGTACAACCCTACCTGGAATGGATTCACACACTCAATACAGAAGGTCATACTAGGCATGCTCCTACACTTAGAGAAATGACACCTGTGCATGCTCTTACACTTACAGAAATGAAGCCCACATCTGACAACGCACTTGCAAATTTCTGTGCACACACACACACCAAATTGTACACCATTTATGCTTCACAAACACATTGGATAGGAATACTCACACATATCCAAGGCCAACATACTATAACATGTCAAACATACACAGAGATGTGGGAAAGAGAGATACAGACACTGACAGATAAAATTCCATTATAAGGCCTGTCCCACCCACTACACATCCAATTGGCCGATATTGCATGATGTGCAGATGTCAATCACTGTAGACATTCCTTTTCTTAGCCCTCAGTCCTATAGTGTCTGTGGTGCTTGTGATAACTGTGTAACACAATAGTAAAAACCAGTATTCATGTAGCATTTGTATAGTCAGTTCTGTCAAATGTAAGGTTGTGTGTGTGTTTCTAGAGGAATGATTTATGGCCCATTCACACACACTGCACTTCCCATCGCCCATGTTACCACTCCTGCTGATGTCAGTCATTTTGAAATAACCCTTTGGCCAAGTCTCACTCTTATAAGTTCCATGGAGCGTGCAATAACTGCATAATACCATAGTGTAGCAAACTAGTTAGGGAGGAGTTCTAATCCTGGTCCTGGCAACTGTGGAAATGTGTGTGTGAGTCTATGTTGATACTTGCTTTTGTGATCATTCACACTTACTGCATTTTCCTCACCCCTCCTTTAGCACTGCAGCTGATGTCACTCACCTTCAAAGATACCTTTGGGCAGCTCTCCAATATATAACTGCTGTGGTGTTCATGATAACTGTGTCATACTATAGTGTAGCAAACTAGTTAGGCAGGAGTTCTAAGCCTGGTTTTGACAACTGTGAAAATGTGTAAGTCTTTGTTGACACCTGCTTTTGTGGTCATTCACACTTACTGCACTTCACTCACCCCTCCTTTAGCACTGAAGCTGATGTCACTCACCTTCAAAGATACCTTTGGACAGCTCTCTAGCATATAACCACCATGGCACTTGCGATAATAGGGTAACACTATAGTACCAATACATAGCTAGGAAGGGGTGTGAAACTCAGTACTGACAAGTGTTTCTGTGTGTGTGTGTGGGGGGGGTCATCAGTATCCTATGAAGGTGATTGTGTAAATAACAGGATCCATTGCAGGGTGGGTTTTGCTACATTTTCATATTGAGGACCCATATGTCCCAGTGTCACCTTACAAAGCCAACGGTTGTCAAACACCATAGAGGTTGTTGTAGACAATACACAGCCATACATTTATATACAGGCAACCATTATAATACCCAGAGACCTATCTCTACCCACAGATCATACACAAACATGTTTGGCTCTTTCTCTCTTCCTTTCTTTCTTTCCCTCTGTCTCTCTCTCACCCCCAATCTGGTAGACGTGAAAAAATGCATCTGTTTTGCATAGGAAGCAGCTTGACTTTGGTAGGTAATGCTTCTGATCAGCTGATGGCCTGTGCATGAATTGGAGTACTCCACTTGCTAATTGCATGTGGCACACCTGTGGTATCATTCCTATAGCAAATTGCATGGAAACACACTCCTATGAGTAAGCAGTGCAAGTGGGTGTTGGCCCTTCTCCCTCACTGTGAGCAGGACTTCATGTGGGTGTGTGACAAACAGCACCACAGAGGGTAGTTTGAAATACCTCTTACAACAAAACTGTGGAGACAGGCCAAAAAACTGGAGGGGGATGTTCCAGACATGGGGACAGAATGTAAGTATTGCTGTTCTACAATTGAAGTAATGTGGTTTAACAGGGTTTGTATGGATATGGCTGTTCTGCATGATTTAAAGTCTGGCATGACAGTGTTACCTGTAGGGCTCTCTGCAGATTGGCCAGAGTTTGGAGCCTGAGATTTGGCGTGTTACTCACACATTTTCTGTCTTCATAAATGCAGTAGCATACTTTTATTATTGTACTCAGGAAATGGTAACACCCATGTGTGTTACTGACTTCATATCCCTCAGAAGAGATATGTCATAACAAACCCTGTTACACCAGCAATAGTCTCAGTGTATAACTGCTATATGTCAATATTGGCCCTGTGTTTGTGCCTCTGTCCCCCAAGTCTGTCACCCTTTGTTCATATGCCTTGCCGTCTGATATCAAACCAGTGATATATCAGACTGCAAGACATGTAATGTATAGGAGGCCTAATAGTTGAGGACAAAACCTGGGTATTCTGTGCTAGTCTGTACAGTAGTGAAGTCTGTGTACTTATGGTGATTGTTGACAAGAGTGTCTGTATTATGTAGCAGTGTATTGTGATCATGTTATTTGGCCTGTGTACAGACTGGGTAGATATCAGTGTTCTTCGTCCTGATCTATCTGACCGTGCATGCTGCTCCAGTTTCTGATACCCTATCAGTCTATATGTTTGTAGGGCCAGACTGAGATGTGTACCATACCACAGCCAGGCATTAGACTACACTGTGAATGGAGCCAGTATATGTAGGGTTAGTGTGTGAGTGGCAAACATGATGATGATTTTTGTTCACGCAGGCTATAGACTGTATTATTACTTAGGCTTACCATTATGTGACTGTGACTGTGTTGAGATCGGTTGTGGGTATGCACTTTCACACTGGTGTCTGTTACTCCATGCTGTTACACACCTGTATTGCCCGCTATATTTGCAATTACATGTGTATTCCCCCATAGATAAATTGGGTTAGTGTTGTGGCAGTCTGCCTGTAGTGTAGACAGTGCTTGGTGACATGCCTAGCAGTGCAGTATATTTACCGTAGTGTGATGTCTGATATTTGTCAGATGTACTGTTGCCTGGCCACCATACGTGCTGTGTATTTCTGAGAAATCAGTGGGCTGGTGTGAAGATGTATGCCACTAACTAGTGTGAAGTATATGGCTTGGGATCTCTGCTCCTCCAGTTAATATGTGTTAGGACAGACAGGAGGGTGTGAATGCATCAACTGTGTGAGCTTATCTAGTCCAGTATTTCTGATATATCCCCATTTTTATGGCTCTAAACATCCCCTTTGTCAGGCTTGTTCCATATTTCTTGCACTAAGGCGTTCTGTGTATACCTCCTGACTGACCAGATTGTTTCAGACTGTCCAGTTTATTGCTCATATTGCTTCTGTATTCCATAGGATCATTACTGTGATTTGTGTGGTTCTTCACTATGATGATTTTATGATGTCTGTCAGTAACTGATGGCATACATATCAGTTTCAGAAGAGCCTTCCTTCACAACATGTATGTTGACACAACCCCTGTCACTGTAGCGACATTCTACATTTATAACTGCAATACATACATTACGTTCCCTTGCACTAACAGGTTGAGAGTTATGGTGCTGAGGTATGACTCCACTACAGGTCATGGGCCTATGTTTTATATATATATATATATATATATATATATATATATATATATATAAACATAAATATATATATATATATATATATATATATATAAAAATATATATATATATATATATATATATATACACATAAACATAAATATATATATATATATATATATATATATATATATATATATATATAAACATATACATATATATATATACATACAGATATAGATATATATATATATGTACTAATAGGTGTATATATATTATATGTATAAACATATATCTATATCCTTTTATGTGTAAATGAGTGTCGTATATACCTTCTCAAGATGTATCCCACCATATTAATCTGATATGTGCATATTTACATATAAGAACATGACTGATTCAACACCTTTTTCACTTACAAGTACTAAACAATTGTAGTAGTCAGAGCAGTTTTTCACTACTATTCAGTATGTGTACTGAATGATATATTTGAAAAACAACAGACATATTTGCAGCTCAGATGGCTTAGTGGTTAACTGCTGTGACTATAGTATATAGTGACTATAATATATAGTATATACACAGTAAGTTACATATATGTATGCAGATATATATCTATGTAGGAATATACGGACATAGTTTTATATATATATATGTAAGCAGATATATATATATATATCTATATAGGTATATATGGTCATACATCTGTAGATAGCAAAGGTAGATTAACCAAAAATATATACGTCCACATGCACCGTTAATGGGGTTGAGAGGCCCCAAACAATATACGTCTTGTACAAATAGGTATACCCCCCCGCAGCCAAACATGTCCACCCTGCAATACACTACCAAGTGTTGCAGATCCCATAACCAGGACCTGACACGACATGGGCACAAGATGTTAACAATACTACATCCCACCTGTATGATGTCAGGCTGGTATTGGTAAAATATGCAGTACAGTCTGGCTCCCATAGGAAATATAAATGTGAGAGCTATCAACATATCAACATCCCCAGGATACATATACACAGACACATATATATATATATATATATATATATATATATATATATATATATATATATATTGATATACATGTGACTACACATACACATGCAGAGATATGTACAGTAAGATATATATGTAGAAGGTGCACACAATATGGAACAGCCACTATGCCTACAGTTAACACCTCCACAACTGGACACTGTATGGACCACCCATACAAATGACAATTGTTGGCTGCAACATATACCCACAGAGAGGTCATAGGAAAAACACCTCACACAGGTTTGCAGAAATGGAAAACGTTTATTTGTGTACTATTACAGTTCTATATGCCATGTCATATAGCTGTTCAGACACTGACATCCATATAAACAGAGTAATGCAACTGTGAAACAGTTATACTAATACAGTAGTCTGAAAAGGTTCACAACTGTTGCTGTCCAGGCCAAGCCCTTCAAATTGTACAATACTAAAGACAGGCTGGGCCACAGGATACCAAACAATCAACAGTAAGTAATGCAGGTGTATAGTTCAGCAGCCTCTATCTACACTCTGTACAAAATCACTAGGTGGTAAAGACTTCAGTTGACCAAATGGGATGTAACTGTTACATAACAAGGCATAACTGACACCATCACAAGCACACTGACAAATAGAACTGTCTGTATGACAGGAGGCAGTAGGCCTGCATTAACCCAATTTATGTAAGTAATGTAAATATAGGTGAAGTGTATGGTACTGTACATCCAGATACCTTAAGGCAGCTCACCCCTGATATCCCCACATTTTGTAACAGCCTAGGTTATTTATGGTGCACCCCCCCAGACTCAATAACACAGGACCATATACCACTGTTACATACACTGGCCTCTGAAGTGCATAAGAGTACCCATGTTTTGTGTAGGTGAAGCCCACACATATATGGCCCCAGCCCCAGTGTATGTGTGGGGGATACAACAGCAGTGGACTGATGGCAGCAATGGCAATGTGATATACTCACAGTCCACTACAGAACAACCCCTGACAGCATGTCATATGTGCAAAGCTTGGTATGTAGGTGGAGGACAGAGGCTGGAACACAGGCCCATATGTGGAAAACTGTTGCCATACACTAAGCAGGTCACTGGTGTTACAGGATAGTCTGCAACATACCCTTAGTCAGGGACTTGAGGATAGAAACATAAATGGATGTAGCCATGTACTGATAGCATTCAACACACACACTGCCAGTGAAATATCCGACACAGGACCTGTGTGGTGGACAGACAAAACATGATAGGCACACGTCTGGCCACCAAGAGGATAGGCCCACAGTTGAGAACTATGCAGACAGACTGCATTCCAAGGAAAACTAGTATGTACACACACACACACACCCTGTAACATCAGTACTATACAAAGCATAACTCAACTCTACTCACACTCTGTCTGTAGTTCTGGAACCTCCTACAAATATGTAGCTGGTCTGAATGTGCCGGTTCTCCTGTAAGAGGTATTGCTCCCTACTGTCTGTAACACTGATGCCCACACACAGGAAGGATGTCCATCACACAAGAAAGGTAAAAGGACAATGCCCACATGATTTAGGGATTTATAGTAGGTGGTTGCCATGACAGTGGTAATTGGAAGTACTATACAAAGCTAAGACACAAACACAAACTGGATCCATACTACCAAAAGAAGAAGCACCACAGTGTATCCGACTGCCCAAATAAATCCTGCAAGCACAATGAATTAAGGTACTGTTTATTACAAAAAACAAATAATCGCATAAAGCGCTTTTCGTCAGGCCACATAGTCCAACTTCTTCAGATAATTATACAACATAGGCCATACACTATATAGGAAGTGAAAAGGAAGTGAAAAGTCAGCTGGTTCCTGAATCAGCAGGAATCACCTGCTCTTAAAGTGGCAACCACCTTCATTCATTACCTAAAATATATAGCCTAAAGAGTTCTAACACATTGTTTTAAAACAATATTTTAAAATAGTAGATAAATAGTGTAAAAAATCAGTGTAAAAAATCTAAAACCAATAATTATCTATTATGAAATATTAATACAATTAAAATTAAAATTAACACGGTAGGTATGTATTTATATTTTTGTTTTGTGTTTGAGTATAATAAACCTTAAAAGCATGTAAATAAAAACATGTAAGTGAAAAACGGCAAAACCTGACTTAAAAAGCTGAAAGTCAAATATACTCTAAGACAATAATATGCATAGACCATTTTAAACACAGCATAATACTCAACTCCTAACCAAATTTTTAAGTTGTAGAATGCACTTAATTGAATACATTTTGTTAATGCCTGGAGGGTAACATGCAAAGGTACGTAATTGCCAATTCAATTCTAATTTCTCTAAGAGCAAGGAAAGAGGCCCTCCTCTAGGGTCATAAGCAATACAATCTATAGCCCCAAAAGTAAAACCATGAGTGGGTGATTTCATAATGTGCCTGGCCAATGCGTTCTCTGATTTGTTAGACCTAATAGCGTATGTGTGTTCATAGACCCTGTCCCTAAGCCTTCTGTCTCTTTTGCCGATATAGAAGGCAGGACAGGTATGACACTTAGCCAGGTATACTACTCCCTTGGAGTTACAATCAAATTTGTACTTAATATTGTATTCAAAACCTCTTATACTAAATTTTGTTCCCTGCTCCATATATTTACAATAGGGGCATGACAAACACTTGTTCATACCTGCATGGTTAAATTTAGCAAAATTTGAGTACCGAGTTTCCACTAGATTCTTTAAGTTTTTTCCTTTTCTATAAACTATTCTAGGGAAGTCAATAGGACCTCTTGGTAGATGTGTATCCATGTTTATCAAGTCCCAATTTTTCCTTAAAATATTTATAAAATCATAACTGTCTATACAATACGTAATAATAAGTCTATTTTCATTTTCATTTAGTGTCATGGTTATCATCCGTAAAGATTCGAGCTGCCCAGTTCACTGAAGAATGCTCAACACTTATGGACATGTTTAAAAAGAGAGGTTATCCTATTTCACTCCTACAAGAAATTTGTCAGGAAGTGAAAAATAAAAGAGAAGTAGGATTTTACAAAGCAATATTATCAAGTAACCAAAGTTTAGAAACAAACAGTTGTACATTACAGAATGGGACACTAAGTCTACAGTTCCAGCCCAGGATGGTACTAAGTGACTTTGAGAAGGGAGCTGTTAACAGCATCATGAAGCTTCTACCGAACAGTACGGCCAAGGGTGGCTGGTTCCATTTGTGCCAAATTATCTGGAGGCAGATCCAAAAGCTGAACTTGTAAAGGTTTATGGCACAGATATGCAATTTGCAATTTGCACTGCTATGTAAGCAGATACCTGCACTTGCATTCACATGTACGAAACACATTATGGAGACATTTACATCTATTGAGGAGGTGTTGGGTGAAAGGGGTGCTCCTCTATGTGAGTTTTTCAAGAATAACTACATTCTTGGGCAGCCTAGATGCTATGGCATGAGGGGTTCAACCTCAGAGAGACAACCACCCCTCTTTGATGTCCCATTCTGGAATCAGGCTGAAACATGTACTATGGGCTACCCAGAATGCTGTCGAAGGCTGGCACCATAGGCTGAAGTCTCTGTTGGGGAAAAAGGACCTGTACATCACAGATGTACTGCATGCCATATGTTTGGAACAGATTCATTTAGAGGATGTTAAACAGAATGTTCCTATGTTGTGTCCCATCATCTCCAAAGAAACATAGGCTTTCTGACAAGCAACATACGATACAATGCCTGCCGGATAAACGGGATGATCTAACACCATTAGGCTTTGTTCAATTCATGGCGCACCACTGCTAATTTTGATATACCTGCTACTTACTTTACTGTGTGCTAAATGCATACCCACACACTATGCAAACACACCTAGGGCAACCCCATACCTACACACACCACATCTCCTCAGCCAGTTCCCCAAAGTACACCCTCACCCACACACATGGTGTCAAATGTATGGCCCACCCTCAACCTCTGGCAAACCAACACCACACCCTGTGCATATAATACCTGTGCCCCATCCCTGCATGGGTGCCAGAACCATAGTGCACATGGGGGAGGGGAGCCCCCCACTTGCAGATCATCCATACTTCTGCCCTTTCCTTTTCTGTGCCTCCAACTGCTGTGATGACATCAGCATGTATTTCCAGTTGTTTTGCAAGCAGGAACACAGAGTTATTCAAGCTGCTGCATGCCCCATTGAAAATAAGTTCAAAAAGCTGGGCAAGATGCCTATGGCTTACACTCTACTGTGATTCTGTGTTTATATATTGTGTGTAGACGTAGACTGTTATCATGGAAATGTTCTGAATAGGATGGTTTTGTCATTATTGGTGCATACATTTTGCTTCATTGCCTACTGGAAAAATGTTCCACACACAATTGCATTTTAAATTTATTGTTTGAAATAGACTGTTATCATGGAAATGTTCTGAATAGGGCAGTTTTGTCATTACTGGTGCATGCATTTTGCTTCAATGCCTATTGGAAAAATGTTCAAACAATAAATCTAAAATGCAGTTGTGTGTGGAAGTAGACCTTTATGATGGAAATGTTCTGAATAGGGCAGTTTTGTCATTATTGGTTAATACATTTTTGTTTCATTGCCTACTGGAAAAATGTTTAAACAATAAATTCAAAATGTACTCAAACTTAAGTCTAACAAGTGCGCTGTATTACACAAGGAATACAATTTAATACAATCAGGAAGGTGAATCAAGGAATGCATACATGTATGCATGGTCCTAAAAATGTGTTTGAAAAAAGCCTAGAGGAAAGTGTGAAAGGCTCGAAATCATGGGAAAATGTTAAGCTTTACTGTTGTGACGAAAGCAATGGATGAAGATAAAACAGTTCACACCACATTACCTTGACCTGGCCAAGCCTTTTGACACAATCCCCTACTCAGGTGCAGTACAAAAGATAAATAATGTAGGAGCAAACACTTACATCATCAGTTGCAGGAGATCAAAGCAGGGGAAGAGACCAGTCACCAATAAAGTCCCCCAGGTTTCGGTGCTCAGACTTTTTCTGTTTGGCATATACATCTCAAAAGTAAAAGGAAATACCAAAGAGCTTTGGCCAGCTAAGTTTGAGATGACTGCAAGTTAGGAAAAGTTATTGAATCCCCAAATGACTTAACCATCATGCAGGAAGGTTTGTCCCAAATAATAACTGGTGTCAAAATCGTGACAATGCCTTCTGAGAACTGATCCAATTGTTTGGCATTTGGGAATTTGTGTGTGCAGTGACCTAACTTTTGCCCAACATGTGCCCAGAGTCATAAGAAAGCCTTTCTATGTTGCACAGCTTATAAACAAGTTACACCACAGTACTGCAGTGTAACATTTGTACGGAGTACAGTGTGAGGCATATTTGGCAGGTAGTGTAGCCATCCAGCAATGATGCCTTACAGCTGTTAGTAACACTGATTGGTTGTGGTCTCTATAATGTTATCCAATTGTGTTGTAGGTGCACATGTGTCAGCACTAGGATGCCCTGTGCATATGATGATACCTGTGCCCCATCCCTGTCATCCATACCATCGATGCAGGGACGGGCTGATATGGTTCTGATGCACATGGTGACTGTCCAACAGTGTACCACAGTACTTCAGTGTAACATGTTGTAGGGAGTAGAGTTTGAGGCATATTTGGCAGGTAGTGTAGCCATCCAGCAGTGATGCATTATAGCTGTTAGTAACACCGGTTGATTGCAGTCCCTATAATGTTGTCCATTTGTGTTTTAGGTGTACATGTGTCAGCATGAGGATGGTCTGCAATCATATTCCACAACAGGGTATGTCACTGTGCTGACACCATGGCTGTAACATACAGTCAAACACATTTTATAGGTTACTAAACCAGTTATTGCCTATGCCACATGGACATGTGGCCCTCTGAGGCATGTATACCCTGCAACCTGATGTAGACCAATCCACATACATGCACACTGTTACTTGCCAACACTGGGACTAGACCCCTACCTAGCTATGTCGTCATACTGGCGTGTGTGTCTTACAGTGCACACACTGCACAGCGTTTAGAGTGAGGTGTGTCACAGGTTACATGGTACATGCAGAACATCCCCCGACATGTACAGTATGCTAATGGGAATGTAATGGGTGTATTTGGATGATACATAGTGTGACATACTGACATATACACATTGACAGACACATAACAGCCAGAACCACATCTGAGATACCAGGGCCCATAGCTGCTAACTATTTTGACCGTGTCTCCAATGTGCTACAGTTAGGCTGCACACATCACATGCATAACTGGCTTGGATTGTGGTAACAGTTACCTACATGATTGATGGTGACAGTGGTAACCATAATAATGTGGTACATGGGACATATACCTGGTGTAACTTAGTGTAATAACAATGTACACAGCACCCACATCCCCCCACTGGATACTGTACTCCCTGAAACCCATGATGACACTCTGCCATACCACCATTATACATTGGCTGCAATTTCGATACAACTCATAGTATACCCCAACATTGGTACTACAGGGATATGCACCTCATGCACATGCCACACTAGTAGTAGGGCGTCAATCAAGCGTGGGTTGCCTGTACATATCCCAGCTGGATACCTGCCATCTGCACATATGTACAGGGACTGACAGTCATTAGCTTGGCAGGTAGCTATGCAATAGCATGAGTGCATTGACAGACCAGTAAGGCGTATATACTGCAACACAGCTCACACACCAGGGATACAACAGGGAGGCCTCAGTATCCAGCCATGCTCGCAGGTGTGCCTGTTGTCAGTACTACATTAAGCACTCTGCTCTTGCATGGGATAGCACTGTCAACAGTAGAACTGCTATGATACACTGCATGCCAGTGTGACAGCACATATCCTGGGCTACTACACCTGTATGTAACACATTCACATGGATAACAGTGCTGTACAGGCCTCATATATGTCTGTGTCCCACACATGACACTCACACTCCTTGCTACCGTAATGAGAGCACATAGGTGCAGGTATTGTACATAGCATTACATACACTTATTACAGTTTATCAGACTGGGTTGTGTGTCCTGGTTACCAGGGCTAAGCTATGCTTAGCAAGTATCAACATTGCTGCAATATAACAGCTAAGCTAATTTGCGCACTGGTAAGTGCTGCCTACACTGTGTAAGTGCTTATATGTTTACCCATAGCTTAGTACCACTTAGCTTCATGCAAACCCATTTAAAGCTGCTCAGAACTGCCTTAACCACTCTATATCCAACAGCCCTTGTCCTGCCAGCAACAAAATGAACACCCTTGCAGACCTTGAACCCAGGACCCTTTACAGTGCAGTCACAACACATAACCACTACACCATGACCACTGTGAAAACTGCTGTTGTTTTACCAATATAGCTGTCAATACACATATTGAATAGTATTGAACATTTGCTTGTAGTTCCTAACTTGTGTAGTCCTTGTTATTAATATGACTGTTGCATCACATATGTTGTTTTATCATACTTTGCAAATAGCAGATACATAAGTGAGATACATGTGGGAGGGTATACACAGCCATGACATTTACTCATGACAGGAATATGGTTGTATACATATAATAGGTCTATATATGTCTACATGTACATACAAATGTATACTTATACATATGTCTGTATGCATATCTGCATAGTGCTACATATATATGGCCATGTGTACATCTCTTTGTATATGCATATGTGTGTGTGTGTGTGTGTGTGTGTATATATATATATATATATATATGTATATATATATATATATATATATATATATATATATACATATGTGTGTATGTATATATATATATATATATATATATATATATATATATATATATATTTATATAGGTATAGGTATACGTATATGTATATATAGATATATGTGTATATAGCTATATATGTATGCACATCCTATGTGTACAGAGATGCCTAGTTATGATGGTATATATGTAGATATCTATAACTATATGTGCATACATATCTATTCTGATATACCTACTACTGTCAATATATCTGTAGATATCCATACGCATATGTATCACTATCTGTATATGTGTAGACATATATTGCTTTGTACATGTATATATCTGGGTGTGTATATGTATATCTATGTACATATACATACCCATCTATATATGTTGATATGTATATGTGTAATTATATATATAGATATCTGGATAATTATATGTACATATATTTTCACCATATGTCATGAACATGGAGTGTAGCCCTACCTCAGCTCCTATAGTCCCAACTTCGTTGTGAAAGGGGATGTCAGGTATGTATAGCAGGTATATTAGTAGACTATTGCTACTGTAATAGGGATTGTCTTCACAGACATGGTGTGTGTGGGAGGTCATATCTACTTTTCACATGTGCTCCACTGGCTACTGACAGACATCCTAAGGACATTATACTACAGTACTGCTGCTAGCATGTAATGCTCCTGTGGACTACAACAGAGATATTTGCCAATATATGTGGGCATTCTTGCACACTCTGTACAGTCCAGAGGTATACACAGAACCCCTTAGTGCAAAACATGTGGACCAAACCTGATAATATGGATGTTAACAGCCATGTTGTTGGGTATACCACATAACGACTGGTATACATTTGGCCCCCATAGGTTATGCATTCACACACCCCTGTCTGTCCTGACACATAACAACTGCTGGTACAGGGGTGCCATGGCCACATACTACCCACTAGATATTGACATACATCTGTACAGCATCCACTGCTCTGTCTGACATACATGACTGTTAATGAAGGCCCGGCAGCAGTGCATCTGGCAAGTATCTGGACATGACATTTCATTCCATAAATGCACTAAGCTGCTAGGCATATAACAAAGCACTGTGCAGGCTATAGGCAGACTGGCTTAACACTGGCCTACATCTCCTATGGGGGAATGCACATGTACCTGCATATATAGCAGGCTCTACAGGCATGTCACAGCACAGGGTAAGATACTCCTGTGTGAAAGTGCATAACCGCAACCAGTGTGAACACAGCCACATATGGTAAGCTAGCATAATATTACAGTACATGGACTATCTGTTAAACACCATCCTCATATGTTCCACTCACATACTAACCCTACATATACTGGGCCACTACACAGTGTGGCCTGATGCCTGTCTGTGGTATGGGACAGGTGTGTGTATGGCCCTACAAACATGTAAGCCAATATGGTAACATACAGTGGAGCAGCATGTAACATCAGATAGGATGGGACCTAGAACAATGACATCTACCACAGTCTACACACAGGCCAAAGTATATATTAACAATACACACACTGCCGACATGCATCATAAGTACACAGACCTTGGTACTGTACAAACAACCACAGAATGTCCAGATAATATCATCAAATATAACCACTACTGTACATAACATGTGTAGTAGTCTGATATCTCACTGGCTTATCAGATATGATGACACTAATTATGATGTACAGCGCATATGGACCTCTTAATGCATGACATATGTACAAAGGTTGACAGAGTTGTGGCTGGAAGCACATACACAGGGCCAATATTGACATGTTGCTGTGATAACCCCATACATTTACTGTTGTAACAGGATTTGTTGCAACATATGTCCTATGAGGGATATGAAGTCAGTAACTGTCACGGCTTTCACCATCTACACACTGTAATCCTCACACTACCTTCTGTAGTTCACAGATAGATGCTCTGTGGGTATCACATAAAACCAAAGGCATCACACACTGCCCAGTCTGCAGATGACCCTAGAGATGGGGATTCCTCATAAACATAGAACTGATATGGCAGGTATTATAACATGTAGGATAGCCATATCCACACACACACTGTTAAACCAACATTACTCCAAATGCAGTATAGCAGCACTTACAGTCTGTTGTCAGGTCAGGCACATCCCCCTCCTGTGTGTTACCCTGTTTCCACAGTGTATGTTGTTAGAGATAAATCCCCAATCCATCTGAGCTGCTGTTTGCCAAACAACAGATCGAGTTCCTGCTCACAGTGAATGAAAAGGCCCAACACCAACATGATGTTCCTAGATATTGGAGTGTGTTTCCATGCAATTGGCTATGGGAATGTTACCACAGCTATTCCACATGCAATCAGCTAGGGAAGGGCTGCAATTTGTGCAGAGGCTGTCAGCTGATCATAAGCATCACTGAAAATACACATACTGCTGCCTAAACAAAGTAGGTGTAGGTCTCCTCATCCACCAGAAAGGGGGTGAGAGAGGCAGACAGAGGGAAAAGACAAGTCAGGGAGGGGTAGGAGAGTAAAATGTAAGCATGTTTGTTTCACACACCTACCAGCACAAGGTATCAAACCCCTGATGACTATGTAATGCTATCACATTTCTACGCAGTTACTGGATGCACCACATAGGTTACATGTTGTGGAGTCCTCAGAATGTATATGTGATGGTGAGTGACATCTGCAACAGGGATATGGTAGCTATACGGTAGATGTAGTACAACGTGCCTGTCTACATGAACAGGTGCCAGCTTCAACACAGCCACATTCTCACAGGGACACACACACACATTGACACACTTGGCAGGGCCAGGAATGCAACCCATCACTAGTGAGATTGCCACAACATGTTACTGTGCATGTATGACATGCACCACAGGGGTCATATGAAGGTTATATGGGCAAAGGGTATGGAGAGGTGTCTGACATCAGATAGCATGCTTCAGTATGCCAATGGGGGTTGTAGTGAGTGTGAATGTGAACATACGCATCATACAACACACACACACACACACACACACACACACACACACACACACACACACACACACACACACTGCCAGTATTGACATGCATGGGTGCATTGATTCACAGGTGTGTAGTGGTCAACTGTGCCAGATGGCTATATAAGGCTAGGTGATGGGTACACATTGTCTTCAGGCCACATGACTGTGGTCTGCACTATGGCTCCGAGGTGAAGTTTCTGGATTTGCCCAGACAGGTGGGTATTGTATTCACCATCCAGTTACCTGGATGACTATTGTGTGTGGCCAATGCTGTGCATTGCTTGCCATGTATGTGTTCCTTAGTCCATGACACGGATGGTGTCTGTGATATACACACCTCCCACATGCATATACACTGACATGTGGAACTGTACCTGGGGTGTCTGGCCCATGTTGTGTACACAGATTATCATCAGATGTGCCTGTCCTGGCCTCATGTGGCAGGAATTGGAAATGGACAGCAGGTTTACCCACATTGATACATAGGCTACATTGATAGCATGCTAATGGCATTCCCTGGTATCAATGGCATCTGCCCCTACAGGGCACGTTTTCAGACATGGTATGTCATTTGTGGTCACATCTGATGGCACCACAGGTGTTGCATGTGTCCAGTGGGGTACATGGGGAAGGTGCACTGTCTGCATGTACGTGCCTATTGGACAGATGGACAGGGTGCCATGCTCTCTGTAGGCCACTGCAATCACTCCATAGTTACTATCACTGGGCAATATGCAGTGTACTACCAACATAGTGGCTGTAGCCTAGGCAAGTGTGTGTGTGTGTGTGTGTGTGTGTGTGTGTGTGTGTGTGTGTGTGTGTGTGTGTGTGTGTGTGTGTGTGTGTCTCATGGGTTGAGAGTGTTCTCTGGCTAATACTAGGGTTGCTAACTTCATTTGCCTGGCCTTGATGTCACATGTATAGGTATGGATCTGCACCCCAGCATCTAGGCTATTTCACATCTGTTATCCCTGTACAGTGGACATTGTGATATATACTAGGGCTGCCATATAAGAAATTTGCAAAACCCGCTAAAGTTGTTACACACTCACAACCACCTCCACACAGGGTATGAGTTACAAACACAGACACACACACGTCATGTCTGAGATTAGAACTCCTACCTAACTAGTTTATTACACTACAGCAGTACACAGTTATAGTACGCGCCATGGAGATTAATGGAGTATGCCTTCCCCAAAGGTGTATTTCACATTGGATGACATCAGCAGGATTGCCAAAGTAGGACATTCGAATTTTAGTGAGTGTGGCTTGGCTAAAATTCACTGCTCCCTACACAAACATTGAAACACACACAAAACAACCACAACCGACATGTGTGGATATAGAACCCCTAACAGAAGTCTATATCACACTACAGCATGAAGCTGTTATAGGATCCAACCACAGGGATTACTGGAGAGCTCCTTCCCCAAAGGTGTATTTCACATTGGATGACATCAGCAGGATTGCCAAAGTAGGGCATTCAAATTGTACTGAGTGTGGCTAGGCTAAAATTCATTCCTCCCTACACAAACATTGAAACACACACAAAACATCCACAACCGACATTTGTGGGTATAGAACCCCTAACAGAGGTCTATATCACACTACAGCATGAAGCTATTATAGGATGCACCACAGGAATTACTGGACAGCACCTTCTCCAAAGGTATATTTCACAGTGAATGACATCAGCAGGATTACCAAAGTAGGACATTTGAACTGTACTGAGTGTGACTAGCCAAAAATGCATTACTCTCTACACAGAGATTGAAACACACACATAACATCCAGAACTGCCATGGGTGGGAATAGAACCATACCAGAGTTCTATATCACCCTACAGCAGTATGGAGTTATGGAATGCACTACAGAGATTACTTGGCTACATCCTTCCCAGAGGTGTATTTCTAGGTGGATGACATCAGCAGCCTTACCAAAATAGAGCATTTGAATTGTATGTAGTGTGACTATCATAAAAAGCATTGCTCTCTACCCAGACAGACACACACACACTTGCCATGTCTGGGATGAGAACTCCTACCTAACTAATTTATCATACTACAGCAGTACACAGTTATAGGGCAAGCTACAGAGATTACTGGGCTACAATTTTCCCAGAGGTGTATTTCTAGGTGGATGACATCAGCAGCCTTGCCAAAGTAGAGCATTCAAATTGTATGGAGTGTGACTACCCTAAAAAACATTGCTCTCTACACAGACAGAGTCAGACAGACACACACACTTGCCAAGTCTGGGATTAGAGTTCCTACCTAATTCATTGATCACACTACAGCAGTAAGCAGTTATGGCATGCACTATGGAGATTACTGGCCTATAACCTTCCCAGAAATGTATTTCTAGGTGGATGACATCAGCAGTCTTACCAAAGTAGAGCATTTCAATTGTAGGGGGTGTGACTACCCTAAAAAGCATTGCTCTCTACACAGACAGACACACACACACACACACACACAGTTGGTAAGTCTGGGATTAGAATTCCTACCTAGCAATTTTATCACACTCCAGAAGTACGGAGTTATGGCATGTGCTATGGAGATTACTGGAATACAATCTTCTCAGAGATGTATTTCTAGGTGGATGACATCAGCAACCTTACCAAGGTAGAGCATTTCAATTGTAGAGAGTGTGACTACCATAAAAAGCATTGCTCTCTACACAGACAGAGACACACACACAGTTGTCATGTCTGGGATTTGAACTCCTACCCAACCAGGCTATCATACTACAGCAGTACGCAGTTATGGGACGTGCCAGAGATTACTGGCCTACACATCTCCCAAAGGTGTATATCATAGTAGATGACCTCAGCAAGCTTGTCATAGTGGGGCTATGGGGGGGGGGCGGTGTGTGTGCATGGGCAACAATCCATTCATCTAGAGGTTGACACGCCACATGCGGGCACACACAGGGTCATATTTCCCAGGTACATGTATACAGCTGCTAGATGACTACTTCCTTGTACAGTCATGTTGCACAGCTAGCACGTGCACCACATAGTCTGTAATGCTGACAGATACTGGTGGCTAGTATCTTCAGTGAGTGACATCTGAACCTCATGTAGTTGGGCCCCTTTGGCTGTGTGCTGGGTGGGGCAGATCTGGATGGCTCCTTGTCACAGTCCCCCTCTTCCACACATCTATGTGCATCTACCTTTGGCTTATTATAGTGTGTTATCCTTACATATATGTCTGTATTCCTTTCCACTGTATGTGCAAGGCATGAGTGGTGCATACTGATGGGTGTCTGCACTAAAAACTGTGACTGCCAGATATGTCAGGTCCACTGGTGTTTGCAGACATGGCCTTCATGTGTTTGTGTGTGAGCATGCCCAGTATGACCTTTCAGTATGTTGTTTACTGACATTGCCTTCATTTCTCTAAGTATGTGAGCATGCCCAGTATGCCCATCTGTATTTAATGTGTGGATCGAGTCCAGATAGTTTGTACTGCAGTGCTGACCTTTCTGTTGTACACCTACATGTAGCATGCTGTTTTTGCAGGGTAACCTTCGAGCATTTGGCATTGACTGTTACTACATTTCTGCATAGGATGGGGGGGGCTTACCTGACTATTTCTACATTTCTACACAGGATTGGGGGGTGCACCTGACTTTTACTACATTTCTACGTAGGATGGGGGGCACACCTGACTATTTCAACATTTCCACAACAGGATTGGGGGGCACATCTGACTGTTATTATATTACTACATAGGATGGGAGGCACACCTGTCTATTTCTACATTTCAACACAGGCTTGGGGGCCACACCTGACTGTTATTACATTACTACGTAGGATGGGAGGCACACCTGTCTATTTCTACATTTCCACACAGGCTTGGTGGGGCACACCTGACTGTTATTACATTACTACATATGGTGGGGGGGCACACCTGTCTATTTCTACATTTTTACACAGGATTGGGGGGCACACCTGACTGTTATTACATTACTATGTAGGATGGGGGGCACACCTGACACTTGTACACATTTGCTATGACTGCACTGGTATATCAGGTACTCCATTTCATTCTGTATTCTTACCTATCATGCTGATTAGGGCATACCAGTGTACTACAGATCTTAGCTTTGGTTGCCCTACATATTAGTGTCTGACTTCCTACCCTTCAGAACTAACATCCCACTGCCTGACCTCCTGTAGTCTGTCTGTGTAGGCCTGGGGGGGGTAACCATACCATCATTCAGGGGCCATAACACAGGCTCTGTTTGGGTTTGTCTACACCTGTCCTGCTGGCTGAGACTGTTGCTGGGTATGTGAGCCACCCTGACTGATGTGTGTGAGTCATATGGACACAAATGTCACCCAGCACATCTCCTGCAGTGATTTTTGTCACCCTGTGTAGTACTGGCTACTATGGTGACTCCAGTATGTTTTACAGATGTCATGGTGCCACTATGGGTTTCTACTTTCTGCTGCTATAACATTCAGCCACCCAATTCCCTTACATGCTCACATCCATACCATAGATACAGGTAACAACACATTCTACTCCATTTTTGCAATTGGTAGGTTGATTGACTTACCTTGAGGGTATGCCAAAATTGCAGATGTTGCTGGAGGGCTGCTTATGTTGGATGCACATAGTACACTTTCTATACATGGTTGAGCACAGGTAGTGTCCTGTTTGGCATGCCTTTTATTGTATGTGTGAGTCAGAGAGAGGTGTCATTCCCAGGGTACCTACTGTGTCAGTGTATGTGCTATGTGTTGTCTCTTTGCCGCAGCCTCGGCATACTGGGCACACCTCCGTCTGTCTACTGGGGCAGGCTCAGGTTGTTCTTCCTCCAAGTCACTCTGTGCCTGTGCAGACCTCGGCATTGGTGGGGGGCTGTGTGGCCCTGCCCATGCTGTTCCTGCTGCAGCTGTTTCCACAGGATCATAATGTGGAGCATGGCACATACCATAACAATTTGGGTACATGTAGCTGGTGAGTACTGCAAGGCTCCACCGGATGTGTCCAGACACTGGAACCATGACCTGAGCATCCCAAACACATGCTCTATTATAAGTCTGGTATGTGCATGTGCCTCATTATGGCATTCTTGTTCAGGTGTGTGCATTTCTGATGGGTGTCATCAGCCACGACTCCAGTGTGTAACCAGCATCCCCCACTAGGTGACAGTAGGGGATGTCCCCATTGGCAAATCTCTGATACAGCTGCCATATGTGGGAATCATGATAGTTTCCTGGGAAGCCAGCACACACATTCATTATAATGCCCTGGGCATCAAAGACGCCCTGGCATTTGATGGAGGAAATGGTCCTGCTGTTGATGTAGGCCCTACCCTGATCACCAGGTGGTACTTTGATGCATATGTGCATGCACTCTATAGCACCCACTACTTCAGAGTATTCTGCTATTTGGTGGAAGAGAAGCATATTATTGGCCAACACCTCACGGGTGTTGGGGAAATATACATGCTCACTGGCATGAGCTGACATGGCATCCAGGAACTGGTGGAATACTCTGGATGCTGATGCCTGTGAGATCCTCATGATATCCCCAGTTGAGCTTTGGGAGGTACCTGTGGCTAGTATTCCTAGGCCTACACATACCTAGGTATCCACTGGGATGGATTCCCCTCGGTCAGTTTGGTGTGTCAGGTGTGGCCGGCACAGCTCAACAATTTGCTGTAGGAGGTCTCTGTCCACCCTATAGCACTAAACTATCTCCAGCTCATGTAGCCCCTGATAGGTTACTCTGGGTCTGTACATTCTTTTCCATCTCCTCACTGTGGGTTGATCGGCAGTATTCACATTCTCACCTCCCTCAGCCTCCTGCACATGTTGTTCCATGTTGCTGCTGCAGCCCCTCTCATTTTGTAGGTTTGTTTGTTGAAAGTTCCCCGCTTGTATACACCGGTGATGTAGAGTGTGGAAAAAACCAGAGGGGAAGGTGTTTGCTTAGTTTATAATAGTGTTCTGGGCTGGGCTGGGCTGGTCTGCTGCCTGTGTAATTGGCTGATTCTGATACATTTCTCCTGCTAGTTATGCTAGTAATCCTTGATTACCTTCCTACTGCTGTTTTGCCTTCCTATTGCCTTCCTGTTTAAGCCAGGGGCATGCTGCACAGAGTGCTTAAATGTGCACAGTGCTGCTATTTCCTGGTTTAACTTTATTTTTCTTCCTTTAAAATCTGGTGCGCAGCACGCACACCCGCATAGACAATGTAAAGAGTGCTAGGAAGAGTCAGACACACCCCTAGCTTAGCTGTGCTAAGCTAGGAGCAAACCCGAGCCACAGGGCTCCAATCCACTTACAGTATGCCTGACACCCACCCCCATGATGTCAGCTAACTCCTAGGCTTGCACCAAGCTATTCCTACTCTTACACTGTTGGGACCTGACTAGCATGCTGGAGAAAACTGGGATTCACTATCATTCCCCTCATTTGCATAGGATTGCCTGCTAATGCATAGTTACATGTCTCACACTGAGCCTCCCCCCTTAGCAACCACTGCTCACTGGCCATGTTGTCTTTTGCCTGCCATTGACTTGCATGGCAGAATTGTGATTTAGGTTTATTTTGTTATTTCCCCCCGATCCTGTTTCTGTGCCACTGCCCTACACTTAAACAGCCGAGATCGGCTAAAAAAAAATAAAAGTTGATTTTTTTCATTTTTTTAGCATGTTTGCAGTGCCAATGGTCTTATATTTGACCATTGACATGCTTACTACATGATATGCAGCCTTTATTTGGAGCTGTCACAGCTCCATTTTGGATTTTGCAGAAATGTACTTGGTTACTAACAGAGTACATTTCTGCAGATTGCACTAGTCCTGCACGTCTGGTTGCAAGCTTCCTGGATCGCAAATTCACCTCATTTGCATGGATATCTCCTGCAAATGGGGTGATTTTCATACAGAGGCTTAGTCCATGCAGGACTAGTGCAGGAGCACTTGTGCACACCCCTGCAGGCTGTTCCTGGATTGCACGGCAGACATATTGCCTGCTAGAGCTCCTGCGCTGATCTTGCATGCCGTGCAAGGCATAGAGAATCTGGGGGATTGTCTTTAAACTACTTCAAGAAAGCAGAACATATGCACTCTTTCTTTGTAATGTATGACCAAGTCAGCTTGATAGATGAAATATGAGTGAAGTAAAACAGAGTGCTTTTCAAGGCAAAAGCCTTCATGTTTTGTCTGTAACAAATGCAAGTCTCTGGATGAACTGAACTCTGTGTTAGTATATTAATAATAGGTGTCACTTTTTTGGCTACCCACAGGATCACCTTCCTGTCAGCAAAGTTTAACTGTATAAATACAAGTTTTCTTGTTAGGTTCCTGCATGTCCAGATTGGTTCAATATGAAGTGAGTTACCTCTATGGAGAATGGGTTAGCTGGGTGACAGTTAGGGCTCTGATAAGTGTTCTTTCAGGAACCCTTACATATCTCTCATTTCAGTATATTCCAATAACCCAACCAAGCAGATTTTTTAGTCTTTTCTCAAAACTCCATTCTTTCTCTTTATATCCATTACTTTCTTGCTGTGTTATTTAACCCTTGTGACTATGTGACCTGGATGTTAACAATAGTCTCCAAGAGCATGACTCTGGTCACACATGCCCCTAAAGCTACTGACGAAACAGGTTTTCTGATTTGGTTATAGCTATGTTGTCTAGGACATTGGCCATCAGCTTCATTAAATTATCTATTTTGTCAGCAAAATCCATTACTTCTGGGGGGTTGCAGACCCCCCACACATATTGTTTTTATCTGAAATGCAGTATACATGAAAATAAAAGCTGTCATTGCTGTTTTTATTCACCACTGGGTGGTAACTCAAATTTACAGGTCTCCAGCATGTTCTATTTATCTTAGTAAAATGGATCTTAATTTTTTAAAGGCCATGCAATAAGAGGTGTTTTAATGGCTTTTACCTGAGCAACAACTGGAACTGAAGTAAAATATCGGTCATTCTAGAATGGCAAACCTCTGCCTGGCTGCCTAAGTTTATAAGACTTGCCTTCAGAATGGTCACTGAAACAGTGCCTTCTCTAAGATGGAACCTGCTCTCTAGAAACTCTTTCCTTCTGAAATAAAAAAATGTTCATCCCTTACTCTCTCCACATTCATGCTACATAATCATTTATCACTCTTTCTCACGCAATCACTATAGAGACAACTGCTGAAGATCTATTAATCTATAGACTTCTCATTTTTTCAATGCTTTAACTTGATTGCCAGCAGCCCTTAAAATATTTGAGAAACAACACATTTTTGTCCATTTATGCATTGTACAGTTCTGCTTCACTGTCTTATAGGGTCATAGGTGTGTACTAGGCTAATGGCCCTGGAGCCTTTACAAGCCTAGCCCATAGGGTTACCCTGGCATCGTGCCACCGAACCTTAATTCCTAGTGCCTCTGTCGAGTAGAGCCACTGGAGTGATCCTCGGGGTGAATTTTCTATTTCCCATCCACTCATCAAGATTTCTCTTGAAGAGTGCCAGTGAGGTGCTCTGCTTGACATGTATGGGAAGTCTATTCCATAGCATAGGCAGTGTCTGGGTTATGAACCTGTCCCTCCAGCATATTCTGTTGATTGTGGTAATGAGGTTGAGGTCTCTGGAGTGTGTGATGTGGAGGGATTGGGATTTCTTTAGATGTAGCATTTCTAACAGTGCTGGGTCAGTCATGGCTTTGTAAGTCAAGCAGATATTGCCTCTAAGTAGGTGAAACGAGGACAGAGAATAGTTGGAGATTTTTGAGTCTGTCCATATAGGACAAGTGTTTAAGGCCTAGGGTCCTCTTTGTCAGGTACTTTTGTGGCCTTTCCAGTTGTCTAGTGAGGTACATGCCAAATGGGGCATTATACTCGATGATTGGCCTAATGAGAGAAAAGTAGAGGGAGACAATGACCTCTTTCTTCCTGGATGCAGAACCCTTAGTAATGAGATGTGCCACATAGAAGGACTTTCTGACCACTTATGTACAATATTTGCTAGACTAGTTGCAATAATTTCATTTTGTTGATACCTTGAGATGATATGTAGTATCCTATTGTTTGATTATCTTATCTTGATAACACAACTTGTGCCATATTTTTTGGTCATGATGTAATCTCTTGCACTTCTGTTGTCACTACACTGTGTTCACATTTCTTGATTATGATAGGCCCCAGTTGTGGGTGAAAAGGTACCGAACTAACTAACTAACTTACTAACTAACCAACTAACTATCTATGACGTGGCATTGGTTCAGTTCAGAAATGGGTGGAAGAAAGCAGAATGACCATAATTTGTCGCAGATGTACACAGAAATGTATGAACGTGCTGAATCCATGTTATGATAATATGATATCCCACAGTTAAGTAAAAACTCTAAAATAAAATTGTAAAGTACACAGGTATTTTACACATGAATTTTTCAGACTAAAATGTGACCAAGGACTAAAGTCGGGATTCTGTCCTTTGGTGTTTTTTTTGCAGCTGCTTGAAGCTTTGTAGAGAAGGATAGGATAGTATTGTTACATGACTTATTGTTCAAGATCAGGAAGTGGAGAAGGAAACAAACTGGGTAGGAATGTGGGCAAGGAAGGTTTAAAAAGGAGTGCATTATTCATATAAGGAGGCTGATAAATGAAAGGGGCTGAAAAGGAGGAGAATTGCACCGGTGTTAAAAAGGACAATTGCCCACACTTATGCATAGATACTCTTTTGTATGAGGCTTTATAACTACCACTTTCCTGGAGCAGCAAGCTAGCAGGTGTTTGAGATACAGTCAGAAAAGTTTTAAAAGTTAGACTTGAGGATGTTGGAATATCCATGGAAAATGGGGACCAGATTGTGTGAGTCATGCAGGGCCTGTGGTCATGTATGTACTTGGCGACAAAAGCTGAAGACTTTGGACACACTGGTTTATGCAATATGAAAAGGAATAAATTCAGGTACTTAGCTGTCCAAAAGTGTGATTATAATGCAGAGTACAAAAGATAATTAAGTAAATAATCAGGATTAAACAGCTGACTTAATTCACCCACATGTGGAAAAGTAGAGTAAAAAAAGAAAGAACACAGTTTGGTTAGAAGGTACACTGCCCACATACTATATGTGAAATTAAGTATACCATGTTATACTGCAAGAACAATGAAAACATATATAGTACTGATAATTAAAACAATAAGTTATGCATAATTCTGTGAGGCTGTCGTTAGTTAAGAGTCAAAACATTTTTCTCGTATACTTTTTTCCTAATTATGCAAGATTTACAATTGTTATTGCTTTGAGGCACAGAAACATAAAAAACAGGATGAAATTAATTCACACTTAAATAATAACACATACACAATAACGTTAATTATACAGGAAGTCTTCCAATGCCAAGTAAACTCTATAATTAAAGAAGGTATCACAGAGAAACAAAGTACATTTTTCTTTTTCAAATTCTGCTAATAAGAAAGAGATGCATTTTTCCTTACTAGAATATTAACAAGGTCATCTTAGGACATGTACGCGTAAGAAAAGAACAGTAAACTGATATTATAATACAAAACTTTGTAACAAAGTTTCTCACAAGAAAATTATATTTTTATGTTAATTCAGACAAAATCTTCTACTCTTGGGTTGGCAGCCAGATATATAATGAATAATTTATACAACAATCAAACAAACAACAGAACAACAAATCTTTGCAACAGATGATATATGAGGTGTGTGTATGTCAAAAACACAGTTTGACAGAAAGACCTAAAGGCACAAAGATATAAAACATTAAACAAATTCCAAAAAATAAACTTGTTCTAAGTAATATGGCAATAGTTCAGTCATAGACTTAAAAATACACTGTGTGTATTTATTCATTCTTTCTTAAATTGGATTTTCCAACATTTTACTGTTCTAACCTGTAATACAAGTCATTCTTAAAAGACCCATCTGTACAGATGCAGCTTAGATACAAACAGAGAAAATGAAAAGTATGAATGACAAATAATATAGAGAATATATGGGCAAATATCTAGCTATATATATCTATATCATCATCATCATCAGCCCCCTCTTTCCCAACTGTCAACAACTCTCTCTATTCAGTGCCACACTCCTGCCTTCTTCAACACTCATGCCAGACTGTCGCAGATCTTCTTTCACACAATCCATCCACCTCTTTGCTGGATGTCCTCATTTTTTCTTACCTTCTTCCTGTTTGTCCCAAATCTTCCTCACCAGATTGTCTTCTGCTTTTCTACACATGTGCCCAAACCACAGTAATCTGTTCTCTTTGATCTTTTCTGCAATTGGAGCTACTTTGGCTTCTGCTCTTATGTCCTCATTTCTTCATCTCTCCCTCAGTGTGCATCCTACCACCCATCTCAGGCACTTCATTTCCATCACCTCTAGCTTCTTCAGCTGTTCTGCCTTTACTGCCCAGGTTGCTGTACCATACAGTAGCACTGGTCATACCATTGTCTTGTACACCTTACTTTTCAGCTTCTTTGGCATTCTTCTTTCATAGACTAAACCTGATACTCTATGCCAGTTGGCTGCAGCCCCTCTGATTCTAGCTTTGACCTCTTCATTCAAACTACCCTTCTCCTCAACCACCCCTCCCAGATACTTGAAGCTGTTTACCTGTTTCACTATCTTCCCTTCTATCTCTATTCTCAGCTTCTGATTTCTCCAATTTGCTGCCATTACCACCATCTTAGCTGTGCTTAGTTGTATCCCATGTGCCTTCAGATTTGCATTCCATTCTCCTATTCTTTGCTGAAGTGCTAGCTCAGAGTCTGCCTATACTGTCACATTGTCTGCAGCATAGGGCAGCTTTGCTGATCTGTTCCTTCCTACCTATTTGCTAATGTAGTCCATCACCAGTATGAACAGCAGTGGGCTCAGAGCTGAACCTGGGTGTACAACTAGTCCCACTGGGAAATCCTCTGTGAGGCCGAACACTGTTCGTACTTGAGTCACTGGGTCCTTGTACATAGCCTGCACTAATTCTACCAATGTTTCTGGGACGTCAAACCACCACAGTACTTCCCAGATCAGCTTTCTTGGGACCTTGTCATAGCCTTTCTCCAAGTCTAGGAATGCCTAGTTGGACTCAATCCTCATCTCTAGCTTCTTCTCAAGTATTTGTCTCAATGTAAACATTGGGTCAATTGTGCTGCATCCTGATCTGAATCTGAACTGCTCATCTCCCATCTTACATTCTACTACTCTGCATATCCCATTATCAATCAGCCTCTCCAGAACTTTCATGCAATGTTGTAGGAAATTGATGCCTCTGTACTGTCCACAGTTGTGGCTGCTCCCTTTGTTCTTGTACACTGGCATGATTATACGTATTTCCAGTAATCTGGGATATGCCTTTCTCTCCACACTGATATTAGCACCCTCAGGACCCATTTCTCTCCTATGTCACCCAGCATCTTTATCATATCTGCTGTGACCTCGTGTGAGCCTGCTGCTTTCCCTGACTTCATCTTCTTTGGTGCTGTTCTTACTTCTTCTAAGGTGGGCTCCTCTTCTTATAGGTTCATAGGTTCATAGGTTCATACTAGGTTATCTGCCCTAGGGCATTTATAAGCCTAGCCAGAATGTGTTTGGCTTTCGCCACCCATTTTAAATTTATTTTGCTATGCCCTTTTTCGAGGTTAGTATACTGTGCCTCTGTCTAACAGTGACACAGAAGTGATACCCAGGGTAAACCTACGATCTCCCATCCACTCATCAAGATTCCTCTTGAAGAGAGTCAATGAGGGACTCTGCCTAACCTGGACTGGGATTTTATTCCAGAGTGAAGGGAGCCTCTGGGTTATGAATCTGTCCCTCCAGCATGTACTATTTATTTCAGTGCTGAGGTTCAAGTCTCGAGCGCGTAGCTCGATGGGATTTGGATTTTCTGAGGTGCAGCATGTCCATTAATTCCGGGTTGGACATGGCTTTATACGTCAGGCACAGATCGCCTCTGAACAAGCGGTATGCCACTGAGTAGAGCTGGAGTTTCTTTAACCGGGCAGAATATGGCATCTGTTTGAGCCCTTTGATCCTCTTGGTGAGGTACTTTTGGGGTCTTTCCAGTTGCTGCAGGTGTCTGGTAAGGTACATCCCAAAAGGGCAGTGTACTCAATTATGGGCCTGATGAGGGATGAGTAAAGAGGCACGATGACCTCCCTGATCTAGATGTGAATCCCTTCATGATTAGGTGGGCTATATAAAATGTTTTTCTAACCACTTTGGCCACGTGGTTGTCAAATGAGAGATTGCTATCAACTTGGGTCCCCAGGTCCCTAATTACTTCTTCTGTACTTAATAGATTACCACCTATGTGGTAATTTGTGGGCACTTTGTTTTTGCCAAAGGGGATGACTATACACTTTTTGGCATTTAGCTTGAGGCCATGGCTCTGGCACCAGTTGTCTGTTTCTATGAGGCCCTTTTGGAGGATGCTTGTGTCGGCTGGAGAGTCGATTATGGTGCCAAGTTTGCAGTCATCTGCGAACTTGGTCAGCCACAGTCCTTCCATGTTGGCCTGTACCTCCGAGAAATATATACCGAACAAGAGAAGTCCCAGGACTGAGCCTTGTGGGACACCACTTGTAACTGGTTTGGAGTCTAACATGGCTCCAGCAATTCTAACCATGTGGATTCTGTCCTTGAGCCAGTTTGCAATCCATCTAGTGACATAGGGGTTTATATTTAAGCTGGTGAGCTTATCTATAATGCCCAAGTGGGGTATTGTATCGAAGGCTTTTGCGAGGTCCAGGTAGGCTGTGTGGACCACCTTCCCCTCGTCAATGGCCTTGGTGACTGTTTCAAAGAAATCAACCAGGTTTAAGAGGCAGGATCTGCCCTTAACAAAGCCGAACTGGGTAGGATCCAGTGTCTGTAGGTCCCCAATATCTTTATTTATGAGGTCCATGATGATCCTTTCCATAGCTTTGCAGACCAAGCTAGTCAGGCTTATGGGGCGATAGTTTCCAGGATCCGTTGAGGCACCACCTTTATGGAGAGGGACCACTGTTGCTGTACGCCACTCTTTGGGCACATATCCTGTAGTAAGGCTGAGACTGAACAGCAGTTTTATGTTTGGGTTTAGCTCTTCTTGGAGTTCATGTAGGACGCAGCCCGGGACACCGTCTGGTCCCATTGATGCTGTGTTTTTTGCTTTGGAGAGGGCGGCTCTTACCTGAGCATCTGAGATGTCAGGGGGGCAGCACTCTGCTGGGATAGATATTTGCCCTTTAGGTGGGGAGGTAGTTGCATGAGTTAGCAATAAACAAATGACGTCACATTAATCTGTTTCATATCTATCACTATTTATGCATAGAACCAAAGTAATAAGAAAATATACAAATTTACACTGTACTATATTTACAATATGTTTTACATCTAATTACAGTATAAGCATAGAAACTAGTATGTTACGTATCAAAAAATTTAAGTTACTAAAGAATACAAACATCATTAACAAGGTGCAATCATCAGTGAAAGCACTGGGCCCAGTTCCAAAGCACTCTGCAGTGTGGGCAAGAGCTAGTATCTAGTTGCAACATGGCTTACAAACTCAATGTAACATCTTGCTCCAAGCATAAATGATTTCCGAATTTTAGAATATGGGTATCAGAATACTCTGGTTTGCCTCACAGAGGACACAAGTGACACTCAAAAGTCACCTCCATGGTCCTACAGTACATTTTAATATCTGGCAATGTGCTCATGTCATAGATTCATAGGGTCATAGAAGGTTACTAGGCTAACAGCCCTAGAGCCCTTACAAGCCTAGCCATGTTTATCCCTAGTTGCCCCAATTTTTGGTGGTTAGGTGAGTGAAGTTCACAGAGGTAAGGGCCTATGGTAGTTATTAACAACATCCTCCGTCCAGATGGGACATGGGCATACCTCTGGAGTTAATTTGTGGTCAGACATCCATTGATCTAGGTTGCATTTGAAGAGGGTCAGGGAGGGGCTCTTAAATGTGAACTGGAAGCTTGTTCCAGAGAAGTGGCTGTCTCTGAGACCTATATCTATCTCTCCAGCATGACCATGTCAGTGGCTCAGTTAAGATTCCTGGAGTGAGTGGCCCTCATGCAGTTTGCTTTATGATGTGTAGCATTTCATCAGGGCCAGGTCAGAGACTGCCCTTTAAGACATTCACAGGTCAGCCCTTAGCAACCTTTAGGAGACAGAATACAGTGACCGCGTAAGACTTCTTTTGTGTACCCTGTAATTTCTTGGTGAGAAACCTATGTGGTCTCTCCAATTGTTGCAGGTGTCTGGTGAGGTACATGCAAAAGGGAGCATTGTACTCAATTACTGGTCTGCTAAGGGCTGAGTATAATGGAATCATAACATCCTTAGATCTAGATATGATGCCTTTAGTTATATGATGTGCCACATAGAAGGATTTCTTTACTACTGTGGATATATGGTGCTCAAAGATCAGGTTGCTATCAACCTGAGTACGCAGATCACCTACCACTGGGTCTACACTTATGAGGCTGCTGTATATATTGTAATCAGCTGAGATGTCAGATTTCCCAAAATGAAGAATAATGCATTTTTTGCATTTAGCTTTAATCCGTGGCTTTTGCATCAGCCATTTGTCTGTGTTAACCCTGTCTGCAGTATATTAACATAATTGGAGGACTCAGTGATTGCTCCCAATTTGCAATCATCAGCAAACTTGGTCAGCTACAGGCTGTCCAAGTTTGCCTGGACATTTTACAAATAAATTCCAAACAGTAAAGGGCTCAGGACAGAACTCTATGGTACACCACTGGTGACTTTTGCTAGACATGAAGTCACCCACTTTTACAGTATGCATCCTGTCGGTGAACCGGTTAGCTACTCATCTAGTAATCCCCTTGGTTATTTCCCAGTTGGGAGAGTTTCTTAGTAATACCTGAGTTGGGGATTGTGTCAAATGGCTTGGCTAGGTCAAGATATGTGGTATTCACTGTCTTTCTCTCATCCAGAGTCTTGGTGACTTTCTTGAAGAAGTCAAGCATATTTAACAGGCATGCTCTACCTTTAATGAATATGAACTGGGTTGGGTCCAGAGTTTGAGGATTAGCTGTGTCCTTGTTTATAATGTCTATAATGATTCTTTCCATGGCCTTGTAGATGAGGCTAGTCAAGCTTATAGGCCTATAATTACCAGGGTCAGTTGATGGTCCTCCTTTGGGCAGAGGAATTACTGTTGCTGTCTTCCATTCTGCTGGAAAATAGCCAGTTCACAGGCTGTGGTTAAACAGGGATCCAAGTGGATCTGTTAGGTCATGTTTTAAGTTATTTAAAAGTAAATGCAAAAAGCAGAAACCTGATCTCAACGCAATGTAGTTAAAATACTGAACAGTTGCTGTTAAACAGGCTTTTCAAGTCCACAATTCAAAAAAGTTCTCGGCAGCCGTAGCAAAAGTAAAAACTCTTCTTTATTGTAGTAGATATAGCTGAAAGGTGTGGTCACAGCCACGCTTCATCAGACAAATAAAAGTTCTATAATACAGTGCTTATATACAACATAAATTGCTTAGATTGAAACCAAACCCTATGTAAATGGATGTCTCATTAACCATTTAAAGTGGCAATGCATAGCTTCCAAAATCATATAACAAACTGTTAAAAGCGGTGTTATGATGTTAAATGCAGGTACTAAACCAAAAAATTTTTTTGCACATAACTCATGTTGTAGTTTGCAAATTAAAATACAAATCTATATATGTATATGTAATAAATTAAGCTAAAGAACAATCTTAATGTAGTTCTATTACAACTCTGCGCTTAAATAAATAGAGACAATACAAACGCTGCATTACTTCTAAAGAGACTTATATGCAATTCTCAGCGCATCTAAATGAATATGTAAGCATTTAGGTCTTTATAGAACTTAGTATAGTTCAACAATTGGTCCATATTTAAGCGAAAAACAAAGAGAACTGTGCGTATCAAAATGTTAATAGAGATGGTGTTAAATAAACATTTATACAATTACCAACGTGACTGGAGCTTACATTTATTTAGCGCAAATTGTTTAAAATATATACTAGATTGTATATATAATGGATAAAGCAAACTGTCATGAAACTTGTTAATAATTGGAAATAATAAAACACTGTGTAACTAAAAATTGACAGCTAACAAATATAGCCATGATAGGACTCATTTGCGGTTAGCAGTATAACTAAGCAAGCAAGTAAACGTTAAAGGAACTTAACGTAGTTCAACAAATGATTCATGCTTAGAATAAAGAGAAAAAAGCACAATAGAAAGAACAATAAAACAATAAAGAATACATATAATAAAAAACTTTAGATGTTAAAATGCTGATGAATGTAACACTATGTAAGCTTTTAAATGGTTACCATCGTAACCAAAGCATATATTCATTTGATATAAATTATTCATATTTAAAACTGTATAAAAATGTTCATTAAATTATCATAAACCATTTTCTAAAAAATATATATAAATATGTATATTGATAATTAAAAAACTTTTGTATTTACATAATGAGTATGAGTTCTATCGATGTCTTTTTAAACGCAAATCAAGTCAAGAAAATTTTTTTGTTATAAGGCTTTTTATATATACTTGAATAAGTCTTACTATAAAGGTAATTATTAAGACATCAAAGAATGCAACTCCGAACTCAGATCAAGTGATATATAGCTTTTTTAAAACATATCTCAGTTTAAATAGAGTCCAAAGTAGAATCTAATGAAATGTGCTAACAGCTTGAAGTATGAACGTACCTAGTGGTGCACAAATGACTGTAGGGTTGAGAAACGTATAGCAATGCTAAAAATGTAATACTAAGAAATAAGACCATACAGTTTAAAATTACATAAGTGAATAAATGGGTGAATAAGTAAGTGAATAAATGAATAAATAAATAGATAAATAAATAAATGAATTGTATCATAATGTTTTCATTGCTTTAAAGCTAGTAAACAAAATCTATTTAAGGGAAATAATATAATTTAAATTAATATAGCATAGCTCCAGTATAGAACTATATATTAAAACAGATAGATAATTTAATATAAGGTTAATTAAATATATTATTTACCTAGGGAATGCAAGTAAAATGTTATGAAAATATATATTAAATTATTTGGCTAATATCATAACTTTAAAATTAAAATTAATGAGAAGAAACATATAACTGAGTGTACATAAGTAATAATTAAACAGTGGTATTAACGTTTCCTATTATTTAAAACAGGTTTAATGGAGACTGAAGTATTCAAACCTGGATGACTATGAGCATTAAATTTCAGAATCCATTTTAATTCTGCTAGGGCTAAATTATTTAAATTATCTCCGCCTCTGGGATTTATTTCTATCTTTTCAAGTACCCTAAACTGAAAATGATGTTCATTATGTTCTATTATATGTTGTGCTAGTGCATTAGTATCTATTTTTTTCTTTATTTCATATAAATGATCGTATATACGATCAGTTAACCTCCTTTTTGTTAACCCAATGTAAAATGCTGTACATTTTGTGCAGGTTGCTAAATAAACCAGGTTTTTAGTTTGACAAGTAGCAGCAACATTAATATAGTAAGTAAAGCCTAGAGTGGAATGAGTAAAGGTAGGGTCTAAACAAATCATTTTACATCTGGTACAGGAACCACAAGAAGCTGTTCCCATTGCTTGTGTGGATTTCAAGATGTTTGGTACAATATCTTTGCATAAAATTTGTTTCAAATTGGGACAATTCTTATATAAGAAGGAGGGAAAATTTCCCACTAGACTGGATACTGATGAGTCTGTCTGTAAGATATTCCAGTTATTCCGTATAACAGTCTCCAAACATTTTACATCACTGGTGTATTTTAAAATGTATGGTATTTTTATATTACCATTGCTATTTTTATATTTAAAAGAAGTGTATTTCTTAACAGTAAGTGGTGTAAATTCTGTAGTATGTATAGTATTGTTTTTAATGGAGTTGACAAGCTTAAAATTGTATCCTCTATCTAAAAATAATTGCTCTAATAGGTCAGATTCTTTTTCTAAAACAGTGTTTTCCTGGCAAAGTCTAGTCAGCCTAGTAAACTGACTTTTAACTATTCCTGGGAACATATGCCTAGGGTGCATGCTGCTATAGTGGAGTAGTGTGTTAGTCCAAGTAGGTTTCCTATATATAGAGGACATAATTTTTCCTTGCTCAGTGAGCATCAAAGTGACATCCAGGAATTCAATTTGTTTCGTGGATGCTTCCAGTGTGAATTTCAGATAACTGGTGGTGGTTTCTAGGTGGTGTAAGAAACATGTAAATTCCTCTAAGGTACCTTGCCAAATCAGGAGGACATCGTCTACAAAACGTTTGTAGAACTTGATTTTATTAAAGTCAGGATTGGTGAACAAATGCTCTTTTTCCCAATTTAGGACCACTAAATTTGCGCATGGGGTGCCCATGGCTACACCCCATGTCTGCAAATACGTCATGCTGTTAAACATAAAGATGTTATTATTAAGCACTAAATCCAAAAGCTGACAAATTAATATAATTTTATCAGAAGAAAAACTAGTATCTCTTACAAGCAGTTCTCTAATTGCTTCCAAACCCAAATCATTGGGGATGGACGTAAAAAGATTCTTTACATCTAAAGTTATCAGCATATACTCATCTTTCCCAGTACTCAATATTACATCCTCAAGGCTGCTTAGTAAATCATAAGTGTCTTTTAACAGAGTTGGAACCAAATCCACTACAGGCCTAAGGTATTTTTCAAGAGCTGTCGAAATAGTAGCAGTTACCCAGTTGGGGCCTGATACTATAGGCCTAAGCGGTATGGGATGCACCTGTTTGTGAATCTTGGGCAAACCTTTTATAGTGGGAGTAGTAGGAAATTCAATGTATAAGTACCTATATTCTTCTGGTGTAATTTGTCGGCACATTAAAAGGTCATACAGAGTGGCATGTACATTAGTTATAATAGAGTGGACTTTTTCCTGAGAAATAATGGAGTAAGTATCTTGATCTGATAACATATTTAACATCAGAGTAACATAGTCTACAGTGTTCATGACTATAATGCCACCACCTTTGTCTGCAGGTCTAAATGTGATGTCAGGAAATTGTTTGAACTTTTTCAAAGATGCCATTTCTCCAGAAGATAAATTAACATAAACTACTTTGTTTTTCTTGGTAGAAAAAAGTTTATAAAAATCTCTCTCACAGGCCTTAAGAAAGCAGTCAATACTGAAGGGTAAAGGAGGTGAAAAATTACTCTTTTGTCTTAATGACACACATTCTGTTTGTGAAATTTCAGTATTGTGTGTTGTAGAAGTGTTTTTAAAAAACATTTTAAGGGCAACATTTCTGCAAAAAACTCGTAACTCACATAAAACATCAGCCAAGTTGCTACATTGTGCTGGTATAAAATTCAAGCCCTTATTAATCAAACTAATATCTGATATACACAAATCATAATTAGATAAATTAACAAATATGTCAGTCACATCCTTTGCCTTCGATTCGTTCCATATCTTTCTTCTGAATTTTTCCTTTTTCTGGGCCCTCTGCTCTGGGAGCGCCCTCTCCCTTGATACTGTGTTTTTATGGGATAGGGTAAAAAACGGCTTGTTTCTTGAGTCTGTTTAGGTTTTGCACCTAAACGAACATCATTGTGCATATTAGCAAAAGCTAGTTGGTTAGGAGGTGGTGTTGCAGAATAAGCAGTCAATCTAGGAAAATCCGTCTCACTAGGTAGAGCAAAGTTATTATCAGTTATAGGTAAAGTAGACGGAGCTGAAACATCAACAGATGTAGAAGCAGCATCATTAATTAAAACATTGTCATTAGCATTTGGTAAGGAGACTGGCCTTTGTGATTGAGTTTGTGCATTATTATGTCTGGGCCAGACAAAAATCTGACCAGTTTGGAAATCATTAAAATCCCTCTGCAACTTTTTCAGTTTAATTTGTTTCAGTTTCTCACTAAAAGAATTCACTTGTGAGAAAATGGTTTGCAGTCTATTTTTAGCATAATCAGATTTAAACTTGTCAGTTAAATTTTTGTGAGTTATATCTATTTCAGTACGTAGTTTAGTCTCAAGAGGTAAAAAATATTCATTTAAAAGTGACATGTACCTGAATCCTTGTTCAATATTTAGGTCCTGCCACTTTTTCAAAAGCACTGGATGATTAGTTCCATAGGATGGCATGCAAAATACACGCATTCCTCGAGGCACAATTCTATGATGTATGGAGGCTTCAAGATGTTGCCTTTGCCAGGCGTACCTTTGTAGTAGATAAAGCTTGTCTTCAAATTCTTTCACAATCAAATTAAAGTCAGCAAGATTTTCATCCGGTAAGGTAGAAGCAGGAATGTTAACTGACCCACCTAGTTCCAAAGCCAATAAAGGGTTAGCGACGTGGTGCAGCAATCCTTCTGGTATAGCTGAAACTTCCCTCGACTCTGGTCTGTAGTCTAATTCTACATTAGTGGAATCCATTGCGTAGAGCAGTTACCACACAAAGAAAATGAAGAAAAAAACCAAGAGGTAACTGCAACTCCAAGAGGTCAGGTAACACAAACAAGTATAAATGCAAAAAGCAGAAACCTGATCTCAACGCAATGTAGTTAAAATACTGAACAGTTGCTGTTAAACAGGCTTTTCAAGTCCACAATTCAAAAAAGTTCTCGGCAGCCAGGCAAAGTAAAAACTCTTCTTTATTGTAGTAGATATAGCTGAAAGGTGAGCGTGGTCACAGCCACGCTTCATCAGACAAATAAAAGTTCTATAATACAGTGCTTATATACAACATAAATTGCTTAGATTGAAACCAAACCCTATGTAAATGGATGTCTCATTAACCATTTAAAGTGGCAATGCATAGCTTCCAAAATCATATAACAAACTGTTAAAAGCGGTGTTATGATGTTAAATGCAGGTACTAAACCAAAAAAATTTTTTGCACATAACTCATGTTGTAGTTTGCAAATTAAAATACAAATCTATATATGTATATGTAATAAATTAAGCTAAAGAACAATCTTAATGTAGTTCTATTACAACTCTGCGCTTAAATAAATAGAGACAATACAAACGCTGCATTACTTCTAAAGAGACTTTTTTTTTTTTCTTTATTTAAAAGTAAATCGGGGATGTTGTCTGGTCTCATAGATACCAAGTTTTGTCCTTGGAGAGCGCCAAGATGACCTGATCTCTTGAGATAACAGGCTGAGGAATAGTGGCCCGAATACTTTAGGGGTTGACTAAAGGGGATGAGGGGTGAAGTTTGCTTTAAATCTGTGAGCAAGCAGGTTGCCTACTTCCTCTGGTTGAGTGTAGGTGGTGCTATCCACAACTAGTTCAGCACATATCTGGGTATTCCCTTTTGGATTTCAGACATAGTTAAAGAATGCCTTGTGATTATTATTAGCTAGGGAGGGTATTTTTGCTTCATAATTAGCTTTGGAGGACCTGAAAAGATCTCTTATTTGTTTTGTTTTTTTTTAAGCTAGAGAATGATTTCTTCCTTTGCTGAGCTAGTTCCCTCTTGTTCTCGGACATTAATTTATTTCTCTTGCTGTATAACCTTTTTATACTAGGGGTCCAGCAGGGTGGCTTGTTTTTTCGGCAAGACCTGGTTTTAATCTGGTCAGGTACAGCTCATTCTAGACAACTGCTTAAATAGTTACATAGGGCATTGGCATACACCTCTGCATAGGAGTTCATGTGATCTGCATTCAAGGGGGCTTTGAAGCTTCTTATACCATTAATTTTGTCTTTAAAAATTCTTAAACATTTTTGAGCTTGATGTGTATCTGGTTTTATAATTACATCAAACATGACTGATTTATAGTCCAATCTTTCTGGGGAGGACATCACACGGGGGGGGGGGGGCTGCAATGCTCTCCCATGTTAGTAAGTACTTTGTCCAGGATATTTTAGCCTCTTGTGGGTGTGCTGTTCCAGAGCATTGGCATTGACAAAGACCAAAAACCTCTAAGCCAACATGTTTGTGGTAATATATGTTTCCCAGTCAATGGAAGGATAATAATATCACCCATGAGTAAGGTGATGGCCAGTATGGCAAGTGACTCCAATAAGTCAAGGTACGTGGTATGCTTTTCCTGTTTCATGGTGGGGGGGACTATAGCTAGCTACAATGTTTTGGGGGCCTTTGCCTATAGTTAATTGAACATGGAGTAGTTCAAGAAAGTCATGCTGTTTGACCAGTCCTAAGGTGTACTTATCCTTAACGAAGATGGATACACCTGCTCCTGTTTGTTCATGTCAAGTTTGTGGTCTAAATGTATGGAAGGCATTGTATCCCTGCACTACTGGGGCTTTCCATACCTTTGAGTCATGTTTCAGTGACTGCACAGACATCAGCATCTGCCAAAGTGATGAGTGCTTCCAGGGAGTGCAGTTTCTTGTTTAGACTATTAGCATTTTATCTAGAGAGGATTTTGTTATGTTGGGGAATTGGTTATTTTGGCATTGCCTAAAAAATGCACAGCAGGAGTGCTTAATGCCTTTGCCAGTATCTGAAACCTAGAGGAGACAGGTGCAGATCATCTCTGACAAAGCACCGTGGGGTGTTGACCATGTCTTCCCAAGCTGATGGATATTGGATACCCTCTGACTGACACCAGAAGCTATGCCAATTGTTAAAGTCAATAATTTTTGTTTGTATTGTGGCATCATCCTTGGAGAAGGTAGAATGCTGCTTAAGGTGAAGTTTATACCTGCCATGACACAATCTGAGAGTTCAGTCAAGTCTCCCTTCCTATAGTCCAGTGAGGTACTTTTCAAGTCATTCACTCCCACATGGACTAGGATGGAGTCATACCGATACTTGTAGTTGAGTAATCAGAGTGCTTAAGTGACTTGATGGAGCCTGGCACTTAACAGGCAGCTAACTTTAACCCACTCCTTAGCCAGCCGGATGACTGGAACATCAGTGTGTCTCACAGTGGTGTAACACCTTATAGGCTTATTTGTTGAGATGCTGGTGTGTGTGTTATTATGTGCTGTGGTTGTGTTTTGCATTGTTATGTAAGTGGTTTCTGCTTGGGCAGCCTCTGATCTTTTGGTAAGTTACTAGTGAGTACCTCTGCATATATGGGTTTATGTGTCATGTCCTTATTTAGTGTGGGAAGTGATGTGTGTGCTGACAACTGTTTGGTATTGATTTGTCCTTAGATGAGTCTTGCCTCTAGTTTCATAGTGTAACTACATTTCTCACATAAAGTAGTTGTTTGATTGTTTCAGGAGTAAGTGGTTGTCAGTATACTTCAGATAGCTGCTACATTGCCTCAGGATGCCCATGTCTATCACCCTGGTGAGGGAGATAATGGGAAACTGTCCATTCAAGATAGCAGGTTCTTACTGTATGTGTTATTAGGGAAGGGGATGGGTTAATTTGACAGGACTGTGCTGGTAGTGCCGAGACTACAAGAGGGATCTATACTTTGTGTAGGCTAAGGTTGATCAATAAGGCAGTGCTGCTCAGTGCACAACTGAGTTGCTCCTAGAGCGGCAGAAAAGCTTGGAATGGTTTCATTAACAGCTGTTTAGGGAAAAACTTGCATCTATACAGGGCACTGCTAACTGCCTCTGAGTAAAGAGCAGCACCTCGCAAACGAAAGCTTAAACATGAGGAAAGATAAACAAATTTTAAGATAACTACCAATTCAGAAAGCACACAGTAAGCCTTTCAACAGCAATCCCCAACTCACACAGGTTAGATCAGCACACTTCTGACACAAGGGTGCAGAAAAATACCTTCTTAATGTAGAATAGCTGGTTTGGAGCCCAGGTGTAACAACAACATAGAAACTTCCTGTAACAGCCTTACAGCTAACATATATGATGTAATACAGTGCAATTAACTACTTAAAGCAACAGTAGACAGTACAAGTTTTTTTTTGCTATAAAGTGCAAAAATAACAGCAAATAGAAAATACATGCTGTAGGTGGATTGGACACACTAAATTGGCCCTAGGCATGAGTGTGTGCATGTGTGTGTGCCTTCCGTGGAAGTTTGGCTGCTGGGCTGGCAACTCGACACCATAAAACTCCACTGCCAATCATAAGCGGACAGGTGATCCACTGTGACAACCCCTAAACGGGAAAAGCTGAAAGAAGAAAAAGAAGAAGATGTCATTTAATCTCTGCTCAGTAGACATGCAATTAAACTGGTACAATCTATAAAATCCAAGAGGATCTTTATATTGGCTTGGCATTTTGACTATTACACCTTGAAATATGAACACTTGGAAATTACTGAAGTGATCATGAGTAACTGAAACACTTCTGTGTCATTCATTGCAATGGTGCAAACAGAAGCATAGCTAGCTATTTATGTACCTAGTGCCATCCCCGATTCAAATGCAGTTGCTACTAATTATGCCACACATGAAGCACTACAGCACTTCAGTTATTACAAATGCAATACTGGCATTTATTTATAAATGCTGGTATGCACTGAAGAGCAATCGTGATTGGCTGATTGTGCCTCCTAATACTTTTCACAGAGAATGGCTGGTCCTTCAACCCACCCTAGCTATGCTACTGGATATAGGAAAAAAGAAGCTTTTTTTGAGGGGGGGGCAACAAGTTCTCCTGCACCACCACATTGCCAGAACTTAATTATACAAACTACATAATAGCACAAAATTGGAATAGGGAGAAATTCTCCAAAATAATGCACTATAACCTTGAGCAATTCTTGCTTTTTCTCTCAGTTTAATTTCTCCAAGTCTTTTTGGTTTCTAATACCATAACAGGAGTGGACCCCACTCCTAAGTCAGGGTATAATTAAAGTTCATAAAATGAGTACTGTTTCAGTCTTTGATGTTAGCCAAAAGTGCTGTTTGCAGCATCTACAGTGTGCCCAGGATTGAGTCCTTCTGTAATTCATATGGAGTTACGTGTATTGGTAGCATATCTAAGTATGACTGCAGGTTCCTTTTTATTATCCCCATTGCTCCTGCTACTACTGGAACTGTCTGGGTATCCTTCTTCGACATTGTCCTCAGTTTTGCCTGCAAATCCTGGTATTTTATGACTTTGTGTTTGTCTGTACATAAGACACTGTAATCGCTAAGTGTTGCAATTTCAATGATCAGTACTACTTTTGTTTTATTTTCATGGGCTACTATATCTGGTTTTCTTGCATCTGTGTTATTTTTTAATTGCTGGTAATGGGTGATCCCATGTGATACAAACTTCATCATTTTTTATATTTCTTTGTGATTCGTGTTTCCAGTGCTTGTCATCTACTTCTGCATTGTACTGTTTTCACAATCCTCACTGCAACGGTCTTACCACACTATTGTGCCTTTCAGTTGTCAGGCCCTCTGCCATGCGAGCATCACACCCAGGAAGATGTGTGGCTGTTTCCAAGTATTTTTTAAAGAACCTACATTTATCTCTTTCTCCCACATGTCTAATGGACTTTGTAATCCATCATGTATGCTGTTGACTATTTTGAGCTGCCATAATTAACCTTTAATCTTTTGGTTTCACGTTCACCTCTCCTTAACCATTCCTGTGTCAAATCACAATGAACATGCGGTCATTACAAGAGATCTCTATACTTGTCACTATATTTATGGCTTTTCCACATTTCTTTCCTTCTCATCTGATAATTCTTCTTATATTCTTACTTTTTTGGCACATTCAGTTGCTATCTGACTTTTTATCTATTTATGGTTTTATTTCCATTCCCGTTTGACTCTGGAATATTTCTGCTAACTTAAGCAGAGGTCATGTTAGACTTCCTCTCCTCGTGTTTTAAAACTTTCACTATGTTTGGATCTGATGAGGTCAGCAGATATGTATGTAGTTCCATGACCACAAAATTATACATGTAATTAATTTCGAGGAAGCCTATACCTCCTTCATAGCCAGGAATATATAATCTTGGAATACACATATATGATTTGATAAACATGAAGCATTTTTTTTTCCTATCCAATTGATCCAGTACCTTTCGGGGACAGTCAATCACACCAAAACTGCAAGTTAGAACAGGAAGAGCAAATTGATTCATAGTTCGGGCTTTATTCCTGGATGTCAAGATTGTTTTCTATATTAGTTTTAGTCTTATGAAGCATTCCTTACTAAGTTATATTCACATTTGCTCGTGTTTTATTGCTGATCCTTCATCAGTTACCAAATATTTACGCATGCCCTCCTACTCAAGTTCCTTTAAATCACATTCCTGTCCCAGCCTGATGTTTTCTTGGTACTGCAACTTTTGTTTTGTTGTTGTGCTGCTTTTGCACTTTTATCAAGACCAAATGATATTCTTATATCATCTGAGAAAGTTTTAACCACTTGCAGTTGTGCTTTAAACTCCTCATCTGATGAACTATACAGCTATAAGTCATCCACTAAACATAGGTGAGGAGACTTTAATGAAGGTTGTTTTCTGGGAGTCAAATTGTAGCCATGACCCTAATCTGTTCAGTAAACAGTTTAATGGGTTAAGGGCAAGACAAAGCAACATTGGTGACAAAGAATCGACCTGGAATAATCGCCCTTTGATTGTTTTCCCACTGGGATAATAATTTGCTCTTTTGTCATAGCTTAACTGCAAAGTAGTTTGCCATTGTTTCATGGTCACTTGATCTATTTAGGCTGCATCATATACATCTATAAGCACACCATTATCCATGAATGTAGGATACTGTCTAATGCTTTTTCATACTCTATCCATGCCATACTTAGATTGTTCCCCTTTAACAATTTTCTATAATGGCTTTATTTAGCAACAAATGATCCTTTGCTCCATGTGACTTTTCTTTTGTTACCCTTTTGGTCTATTGCTATGATTTCAGTAAAGTAATGTCTTTTGGCTTTTCCCAGTTAAGAGTTGTCACAGTGGAACTCTGGTCCGCTAATAATTGTCAGTAGATCCCTACGGTGCCGAGTTGCCAGCCCGACGCCCAACCTTCAAAGAAGACACACCCATTCATGCACGCACCTACCTGCATGTCTTTATACATCACTCAACCATGGGGAGGACATGCAGACTCCACACAGAAGGTGCTCCAGATGAAAATCGAACGGGAGAACCTCTTGCTGTGAGGCAACAACGCTAACCGCTGCACCACTGCGGCCATCATTGCTGTGACTCCAGTATATAGTTTATATAACATTGGAAGGCAAGTTGTCGGTCTGTAGTTTTTTGGGAGGTCTTGCAGGTTCCCTCTTAGGGGGACTATAATTTTTCCTGTTGTTAACCAGGATTGTGTCTGTTTGTGATACGAATATGGATAATTCTTACCCATTGTTTCAAATTCTCTGATCATTACTTCATCCCATTTCATATCCTGTACATTTGAATTCCTTTCTGTTTCTTTTAGTTTTTCTATCCATTCAGAATCTTTGTTACGTTCCAGTGGGTCTACAAAAATTCTTTCATAGTTGGCTGTTTCTGGGGCAGTACAGCTTTTGTGGGGTTTTCTTCATTCAGAACCTGCTGGAAATACTCATTCCATCTGCCTTTGATGTCCTGTGGATTGGTGAGCAGGTTGTTGCTGATATCCCTTATGAAGGGTGTCTGACTATCTTCTTTATCTTTCTTTCTGTGCCTTACAACCTGATATAGTTTCTTTGTGCCCCTTATTGAGTCACTTTCCAGAAGATGGTAGAGTGCTTCTGATGGCCTATTCTTTGCTATTGCAACTTCTTTCTTAACTTCTTCATTAGCCAACCAGTAGTCCTTCCTAGCCTGGTCAGTCTTTTCAATCTCCTACTTCTTCCTGTACTCCTTCTTTCATTTGATTTCCTGGACATCTGCATTCCACCACCAGCTTTCCTTATGTACCTTATTTCCATACCTGGCTTGGCCACATATCTTTTCTGTAGTCTTAACACATGCTGTTTTTAGGCGCTGCCAGTCTTTTTGAATTCCACCTATTTCCTCCTCTTCTTGAGTTGCTAGAGACTTGAGTAATTCCGAACTGCTGTACTTTCTCTCCAGTCAACTTCCAGGTCTGCAGCCTGTTATCTGTTGACCTTAGAGCCTTCTCTGACCACTGCTTGCAGCTGATTGTGGCAACTAGTGGTTTATAGGTGTGTACTAGGCTAACGGCCCTGGAGCCTTTACAAGCCTAGCCCACAGAATTGCCCTGGCATCATGCCGTTGTTAGCTCCCGGTGCCTCTATCAAGTAGAACCACTGGAGTGATCCGCAGGGTGAACTTTCTATTTCCCATTCATTCATCAAGATTTATCTTGAAAATGGCCATTGAGGTGTTCTGCTTGACATGTATGGGAAGTCTATTCCAGAGCATGGGCAGTCTCTGGGTTATGAACCTGTTCCTCCAGCATGTTCTATTGATTGTGGTAATAAGGTTGAGGTCACGGGAGTGTGTGGTGTGGAGAGATTGGGATTTCTTCAGGTGTAACATTTCTAGCAGGGCTGGGTCAGACATAGCTTTGTAAGTCAAGCAGAGATCACCTCTTAATAGATGATATGAGACAGAGAAAAGCTGGAGGTTTTTAAGTCTGTTCATGCAGGGCATGTGTTTAAGGCCTAGGATCCTCTTTGTGAGGTAATTTTGTGGCCTTTCCAGCTGTTGCAGGTGTTTAGTAATGTACATGCCAAATAGGGTATTATACTCAATGATTGGTCTAATGAGAGAAGAGTTGAGAGAGATGATGATCTCTTTCTTCCTGGATGAAAAACCCTTGGTTAATGAGATTCATAGGTTCATAGGTTAGGTTCATAGGTTAGTACTAAGCTAACTGCCCTTGCAAGCCATTGTAAGCCTAGCCAATTATCCCTTGTGAGAGTCAAACCCTGCACCTTGTATTTGTAAGGCAAACACCTTAACCATTAGGCCACCCCATAGAAGGATTTTCTGACCACAGTGGCAATGTGGTGGTCGAAGGAGAGGTTGCTGTTAACCTGTGCCCCCCAGATCTCTTATAACACCTTCAGTGCTCAGTGGGCTACCATCAATGTGGCAATTAGTGAGAATTGAATTTTCCCAAAGGGAATGACAACACATTTTTTGGCATTAAGCTTAAGGTCATGGTTTCAACACCAGTCATTGTTCTCAGTGAAGTCTTTCTGTAGGATGTCTCCATCACTTGGGGAGTTAATAATGGCTCCCAGCTTGCAATTGTCGGTGAACTTGGTCAGCCAGAGTCCCTCCATGTCAGCCTGGACTTCTGAGAAGTAGATACTAAATAGGAGAGGACCCAGGACTGATCCCTGTAGGACTCCACTCGTGACTGGTTGGCAGTCTGACATGGAGTTTGCTACTTTCACACTGTGGGTACTATCTGTGAGCCAATTTGCAACCCACCTAAGGATATAGGGGTTGATGCCTAGTTTGGTGAGTCTATCAATAATTCCTATGTGGGGAATGGTATCAAAGGCCTTGGCCAGATCGAGGTAGGCTGTATGAACTGCCTTGCCCTCATCCACAGCTCTGGTGACTGACTCAAAGATGTTAACCAGGTTGACCAGGCATGATCTACCCTTAACAAAACCAAATTGCGTGGGATCCAGAGTTTGGAGTTTCCCTATATCCTTGTTAATTAGGTCCATGATGGTGCACTCCATAACCTTGCATATCAAACTCATCAGGGTAATGGGGCAATAATTCCCAGAGTCTGTAGTTGCTCCCCCTTTATGGAGAGGGATGACTGTAGCAGTGTGCCATTCTGTAGGGACAAAGCCTGAGATGAGGCTGAGGCTGTGACTGAATAGGGCACACAGGTGTGGTGTCGGTTCACTTTGTAGTTCATGTAGAACACAGCCAGGGATATTGGGGTCTATATTATATGATCAAAGAATCTCTTCTTCGAACACATAATAATCAACACATATACAGTGAATGCAAAAAAGCGTGAATGGTCATGTCCTCTAATTTTTTCCTCGGGAAAAAATTAATTCGGCCATTATTGGTAAATGCCCTTTTCTTCAATGTAGAGTGATCTTGGCATTGGTATATTTAGTTGGGGGGCACAGCCCCCCACATTGGAGGGTGGGGGCATGAAGCCCCGCCACTTAATTAGTGTTTTAAAGTTTGTTTTTTATTTTATTGCCACTTTAATTTTTTCCCTGAGAAAAAAATTTGAGGACATGGCCGTTCATGGTTGTATACATGTTGATTATTATGTGTTCAAAGAAGAGATTCTTTGATCACATAATATAGTCCCAGATATTGTTGGGTCCCATGAAAGCTGTATGCTTGGTCTTGAATAATGCAGCTTTAACCTGTACTGCAGTAATGCTGGGTGCCTGGCATTCTTCCGGTATTGTGATTGGTACTTTAGGGGGGGAGAGAGGGGTAAACTTGGCACTGAATCTGTCAGCCAGTATGATGGCAATATCTGTTGGCTCAGTATAAGAGGTACCATTGCGCAGTAACTCAGAGCAAATCTGGATATTGCCATGGAGATTCTTGATATAACTGTAGAAAGCTTTGTGGATGTTTTTAGTGTCTGCCACAATTCTGCCTTCATAGTTAGCTTTAGAGGTTTTGATGAGGGATCTCAACTTTTTTTGGGCTAATAAGGGAGTTTTTCCAGTCTTGGGACTTCACCTTTTTCTGTAACAGTTTCTTCCTTCTGTTGTAGAGTTTGTTAATGGCAGGGGACCACCAGATTGGCTTCCTTTTTTGAAGGAGAGCAATTTGGTTCTGTTGGGTATGGCTAGTTCCATGCATTTATGTACATGTTCATACAGTGCATTGGTATATGATTCAGCAGTCATGTACCTATTTTCCATTTGCATGGATGCTGTGAAGTTAGCCACCTCTGTTTTTGGGAGCCCAAAGTCAGCTTTGGAGAAGTTTTTCATGGTGGTTACCTTTGCTGTTGGTGTGGGTGAGATGTGGATTTCCATGGTCATTAGTTTGTGGTTGGATCAACCAGGGAGGAATTGACTACTGGTGTTGAGCAATGGTTGCCCATGTTAGTAATAACCAGGTCAAGGATGTTGCTCCCTCTAGTAGGGGTAAGAATGGGGTGGTCCACCGCATTGGAATTAATGAATTCCAGGAAGCGTTGGGCAAGTGTATTAGTGCATGAGTAGTTTTCCCAGTTGATGGAGGGGTAGTTAAAGTCACCCAGTATGAGAGTGTTGAGTTGGACCCTAATAGTTTCCGGGGTGCTTAGGAACATGGAGTGCGGGTCTTGGGTTATGGTTGGGGACCTATAACAGGCTATGACTTGAATAGCTGTCTTACCCACTGTTAGTTATACCTGAAGTATCTCCAATGCATTATGCTGGGCTACTAGTCTGGAGGTGTGCATATCCTTTATGAATATGGAGACACCACTGCCTTTGGAGCTTTGGTCCATGTTCTGGGGCCAAAATGTGTGGAATGAGTTATAGCCTGGTAGCTCAGGGTTGCTTTCTGCTGTGAGCCGACTGTTTCACTGGGGATGACTTTGCAATCATGGATTCTACCCCAGTGCCTTTTCCTTACTAGGAGGAAGTGTATCTGAGTTGCACGTTGGCTACTCTTGTATGTGTTCTTATGACTGTCTCTTTCTGGACCATGTGTCCTTCTTTATTCCTGTTGCTCCACCAATGTGTACCCAGGCAGCCCTCATATCTTGTTCTGTCTGTCCTGATATGTGCATTCAAGTCTATATACATATATATATATATATATATATATATATATATATATATATATATACATATATATATATATATATAAAGTTCACACACCCCTGTTACAATGCCAGGCCAGGTTTTTGTGATATAAAAAAATGAGACCACAATAAACCGTTTCAAAACTTTTCCCACCTTTAATTTTAATGTGACCTATGACTTGTACAATTCAATTGAAAAACAAACAAATCTGTTAGGGGAAAAATATAAAAATAAAAAATGTACAATAAGCTGGTTGCATAAGTGTGCACACCCTTAAACTAATACTTTGTTGAAGCACATTTTGATTTAATTACAGCATTCAGTCTCCTTGGGTAGGAGTCTATCAACATGGCACATCTTGACTTGGCAATATTTGCCCACTCTTCCTTCCAAAAGTGCTCCAAATTTGTCAGATTGTGAGGCCATCTCTTGTGCACAGCCCTCTTCAGGTCACCCCACAGATTTTCTATTGGATTTATGTCTGAGCTCTGGCTGGGCCATTCTAAAACTTTAATTTTCTTTTGGTGAAGCCATTCTTTTGTTGATTTGAATGCATGCTTGGGGTCATTGTCATGTTGAAAGGTGAAATTTCTCTTCATCTTTCTAGCAGATGCCCAAAGGTTTTGGGCCAAAAGTGATTGGTATTTGGCAATATTCATAATTCCCTCCACCTTGACTAAAGCACAAGTTCTAGCTGAAGAAAAGCAACCCCAAAGCATGATACTGCTACCACTATGCCTCACCGTAGAGATGGTGTTCTTTTGGTGATGCAAAGTTTTGTTTTTACACCAAACATACCTTTCAGAATTGTGGCCAGAAAGTTCAATCTTGGACTCTTCAGACTATAACACATTTTACCACATGCTTTTGAGAGACATGATGTATTGTTTTGCAAATTTTAGCTGGGCCTGGATGTTTTTCTGTGTAAGAAAAGGCTTCCTGCCTTGCAAACCTACCCTATAGCCCAGACATATGGAGAATACTGGAGATTGTTGTCACATGTAGTACACAACCAGTAGTTGCCAAAAATTCTTGCAGCTCCTTCAGTGTTGCTCTAGGTCTCTTGGCAGCCTCCCTGACCAGTTTTCATCTTGTCTTTTCATCACTTTTGGAGGGAAGTCCAGTTCTTTGCAACGTCACTGTTGTCCCATATTTTCTCCACTTTTTGATGACTGTCTTCACTGTGTTCTATGGTATATCCAATACTGTGGAATTTTTTTTATACCCTTCTCCTGACTGATACCTTTCAAGAATGAGATCCCTTTGATGCTGTGTAAGCTTTCTTCAAACCATGGCTTTTGGTGTAGCAGGCAACTGAGTAAATGTCAGGAAAATCCTACTAGGACAGCTGAACTTTGTTTGGAGTTAATTAGAGTCTCTTTAATTAATGGCATGTGTGTACCCAAGAAGACTGAATGCTGTAATTAAATCAAAAGGTGCTTCAACAAAGTATTAGTTTAAGGGTCTGCACACTTATGCAACCAGCTTATTGTACTTTTTTGTTTTTTATATTTTTTACCCTTAACAGATTTGTTTTTCAATTGAATTATACAGGTTATATGTCACATTAAAGGTGGGAAAAGTGTCAAAAAAATTTATTGTGGTCTCATTTTTTTATATCACAAAAAACCTGGCATGTAAATTTTTTATATCCAGTATATATATATATATATATATATATATATATATATATATATATATATATATATAAAACAACAAATACAACCTATGCATGATGTTTATTAGTTACAGTACATGGGGGAAACATATCTATCTGTGAGTACAGAGACCTGAGTAACTGTGCACATCTAACACATATACAATATCCAGAAAAAATACATACCCCCGGATTCTCTATGCCTTGCATGGCATGCAAGATCAGTGCAGGAACTCTAGCAGGCAATATGTCTGCAGTGCGATCCAGGAACAGCTTGCAGAGGCATGCACGAGTGCTCCTGCACTAATCCTGCACAGACTAAGCCCCTGTATGCAAATCAACCCATTTGTAGGAGAAATCCATGCAAATGAGGTGAATTTGTGATCCAGGAAGCTTGCAACCGGCCGTGCAGGACTAGTGCAATCTGCAGAAGTGTACAGGGTTAGTAACCGAGTACATTTCTGCAAAATCCAAAACGGAGCTGTGAGAGCTCCATATAAAGGCTGCATATCAGTTAGGAAGCATACCAGTGGCCAAGTATAAGGCCATTGGCATTGCAAACAGCCAAAAAAAAATAAATAAATAAACTTTTATTTTTTTTTAGCCGATCTTGGCTGTTTAAGTGTAAGACAGTGGCATGCAAACAGGATCGGGGGGAAAATAACAAAATAAACGTAAATTAAGCATTCTAACTAAAATCACTATTCTGCCATGCAAGTCAATGGCAGGCAGAACACAACATGGCCAGTGAGTAGTGGTTGATAAGGTGGGAGGCTAAGTCTGAGACATTTAGCTATGCATTAGCAGGCAATCCTATGCAAATGAGGGGAATCTTAGTGAATCCCAGTTTTCCCCAGCATGCTAGTCAGGTCCTAAAAGTGTAAGAGTAGGAATAGCTTGGTGCAAGTCTAGGAGTTAGCTGACATCATGGGTGTATGTGTCAGGCATAATCTAAGCAGATTGGAGCCCTGTGGCCTGGGTTTTCTGCTAGCTTAGGGGTGTGTCTGAATCTACCTAGCAATCTTTACAGTGCCTAAGCGGGTGTGTGTGCCACGCACTGGGTTTTAAAGGTTTTAAAACAAAGTTAAACAAGAAAATAGCAGAACTGTGCACATATGAGCACTCTGTTTGTGTGGTGCACCCCTTGGCTTAAACAGGAAGGCAATGGGAAGGAAAAACAGAAGTAGGAAGGTAATCAAGGAGAACTTGCATAGCTGGCAGGTGAAATGTATCAGAATCAGCAAATTACACAGGCAGCAGACCAGCCCAGCCCAGAACACTACTATAAACTATGCAAACACCTTCCCCTCTGGTTTCTCCCACACTCTGCACCACCGGTGTAAATAAGAAGGGAACTTTTAACACTCACAACAGCAAAATGATAGGGGCTGCAATCGCTATCATACAATAACAAGTGGAAGAGGCTGAGGGTGGTGAGGACGTGAATGCTGTCGACCAACCCACAGTGAGGAGATGGAACAGAGTGTACAGACCCAGGGTAACCTACCAGGGGCTACAGTGAGCTGGAGATAGTGGAGTGATATAGGGTGGACAGGGATGTCCTACAGCAAATTGTTGAGCTGTGTTGGCCACACCTGACACACAGAACTAAGAGAGTGGAACCGATCCCAGTGGATACCAAGGTATGTGCAGGCCTAACAATACTAGCTACAGGTACCTTCCAAAGGCAAACTGGGGATATGATGGGGATCTCACAGGCATCAGCATCCAGGGTACTCCACCAGTTCCTGGATGCCATGTCAGCACATATCGGTGAGCACGTATATTTCTCCATCACCCGTGAGGCGTTAGCCAGCAATATGCAACTGTTCCACCAAATAGCAGAATACCATGATGTAGTGGGTGCTATACACTGCACACGTGTATGCAACAAAGCACCACCCAGTGAGCAGGGTAGGGTCTATATCAACCTCAAGGGCTTCCCCTCCATCAACTGCCAGGTCATGTGCGATGCCCAGGGCATAATAATGAATTTGTGTGCTGGCTGCCCTGGAAGCTTTCATGATTCCCACATCTGGCATCTGATGCAGCTGTACCAGAGATTTGCCAGTGGGGACATCCCTCACAGTCACCTAGTGGGGTATGATGGATATGCACTGGAGCTGTGGCTGATGACATCCATCAGAAATGCACACACATCCGAACAAGAACTCCATGATGAGGCACATGCACAGACCAGAATTATAGTAGAGCTTGTGTTTGGGATGCTCCAGTCATGGTTCCAGTGCCTGAACACATCTGGTGGAGCCTTGCAGTACTCACCAGCTACATGTACCCAAATTGTCCTCATATGTGCTATGCTACACAATATGATCCTGCAGAAACAGCTAAAGCAGGAACAGCACGGGGCAGGACCACACAGCCCCCCCACCATTGCCAAGGCCTGCACAGGCACAGAGTGACTCGGAGGAGGAAAACCTGAGCCTGCCCCAGTAGGCAGAAGGAGGCATGCCCAGTATGCCCTGGCCTTGGCAAAGAGGCAACGCATAGCACATACACTGACACAGGAGGGACCCAGGGAATAAAACCCCTCTCTTACTCTTACATACAGTGAAAGGGATGCCAAACATTACACTACCTGTGCTCAACCATGTATAGGGAGTGCACTATGTGCATCTGACATAGGCAGCCCTCCAGCACCATCCTCAATCCAGGCACACCCACAAGGTAAGTCAATCAACCTACCAATTGCCAAATGGAGTAGAATGTGTTATTACCTGTATCTATGGAATGGATGTGAGCATGCAAGGGAACTGGGTGGCTGAATGTTATGGCAGCAGATAGTAGGCACCCATAGTGGCACCATGACATTTGTAACACATACTGGAGTTAACATAGGAGCCAGTATTACACAAGGTGACAAACCCACTGCAGGAAATGTGTTGGGTGACATGTGTGTCCATATGACTCACACATGCCAGTCAGAGAATTTCACATACCCAACAACAGTTTCAGCCAGCAGAACAGGTGTAGCAAAGAGAGCCTGTGCTATGGCCTTTGAATGATGCCTATGGGTAACCTCCCCCCAGGCATACACAGACAGACTACAGCAGGTCAGGCAGTGGGATGTTAGTTCTGAAGTGTAGGAAGTCAGACACTAATATGTAGGGCAACCAAAGCTAAGACCTGTAGTACACTGATATGCCCTAGTCAGTATGATAGGTTAGAATACAGAATGAAATGGAGTACCTGACATACCAGTACAGTCATAGCAAATGTGTGCATGTGCCAGGTGTGCCCCCCCATCCTATGTAGATATGTAGAAACAGTAAGGTGTGCCCCCACAATCCTGTGTAGAAATGTAGTAACAGTCAGGTGTGCCCCCCAATCCTGTGTAGAAATGTAGTAACAGTCATGTGTGCCCCCCAATCTTGTGTAGAAATGTAAAAACAGTCAGGTGTGGCCCCCCACAACCCTATGTAGATATGTAGTAACAGTTGGGTGTGCCCCCACTCCCATGTAGACATGTAAAATAGTCAGGTGTACCCCCCAATCCTGTGTAGAAATGTAAACACAGTCAGGTGTGGCCCCCACAACCCTACGTAGAAATGTAGTAACAGTCAGGTGTGTCCCCCACTCCCATGTAGACATGTAAAACAGTCAGGTGTGTCCCCCCCAATCCTGTGTTGAAATGTAGTAACAGTCAGGTGTGCCCTCCTGATCCTGTGTAGAAATTTACAAACAGTCAGGTGTGTCGCCCCACAATCCTATGTAGAAATGTAGTAATAGTCAGGTGTGCCCCCAATCCTGTGTAGAAATGTAAAAGCAGTCAGGTGTGGCCCTCACAACCCTATGTAGAAATGTAGTAACAGTCAGATGTACCCCCCAATCCTGTGTAAAATGTAAAAACAGTTAGGTGTGGCCCCCCACAACCCTATGTAGATATGTAGAAACAGTCAGGTGTGCCCCCTCCACTCCCATGTAGACATGTAAAACAGTCAGGTGTGCCCCCCAGTCCTGTGTAGAAATGTAGTAACAGTCAGATGTACCCCACAATCCTGTGTAGAAATGTAAACACAGTCAGGTGTGGCCCCCCACAACCCTATGTAGAAATATAACAGTCTAGTGTCCCCCCTCCCATATAGACATGTAAAACAGTCAGGTGTGTCCCCCCAATCCTGTGTAGAAATGTAGCAACAGTCAGGTGTGTGTCCCCAATCCTGTGTAGAAATTTAGAAATAGTCAGGTGTCCCCCCCACAATCCTATGTAGAAATGCAGTACTAGTCAGGTGTGCCCCCAGTCCTGTGTAGAAATATAAAAACAGTCAGGTGTAGCCCTCACAATCCTATGTAGAAATGTAGTAACAGTCAGGTGTCCCCACGCCTATGTAGACATGTGGAAACAGGTCTGCCCCTTCCCCCAATCCAGTGTAGAAATGTAGTGACACTCAGGTCTGCCCCCCCAATCAAGTATAGACATGTAATAACATGTATGAGTAGGTATAATATGAGTGGAGCACAGATGGCCAGAGGTGGCCAAGGTAGCAGGATAGGTTTTAGCATTTGCACAATATGCAGATCTGAGTGTGTTAGGATGGTGTGTGTTTCATAATGTCTGAGAGTGGTCAGTATGTATGCATGTGGCGGTAAGACCTGGTGGCCATTGCCCACTACTGCTGATAACAGGGACAAGTCCTCATGACTGCAGTGCCAAAGATAATCCCCACCAGTATAACACATGCAAGCAGTAAGTCATTGTAAATGTATGGTGGTATTATGTGTCACCATCTAAAAGACTGACATGGCATGGCTGTTGGGCTAGATATACAAGCAGTACACAGGGGAAAGTACCCCAGACATACAGTATATATTGTGTCACTGTGACATGGTGACACCCTTGGATATGTACATATAGGTATGCATCACAGTAACAGGACCTGTAGTAGGGGATACCAGTGATGTCTGCCTGAACAGCTGCAGATCACAAAGGATGTACCCGCAAATGTCAACATAACTGTAATGCCCCATGCATATCTATGTGTCAGATGCAAGTAGTGCCCATAGCACACATGCACCTAGCCACACAAACACCACCCACAGGCACCTCTCTGGCAATATCCCTGCTGTGGGGAATGGGTACATTATGACCCCACCTGTATATGGCAGTAGCAGAAGACTGCAGCTTGCAGTGCAGGTGTCCCATGCAGGTGTGTCCCTAGCTGTAGGTAGCACCCTGCCAGCATCCACACCACCTGATCAAGACTGATAGAAGGTATTGGCATGGACAACTGTCACATCTACCCTGTCACCCCAGGGGAATATACTGTATAATGGTCTGGGACTGTAGTACTGACAGAAGGCAATGCCTGCCACATCTGGCCTGCATCAACACCTAATGCCCCACAGGTGCCTGCCAAAGGTCCATATCTCACATGTACTGCCATCGCATGTTATATCATGCACACCCAAATAACAACATAACACACTTAATTTAAGTCATATGCAAGGCCATGTGAACAAGCCACAGTAACATGTCCACCATGTCCCACTGCATGAACTGTGGACCAGCAGTAACACGCACCTGTGATGTGGTGATACCCTTATGGAAAGTATAACAGAATGTATGCATAATGTACGGAAGAGGTTAGAATAACAGAGGAGGAACATGGGCAGCATGGAATGTGCGGGGTCCAGCACCAAGCTTTGTGCACACTATACCTGGCTGCAAACACATAAATGGGCAGCTACACACCTGTCCATACACCACAATAGAGTAAATGTCCTAAGCCATGGCCCCTGCCTCTGGCTAACGTGTTCAAATCTGTACAGCTTTGAGGCATTGCCACAGCAAGATATGGCCATACTGTCATGTTGATGGGCAGACAAGTATGGGATCCTCTGCCAGCACTGTACCAAGGTGCTGAACAGGATACACAAACCCAGCACCAAGTGTCTGCAGCTCCCCCTCCAGAATGGCATAACTTACCATGAATACATAGGTGTCTGCCTATAATACTGGACACAGCTGCAGTCACCCTTGTCCCACAGGTCATCACTGTGAGCAGGAATGTCCACCTGACAGTACATGAAGACAGAAAACATCACTGTGTATAACAGTACACATGTCTGAATATCTCTGCTAACAGCAATACCATACAGCTGAAGCAGCACAGACACAATCACCTACAGTACACACTATCCCCTGCACAGTTTGTCCCTGTATTGCCAAATAATTGACAGATACCCTGCAGAAACAGTATGCTACCTGTAGGTGTACATCACAAATGCCTGCACTGCAGTACAAACTACCTGGAATTGATCCACACATTCAATACAGAAGGGCATACTGGGCATGCTCACACACTTGAAATGAGGGCAATGTCAGCCAACAACATACCGAAAGGTCATACTGGGCATGCTCACACACTTAAATGAATGAAGGCCATGTCTGCAAACAACAGTGGACCAGACATATCTGGCATTTGCAGATGTTAGTGCAGACACTGCTCAGTATGCAGCACTCATGCTTTGCACACACACTGGATAGGAATACAGGCATATATCCAAGGACAACACACTATAATAAGCCAAAGGTAAATGTACACAGATGTGTGGAATAGAGTGACTGTCATAAAGGGTCATTCATTATGAGGTCTGTCCCACCCAGCACACAGCCAAATGGCTACAACCACATGAAGTTTGGATGTCACTCACTTTTGACCTTAGCCACTGGTATCTGTTAGCATGATGGACTATGTAGTGCAAGTTTTAGCTGTGCAACATGATGTACAAGGAAGTAGTCATCTAGCAGCTGTATACACGTACCTGTGGAATATAACCCTGTGTGTGCCTGCATGTGGTGTGTCAACCTCTAGATGAATGGGTTATGGCCCATGCACACACACTGCCCTCCCCATAGCTGTACTATGACAAGCCTGCTGAGGTCATCCACTTTGAAATACACCCTTGTGAAAGGTGTAGGCCAGTAATCTCCATGGCACTTCCTATGACTGTGTACTGCTGTAATGTGATAAACTAGTTAGGCAGGAGTTCTAATCCCAGACATGTCAACTGTGTGTCTCTGTCTGTGTAGAGAGCAATGCTTTTTAGGCTAGTCACACTCATTACAATTCAAATGCTCCCCTTTGTCAAGGCGACTGATGTCATACACAGTGAAATAAACCTTTTGGAAAGCTGTAGCCCAGGAATCTCCATGGTGCATCCTATACGTGAGTACTGCTTTAGTGTAATAAACTAGTTAGGTAGGAGTTCTAATTCCAGACATGGCAACTGCGTGTGTGTGTTTGTGTGCGTGTGTGTGTCTCACCATCTGTGGAGTGAGCAATGTTTTTTAGGCTAGTCACACTCACTACAAATCAAATGCCCTACTTTGTCAAGGCTGCTTATGCACTACACTATGAAATATACCTCTTGGAAAGCTGTAGTCCACATGTCTGAATGAGCCACAATGTAGACCAGTGTCTTGTTGGCTGATGCCAAGGTATACCAATCACCTTGCCTTGTATAGCTGTCTGCCACAGTCGACCACTGCACACCCGTGAAGCAATGCACCCATGCATGTCAGTACTGGCACCCTGTATGTGTGTGCATGTTGTATGATGATTATGATCACATTCACACTCACTACAACCCCCACTGGCATACTGAAGCATGCTGTCAAATGTCAGACACCTCCACATACCCTTTGACCATATAATTTCTGTATGACCCCTGTGATGCATGTGATACATGCACAGTAATGTGCTGTGGCAATCTCACTAGTGATGAGTTGTATTCCTGGCCCTGCCTTGTGTGTCAATGTGTGTGCATCCCTGTTAGAGTGTGGCTGTGTTGATACTCACACCTGTTCATGCAGACAGGCACATGTACTACACCTACTGTATAGCTACCATATCCCTGTTGCAGATGCCACTCACCATCACATATATGTTTTGAGGGCTCCTCAACATGTAACCTATGTGGTGCATCTAATAAATGCATAGAAATCTGACAGCACTACATAGTTATCAGGGGTTTGATACCCTGTGCTGGTAGGTGTGTGACACAAACATGCTTAAGTTTTACTCTCCAACCCCTCCCTGACTTTACTTTGCCTCTGTCTGCCTCTCTCTCTCCCTCTCTGGTGGATGTGGAGACCTACACCTGCTTTACTTGGCTGCAGCATGTGTATTGTAAGTGATGCTCATGATCAGCTGATGGCCTCTGCATGAAATGCAGCCCTCCTCTAGCTGGCAGCATGTGGAACAGCTGTGGTAACATTCACATAGCCGATTGTATGGAAACACACTCCAATATCTAGGAATGTCATGTTGGTGTTGGGCCTTTTCATTCACTGTGAGCAGGAACTAGATCTGTTGTTTGGCAAATAGCATAACAGCTGGAGTGGGGATTTACCTCTAACAACATACACTGTGGAAACAGGCCAACACACAGAAGGGGTATTTGCCTGACTTGACTACAGACTGTAAGTGCTGCTATACTTCAATTGGAGTAATGTTGGTTTAACAGGGTGTGTGTGGATATGGCTGTCCTACATGTTTACATACCTTCCATGTCAGTGCTATGTTAATGAGGGAACACCCATCTGTAAGGCCATCTGCAGACTGGCCAGTGTGTGTGGTGCCTTTTGTTTTAGGTGTTACCCACAGAGCACCTACCTGTGAGCTGCAGAAGGTAGTGTGAGGATTGCAGTCTGTAGATGGTGACAGCCGTGAGAGTTACTGACTTCATATCCCTCATAGGACATATGGTGCAACAAACCCTGTTACAACAGTAAATGTATGAGGTTTTCACAGCAACATGTCAATATTGGCCCTGTGTATGTGCCTCTAGCCACAACCCTGCCAACCTTTGTACATATGTCATGCAGTATGGGGTGCATATGTACTGTACACCATAATTAGTGACATCATATCTGATAACAAGCTAGTGAGATATCAGACTGCTACACATGTAATGTATAGTAGGGGTTATATTTGATGACATAACCTGGACATTCTGTGGTTGTGTGTACAGTACTGAGGTCTGTGTACTTATGGTGATTGTTGGCAGTGTGTGTATTGTTATTATGTACCTTGGCCTGTGTACAGACTGTGGTAGATGTCATTGTTCTTGGTCCTGTTCTATCTGATGTTACATGCTGCTCCACTGTATATTACTCTATCGGCTTACATGTTTGTAGGGCCATACACGCACATACCACAGACAGGCAGCGGACCACACTGTGTAGTGGTCCAGTATATGTAAGGTTAGTGTGTGGGTGGCACATATGAGGTTGGTGTTGAACAGATGGTCCATATACTGTAATACGCTAGCATGCCATATGTAGCTGTGGCTGTGTTCACATTGGTTGTGGTGATGCACTTACACACAGGTGTATGTTACTCTGTGCTGTGGCATGCCTGTAGAGCCTGCTATCTATGTGCAGGTACATGTGCATTCCCCCATATAGGAAATGTAGGCCAGTGTTGAGCCGGTCTGCCTGTAGCCTGCACAGTGCTTTGTTACATGTCTAGCACCTTAGTGTACTTACCCAGTGAGATGTAATGTCCAGTTACTTGCCAGATGTACTGCTGCCGGTCCACCATAACAGTCATGTATGTCAGACAGAGCAGTGGTGTGCTGTACAGATGTATGTCAAAATCTAGTGGGTGGTATGTGGCCATGGCACCTCCTTACCAGCGGTTATTATGTGGCAGGACAGACAGGGATGTGTGAATGCATAACCTATGGGGGTAAATGTATACCAGTAGTTACGTGTTATACCCATCTACATGGCTGTTAACATTCACATTGCCAGGACTGGTCCACATGTCTTGCACTAAGAGGTTATGTGTATACCTCTGGACTGTCCAGAGTGTGTCAGACTGTCCACATATATTGACCATTATCTCTACTGTAGTCCACAGGAGCATTATGTGCTAGCAGTGGTACTGTACTATGATGTCCTTAGGATGTCTGTCAGTAGGCAATGACACACATGTTAAAAGCAGAAGTGACCTCCCACACACACCATGTCTGTGAAGACAATTCCTATTACAGTAGCAGTACTCTACAAGTATACCTGCTGTACATACCTGACATCCTCTTGCACTAAGACGTTGGAACTACAGGGGCTGAGGTAGGGCTACACTCCATGTTCAGGACATATGGTGATGATATATGTACATATACTTATCCAGATATCTATATAGACATACAGATGTACATATTGACATACATAGATGGATATGTATATGTACATAGATATACAAATAAACACCCAGATATATACAGAGCAATATATGTCTACACATATACAGATGGAGATACACATGCACATATACGTATGGATATCTACATATATATTGACAGTAGTAGGCATTTCAGAATAGATATTTATGCACATATAGTTATTGATATCTACATATATACCAACATAACTACATAACTAGGCATATCTGTACACATAGGATGTGCATACATATACGGCTAAATATACATATATCTATATATACATATACGTATATCCATGTATATATATATACATACATTATAGATATATATATATATATATATACATATACATATATATATATATATATATATATATATATATATATATATATATATATATATATACACATATATGTATATGGGAGCGCTACAGAATCCTGAAAGCCCAAAGTCCTGAAAACTATGAGGGGTGAGCTGCCTTAATGTATATGGATGTATATTACCATACAATCCACCTTGGTTAAATGCAGGCCTGCTGCCACCTGCCAGACTGTTCTGTTTGTCAGTGTGCTTGTGATGGTATCAGTTGTGCCTTGTTATGTAACAGTTACATCCCATTTTGTCAGCTGAGGTCTTTACCCCCTAGGGATGTCTACAGAGTGTAGAGGCTGCTGAACTATACACCTGCATTACTTACCATTGATTTTTGGTATCCTGTGGCCCAGTCTGTCTTTACTATTGTACTACTTGATGGCCTCGGCCTGGACAGCAACATTTGTTAACTTTTCCAGACTACTGTATTAGTATAACTGTTTCACAGTTGCATTACTCAGTTTATATGGATGTCTGTGTCTAAACAGCTATATGACATGGCATATACAACTGTAATAGTACACAAATAAAGCTTTCCCATTTATGCACACCTGTGTGTGGTGTTATATCCTATGATATCTCTGTGGGTATATGTTGCAAGCAATGAATGTCATTTGTGTGGGTGGCTCATACAGTCTCCAGTTCGTAAGGTGGTAACTGTAGGAATAATGGCTGTTCCATATTGTGTGCACGTACTACATATGTAACTTACTGAACATATCTCTGCGTGTGTATGTGTAGTTACACATATATATATATATATATATATATATATATATATATATATATGTATATCTGTATCTGCATATATGTGTCTGTGTATATGCATCCTAGGGATACCCACGTCATGTGTCTCGTCCTGGTTATGGGATCTGCAACACTTGATAGTGTATTACAGGGGGGACATGTTTGGCTGTGGGGGGGGGTATACCTATTCATACAAGATGTATATTGTCTGGGGCCTCTCAACCCCATTAACGTTGCATGTGGACATATATGTTTTTTTTAATTTTCCCATTATCTACAGATGTATGTCTGTATATACCTATATATATATATATATATATATATATATATATATATATATATATATATATATATATATATATATATATGTGTGTATATATATATATATATATATATATATATATATATATATATATATATAGATGTAGACATACATATCTATAGATGTAAGTATTTGCATGTATATATGTTCATCTACATATATATAGATATGTTGTATCTGTTTAGATATTAATATATTTTCACACACACATACATCTAAATGTTGGAATACATACTCTGTACTGTTGAATGACTGGGCTGGATGATATGTTTTTGAAAACATCAGGGTTATGTATATCTGACATGGCTTAGTGGAAAATTGCTATGGTGTGCAGGGTTGGGGTTCAGGCCTTGCAGAGGTTGTTTATTTTGTTGTTGGGCAGAACACGGGCCGTTGGATACAGCGTGATTAACGCACTTTAAAGCAGTTGTAAGTGGGATTATGCGGGTTTGTGTGGAGGTAAGCACTGCTAACTTCCAATTACAGTTTCTTATACTCTGTTAGCTTCTGCATTGCTTAACCTGTGTAGGCATTGCTTACCCCCACGGAAACAGGCTTAAACCCACTTACTACTGCTTAAAAGTGCTTACCCACACTTACCTTCAACCTAATTTCTTTAAAAGAAAATAAAAAGGGGTTGATAGGAAAGTGGTGAAAAAAGGGGCACAAACAGGGAAAGACAGTAGGGAAAATAGCCAGGGATGTGCAGGAAGGGTGTAGGGAAGGTCCATAGCTGTCTATTTCTTCTACAGCAACAGCTGTGCCTATACACTAAATTTGGAGGTAGATTTGGACACTCAAACCCCTGGGAGAGGGTGAGGACAACAAAAATAAGTTGTGATGCCAATTAGACCGGATTACATGTGTCCAGTGGACACGTGTGCAAAATGGACAGCTATGTATGGGGCAAGATTTTTTTGTGGGAACAGATTGCCCTTTTGTTTTATTTTCAGGTGAGAGTGGGATGTTGGGGAGGGGTAGAAGGAATATTTGGGGAGGTAGGTTGGGTAGGTTAACAGACAAGACAAACAAGACACATACAGGGGCGGTGTATGACATATGTGGGGGGGGTAGACACCTTGATGGGAAGGGATGTTGGGAAATCAGAAGCCCATGAGCCCCCTAATGGAAACAGTGGGAGTGAGGTCCCCAACCATGGGCAGTCACCACTGCACCTTCACGGCCCTGAAGGTGGCTGTGCTGGGGGCTGAGTTGCAGAGCCAGACTGATGCTCTAATCATGACATGCGGCCCTTGAGCTGGCATAGAAAATCACCAAACTGCTGGTTGATCTCCCTACGCACCCCAACCCCGACCTGGTGACAGGTGCCTGTCCACTCCCACTCCTGGGGGGGCAAGCCCCATCCCCTGAGGCAGTTCTACCCGAAGGTGGTGCAGGACCAATGGACAGGGAAGTCCCGGTTGGGCCCCAGAGATGCTGGTGCCTGGTGCAATGGTCCGCTGAGGTGGGACAAGTGGGTCCACTGGGACCGGCCTTCCCAAGAGTGCTATAGTGTTTAGATTTCATCATCATATGTGGGTTACTAACAGTCAACACATTCCAGATTTAGATATAACAGCATGCATAGATATTCCCATTAACCCAGACACCAGATACGGAACAGTTGCATAGCAAACAGAATGCATGCATATATGGGACTACAGTGGTAATAAGAACAGCATGCAGGTACATTGATGGCACCATGCACCAGTGTTGGAATAATTCAATATAGCACATGCATGGGAACCATTAATATATTTATCAAACAATTGGACAGTATCAGAACATAGGTGAAATTACATACCAGTTGGGGTGGGAATGCTGATTATTGTTGGAGATATGGCGGGGGGGAGAGAAAGATGTAAATTAACAACTAGTATATTCCTGCAGTCCACATTACTTTCCTAGTCTGTGCTGTTATCTGTACCTTACAAGTCTTACTACACTACCCTGTAGCCTTAGTTTGAACAGTGATATGGATGTTGTCATCATTACACATGATCTGGTTTTACCTGCAGTATACACCTCTTACTGGTATACCTGTGGAGGGAATATTTGTTAGCACTAACTGTTTCTATACAGCCTCCCAGATTCCTGGTTGATGTTGTGCACATAGCTATCCAACTCTTTCTGCATAGACTCTGGCCATGTGTTGACCCCATGATGGTGTACCGGGACATATCTAGAATATTGTCCTCTTCCACCTTTAGTGACCTCACACACACATATATTCATGCTTTCCTACACAGTTATATTCTGTAGCACAGTGTGGCTGACAGTGATCAGTGATACTTTATTATTCAGAGAAACTGCAACACTCACAGTCCCCTACAATACCAGAGTGAACAGTACCAGTACAGGTTATAATGGTCTGTATTTCTTAGTACAGTGTTCATATCCAACGGACCTGTGGGAGCAATGTTTGTTAGCACTACCTGACTGTTGCCACACAAACTTCTGGATTACACATTATTATTATGCACATACATCTCACTCTGTTACTGTACACACTCTGGTCACAGCTTGATAACATGGGAGTGTAGATAGGACATACTACTGTCCTAACAGTTTCAGGGGTTGCTACAGTGACAGGTTTATTCTCACAGGTGTTTTTTCAATCACTTGTATTCCCTGTTTGCTGGCTAAACATCTGGGATCATCCCACAGCCTTACCAGGGGGACAGGCAGCAGATATGAGCCCATATACTGGAAATTCTGGCCTCATCTGTACAGTTGTGGGGTATGATTCTGTATGCAGCCTGCATCCACTACCAGGATTCAGGCCATGGCTGTGTCTGCTCCAACTTAAACACGGTCCATCACAGTTGTGTCTGCTATATAGATATTGCTGTATATTGCCTATCTGCTTTCTATCTTATTAATCCCCTGTGATTTTGCATTACAACACTCATACAGATTTCCTAGACAGTTATATGTTGTAGGACAGTGTGGGCGACAGTGATGTGTAATACCTCATTATTCAGAACAACTGCATCATTCACACTGCCATACAATACCAATGTAAACAGTACCAGTACAGGGTATCATTCTTGTATTTCTGGGCACAGTGTTGGTATCTGACAGACCTGTGGGAGAAATGTTTTACTTGAATGTTCCCACACACAGTACCAGATTCCACATTATTATTATGCACATACATCTCACTCTGTTACTGTACACAGTTTGACCACAGCTTGACACGTTGGGGTGTAAATGGGACATATGTGGCTTTTTAGTCTCATAAGGTATTGTGGAGTTGCTAGTGTGCCAGCTTTGTTCTCATAGATGTGTGTCAATCAGTTGTATTTCCTGTTTGCTGCCTATACATTTGGGATCATCCCACTGATTTCCCAGGGGTCAATTTGATAGGTAACAGATATGGGCCACTTTACAGGACATTCTGGACATATCTGTACAGTTGTGGGGTATGATTCTGTATGCAGAGTACTACCACTGGCAGGATTCGAACCATGGTTGTGTGTGCTAAAAAACAGCGGCTCACATCTCAGTTGCATGTGCTATTCAGGTTTTGTTGTTTTCATTTTCCCTGTTTTCTGTCTATGTGTCTCTCAGTTGTACTAAATGGTCTCTGGGGATTACATCCATCATATACAGGCATTCCTACACATTCAATTTATGGTGCACAGTGTGGGTAACAGTGCTTAATACTACGGTACTATTACATGATTTCTTATCTACATTATCATATGCTATCAGAGTATACACATGCAGTCCAGCAGTTAAACCTTTATTGTCAGGCTATTACACTTTTATTGACATACAAATGATATGAGACTCTTCCTGCCATAAACACTAGTGTATGCAGTACTTACCTTGAACTATACAGGTTTTATACAGGCAATTAATTTACTACTACTTTTAGTTTTATTTCCTATGACAGTAATTGCATGAGTATTACTGACCTGCCTCACATTGCAACCTTGCCAGGCGACTGACATGGGCCTTCTGGTACACGGCCTGCTCCATTGCAGCTGTGGGGGACATAAGATGAATATTTAGCCATACCTATCCATGATATACCTGAGTTAGCAATTATTACACACATAGTGGGGTGATACTTACACATGAATGGAACATCCCCTGATGCTCTAGCCTCTTGGACCTACTCCTCCAAGAGGTCTCCCTTACGCATCTTCAGGTTGGCATAGCGATGCCTGACCTGCTCACCAGTTTGGGGTATGCCACTGGTAATGGTGAGGTTGTGGGCGAGACAGTCCCAGGCTTCTGTCTTATATTGGGAGCCCTTGTACTTGCCCTGCAGCAGTCTCTGATCATGGTCTTTGACAAGAAGTGCTGCCATTACCTTGGACTCCTGGATGCACCAGCAGTGTGCTCCGAAGTGCACAACTTCTCCCCTTACTGCCATTGTGCCTGCAAGGGGAAGCTACAACCAGAGATGTATTCCCACCTTTTAGGTTTAAGTAGGGCTGATTTCCCACACTTTTCCATGATTGGCCAGTTTTGAAAAGGCTACGTTATGGACAAACCTGCTTACCTAGGGTTGGCATTATTTAAAGGGATGTAACACTGGGCACATTGAATTAGCTGGTCTACACATTGCTTACTCCTCCTAAGCTGGCCTGTGCAGTGCTTATCATTGCTTACATTAGACTTTGCATTATAATTCCTTTTTGGCATTGAGTTATTATTCATTACACCGTATATGTATGCCTGGTATCCATGATTCATATGTACATACACTGTATGGGGTCCTTGTGTTTTATTGGGGACTTCAACACTCTATTACAATTACATCTGACTTCTGGCCTTACTGCTGTACTCCGGTTCACATATTTATGTTATGTAGTGGGTTAAGGTACATATGTCTGTATACTGATTCCTTTCACAGGTTCAGTTTGGTTTTACTATGGTGAATACTTGTTTGCTGATAGCTCAGTCTTTTGTACTTCTGTGATGGCTTGATGGTTAATTACTGTGACTATGGTGTTTAGGGTCCTGGGTTCGAGATCTGCATGACTGTTTATTTTGTTGATGGCCAGAACAAGGGCAGTTGGATACAGAGTGATTAAGGCACTTTTGAGCATTTGTAAGTGTGTTTGTGTGGGTTTGCGCATTGGTAAGCACTGCTAACCTGCCCTTACATTTGCTTACAGAGAGTTAGCTTCGGGATTGCCTAATGAGTGTAGGCATTGCTTACTGCCAAGCAAATGGGGTTCAACTCACTTACTAGTGCTTAAATATGCTTACTACTGCTTATTGGTGCTTAAACCTGCTTACTAGTGCTTTATTCATTATGACACTGACACCTCACATGTGCATTTAATGCAGTACTCCAGTTCAGAAATATATGTTATTTAGTGGGTTTTGCAACAAAAATATTGATCATAACGTGCTTTGCCATGGAAAATGGAATGTGCTGCAGTGGGACTCGAACTGGGAATGCCTGCTCATAAGGCGAATGCTCTGCCCACTACACTATTGCTATGCTGTTTCATTTGCGTATATCTTCCTTGTTATCCTCTTCAGCCATTTAAGCTGCATTAAACATAGCTAAGTGATGGGCACACCCACGCACCTACGGTTAGCTTTAGAGACCAGTTCAACAGACAGTATACAAAAATGCTGCAACCACCTGGGATGATGGGAAACAATAACCAAAATTGAAAGAAATGAAAAAACAAAAATAAATGGAGTATGTAAGGCTGTAGTTTGTCTGATACATGAAATATATTGCACTATAGGATTAGGAAACAGCTCCATTATGAAATGTTCGGACATTTAATGCTGAATTCCAAAATGGTGCAATATAAAGCCCAAAAATACAGGAGAAGAGCAAATGTTTAACATCCCTCTTCTACTCATGGCCGGTGCTAGCATTTGGGTCCTCCAGCAAGTTTCAAGTTAGGAGACCTATCCAGGAGAATGTAAATTGTGACCACATCACCATCACTCCTCCTTTCCTGTCAAGATCACGCAGCACCTTTTAACGATCATTGTATAGTGCTACTATATTCAGGCTATTACAATAAAGCAATAATGCCCGACAGGGTGTGTGTTAATGTGTAATTAATTCCTGCAGGGCTTCTACACCCCTGAAAGGGCATTAATTGCACATTAACACACAACCTGTAGGGCATTATTGCACTTAGAAAATGGGCCCTCTGTAAAACTGTTGCATTTTACTTACTTATTTACATATCTTTTATTACTATATTTTTTATATATATTTTAGATGTAAAATAGGTCCTCCACCAAATGTTTCTAAGTTGCTGTAGTATATGTAAATGGTGTTAGAGGAAGTATTTTACATACAAAGTATATCATTTTTAAAAAAATCAATATATTTGCTTTATTTTTGCTCCCTTACTGCTAAAATGGCTTCTTACCAGATATTTGGGGCTTGAAGTCAGTAAATAATGACATACATTTGACTTTCAGACTCTATTTCCCTCAGAAAATTCATGTTAACACAAATCCTGTTATTTAACTTATTATTTTTTTTATATTTAAAATCTGCTCCTGTTTTGGAGCATTTGTTCCCCCTTTATTACAGGCTTTCTTCACATTTCTTGACATAAATGTTAGAGAGGTATGCAAACCTCTTATCTGCTGCTAACAGCACTGTCTCTCTCGCTGTCACACAGACACAACCTCCCCCCAACTTACTCGCCCTTGCCTTCAGAAAATGCATGCTAACACAAGCCCTATTGCAGCCACTGTTTTGAGCCTTTTCTCCTGCTTTATTTTACGTTTTATTAATTTATCAAAGAGAAGAGAGGTACGTAAATATAAACCTCTTGAATACTGCTGCTACCAGTGTTGGATCATTCTCACTCTTCACTCTCACGCACCTCGCTTTCATGCACACATTCATATGCACAGATGTAAACACACACAGAGACACACATACACACACGTTTTTCTTTTATATTTAGATTTTACACTCACTAAACAGCAAAAGTGCTGCTTAGCTAGTGTAAAATAATGGCTCGATCATTCTCGCATTCACACACTCATGCATATACTCACTCACACAGACATAAAGACACACTTTTTCCTTTTTTTTAAATATATTTTACTCTTGCTAAACAGCAGAAGTGCTACTTAGCGAACGTAAAATAATAGCGGCCATTGCATTTTTTCAGTTAGAGCTCCATGATGTCTTGATATGCAGCCATGAAGTGGCAGACACGTTTTTCAGAGTGCATTACTTGTACATTAATACCCTGCTGGAGAATGCTTGTTCTCCAATCAGGGTGCTGATGTACAGTAAGTCCATTGTCTAAAGACTTGTAATGCCAAGGTACACACACTGACTGGCATTTAGTACCAGTGTTACATTATGACAAACCCCTATACCATAGCAAGATAGCCAATCAAAGAGGTACACACACATATGCTGACTGGCATTTAGTAGCAATGTTATTATAGTATTACAAGCCTCTGTACCACATCAAGGCAGCCAGTCCCACACAAGTACATGAAGACACCCACACTGACTCCCACAAAGACATAGATACACAAAGCAGAGAACTGCGCAAACTCTTGCACACAGAACATAGACACCCACACAAGACAAAGACAGCACTACAGCAAAACTGAGCAGGCACTCACATAGACTCTCACACACAGGAAATGAACATAAGACAAAGACAGCACTTCAGCAAGACTGAATAATGACACCCACACACAACCAAGACACATACACCCACATATAATGAAGACAGCACTACAGCGAGACTGAACATTAACACCCACACAGGCTCCCACACAGAGTGAAGACATCCAACCAGGATACAGACAGCATTATAGGAAGACTAAATAAACACACCAGCTAAATAAACACACCTGCACAGACTCCACCTCTGCCTTTACATGCCAACAAATGTTGGAACTGGAGCACTAGTTTAAGTTAAACAAATACTTGTCACAACCCAAATAATTTGAGGTGGCTACTTTGGTTATCCCCACAGAAATACAGGTATCATACCCACCTACCTATGTCTATTTCATTCAGTAAATGCAAGGCCTTGGACATACCTGAAGTACCTATATATTATAAAAATGGGTACAATAGGTTCCTATATTTTAGTGTGAAATATGCACTTTTAACAGCAGTTTTGTCACTGTCTGCATCACGCTTTGCCCCAGACCAGGCCACTCAGTCAGAAAGGTAATCGTTATTTGCAATCTTATTATCTTTTATTCCATAATGCAGTTGTTTTTGTCTGCTTTCAAATATAGCAGCCCATCATTTTTTTCAGCAGATGTTAACATGAAATTTTATACCCCAAAATAACAACCCCATGTGGCAACATCAATAAACCTACCTAAACTCTCTGACAGCGCTCTTTTCTTAATATGGTTGGTGGCTAACTGAAGAGGTATTTGGTTTTATAATACACCCAGCTGTGTTGTAGGTATTATTATTATTACTATTACAGTTATTATTATTATTAGAATCAGCAATTATCAGTAATTAATTTGAGTGAGTAATCAGTTTCCATCTGCATTTTTATTAAATCCAGTAACAGTTACTGGTAAAAATAAGGTTTTCCTCTAAGCATGGAAAACATTATTTATAACTCGAATACAGATTCTTTACAAAGGTATTGCCTATGCTTGGCACATGTGTGTATGCATGCATGTGTGTGTAAACCCCCCATTTTGATCTGTGGAGTTTTGATAACTGAATTAATTTGCTGGTTTACACTGCGGTTTTCTGTTTTCAAGCATGTGTCCAGGAGCGGCCTTAGATCAACTGGTGCCCGAGGCAAAAGATCTCCACAGTGCCCCACACCACACCATGCAGCGCCTCCATCATAGTATACCTACACCAAATAAATACTGGAAAAGTGGCCGTAATAGAGCGGCACCCTAGGCGGCCACCTAGTTGGCCTATGCCTAAGGCCGGCTATGCATGTGTCAAGTGATATTTATCACAAAAAAAAAAAAAAAAACACAACTTACTTCCCTGTCTGTTGCACCCAGTCAGGTCCATGATTGGGGGCAGCTTACACGCAAGTCAAAAAAAAAATTTCCCAAATCATGCGTTGATGTCACACAGCCATGCAAATGTCCAGGAGGTGCCAGACAAGGAGTCGAGGAGAAGGAGAAACCCATGGCTGCTGCAAGTGAAAGACCTTGTACACAGGGAGATAATCAGGGGCTCCCCACGGCAGCTATGCTTCTACTTGAAACTTGTTTTCAGCAGGGGGTCAATTCTTATTTTAATTTTGATGCAAATCTCAGTACCTTGAAGAAAGAGGAATATTCCCAAAAATGGAAGTGTCAGACTTAGTATATGTAAATCCATATTTACAGTCATTCAGTCTCCAAATTTCAGGAGTTGATATTAAAAATCCCAACATTTTAAATAGTTACCTTAGAAAACTTTCTTTATGACTTACGCCTTCACCATCCACTAAGAACTTCATCCCCTAATCCTACAGCTGAAAGCATTTTAAGTATCACACACCAGAAACTCTACATATTCCACTGAATATTCATTTAGTTGTGCACTTCAGTTCTAAAGTAAAATTTATACAGACAACTCACAGAAGTAATGCAGAAACACCATATACCAAACCTGGCTAGACAGTTCAGTTTTACAATTTTCTTTTCCTCTTATTTGTATCATAATCTTTAGAAATATTAGCAACATTTGATATTCTGTTCCAATCAGCTTATTTAATTTAACAATTGTTGCATTTCTTCCTGTTTTAAACTGTAGCAAACTGTTTGCAACAAAAGTAGCAAACAGTTGATAAAATTTATACCCTGCCTGCACAGAACTCAACAAAGCTCATATTTTAGTTTGAAAAAAAATCTCCCATTTAAATTATAGCAAACTGTTTGTTACAAATATAGCAAGCATTTGCTACAATATATACGATGCCTGCATGGAGCACTACAGTGTTCAAGCCTTAGATAAAAGAAAAATATATATTTTTTTTACTTTTAAAAGCCATTATTTTATTAAAGAATGATTGGGATGTGCCCAGGGCAGTTGCCCCTCTCACCTCACCCTAGTTATCCTGCTATGTTTACAGGCTGCCAAACCAGGGATGAATGTTCTGCTTCCCATCCAAATTTCCAAGTTACACTTGAATTGGGTTAGGGAGGAACCTATGCATATCTACCTCCCCAGTAGGTACTAATTATATCACTAGCAAGGTGTAGGTTTTTAGAACAGGTAATCCTAGAGCTATTTGTTTTCTGGATATGCAGAAGACCCATCATAGTGGGGTTTGACAATACCTTGTATGCCAGGCATAGATCTCTCTTCATCAGCATGTAGTAGATAGAATGCAGGGGTAGGGCTTTGAGATGGTCTGCCTTGGACATGTTATTTACATCCTGAATTCCTTTACTGAAGAACCTCTGTGAACATTCCATTTGTTGACCGTACCTGGTTAGGTGCATACCAAAGGGGGCATTGTACTCAATGACAGGTCTGATGAATGACAAATACAGTGGAAAAATAACCTCCTTTGACCTAGATGCCATACCTTTGTTTATAAGTTGCACAACATAAAATGATTTCCTCACTACCATAGACACATGATGGTCAAAGGCTAGATTACTGTCTATGTGTATTCCCAAGACCCTGAGTACTGGTTCACCTCTTAGAGATACATTTTCAATATAATAGTTACCAAGGGTGACTAACTTCCTGAAGGATGCTATTATGCATTTCTTGGCATTTAGTGTTAGTCTATGTCTCTGACACCAGTTATTTGCCAGTGTCAGCCATTCTTGGAGAACATTAGTGTCAGTGGGAGATGCTATGAATGGTCCTAATTTTCAATCATATTTGTACAGTCTGAGGCCCTTGATGTTGGCTTTGAAAATGAGCCATTCCAGGACCAATCCCTGAGTGACTCCACTGGTGACTGGCCTCTTTATTGAGAGGGATTCTCCAATTTGAACTTCTATGGTCTCGTCTGTGAGCCATCTGGCTACCCACCTGGTGGTATAAGGGTTTATACCTAACCTCTTGAGTTTGTCAACAATGTCTGAGTGAGGAAGTTTGTCAAATACCTTGGCCAGGTCAAGAAAGGCAGTGTAAAGCCTTTTGCTCCCACCTATTGCTTTGGTGACCTTCTCAAAGAAGTCCACAAGGTTAAGTAGGCATGTCCTGCTCTTGACAAAACCAAACTGGGTTGGGTCCAGTGTCTGGAAGTTTCCTATGTCATTATTGATATCTCCATCATACTTTTTTCATTAACATTTTGAATTACATTAATGCTTAACATTTGAGACTAGTGAGACGTTTGGGTCTGCAGTTACCAGGATCTGTAGATGGCCTGCCTTTGTATAAAAGGATGACAGTTGCTGTTCTCCATTTATGAGGCATGAAGTCTCTTTGGAAACTATACTTAATTAGTGATTCCAGAGGGCCTGATAGGTCATGATTTATGCTATTTAGAAAGCAGCCTGGGATATTGTCAGTGCCCATCAGTGCAGTGCTCCTTGCCTTAAAGAGAGCATTGAGGGCCTGTTCTCTAGTGATAATGGTTGGTCATATTTGATGTGGTATTTCCTGGGGGAGTCTGCGGGCTAGAAGAAAGTTAGAGCTGAACTTGTCTGCCAGTAAGTTTGCTGTATCTTCTAGCTCAGTATAGGTTGCCCATTAACAATGAGCTCTACACATAACTGTGTATTGCATTTTAGATTTTAGACATAGCTAAAGGATGCCTTGTGGTTCTTCTTGGCCTGAGAGGCCAAATGTACTTCAAATTTGGCATTGGCAAATTTTATTTGTCCCCTGAGTTGTTTTGTTTAGTTTGAGGAAAGCTCTTTTACCCTGCTGGGTGCTACACCTCTTAATTTTTGCAATAATTTTCTTCCTTCTGTTATATATCCTATTGAATTTGTAATTCCACCAGGATGGTTTGTCTTTTGAGTTAGTTTTGAACTTATGCCTAGTGGCTACAGCTGGCTCTGTGCAGCTGTTAACATACTTGTATAAGATTTCTCTGAGCAGTTCTGCATAGGTAGCAATGTTCTTAGGGTATAAGGGGGCTTGACATTTTGCCAGGTTACCACTTAATAGTAGGAGGTTAGATTAGAGTAGTTCTTGAGCATTCCATGGGTATCTGGGGTTCCAGGTTTTATTTTTTCTTCAAAGGAGACAATTTTCTGGTCTGACATTACCTGAGAGAACATTACACTACAAGTGTGCAGTGCTTTCTTATATTAATGAGGACCACATCCAGTATGTTTATGCTCCTGGTTGGCATATTAACAATCTGGTGCAGGGAGTTTGTGTTTACAAAATCTAGGAATCTCTGTGCCCACACTTCTGGTGTCATATATGATTTCTAGTTAATAGTGGGGTAATTAATGCCACCCATGATTATGGCATTGGGTTGGATGGTGAATATTTCCAGAAAGCTTAAATACACATTATAGGTTTCTTGGATCATAGAAATAGACTATAGCTTGCAAGAAAGTGGTCTAGGATTTTGCCTAGGGTGATTTGAACATAGAGAAGCTCAAGTGCAACATCCTGTTTGACCAGCCTTGAGTTATATTTATTTTTTATGTAAATCAAGACCCCTCCACCTTTAGTCTCTGCCTGTGCAGTAGCTGGTCTAAATGTGTGGAATTGTAGCCTCCCACTGCCGGGGGGTCATCCACAGCTTCAAACCATGTTTCAGTGACTGCCCAGACATCAGTATTCTTTAGTGTGATGAGAGCTCGTAGGGAGTAACGTTTCTTGTTTAGACTGCTGGCATTGACCAGCAATACCTTTAGATTTTCTTTGTTTGGATTTTTTATTTTGGATGTATTTTCAGTTTTGCATTGTCTAAAAAGGTACTGTGGGGAGGATGGTGTTTTAGTTAATGTTCAAAAGCATAGAGGGGAGCAGTGCAAATCATCCTTGACAAAGCAGTGTGGTCTGTTGGCCATCTCCTTCCATGTTTACAGACTGGGTGAGTGCAAGAGGGATGGAAAAAAATTGGTCTGTGTATTTTATAATTACTGTAGTACTATTTACCTGGGAATGGCATTTTTAAGAACTTAGATGTTTTAGTTGCAATGAATCACACTGACTGAATGACACAGTCATCATGAATCTGAATGCATCATTTAACAAATAAATAAAAATAAAAACAAGCAAACAAATACTTCTGCATAGGTTTTCTCCCTAGATTCAGAAAATCTTATTTCTGCAAAGCTGGTAGAGAATTTCATAAAAGCATTATTTAGACCATTAACTCTTTACATTCATTGCATCTTTATGTTAAAGGCATTTTATTTCCAGAATGAACTAACATAAGTCAGAAATGTCATGCTATTGCAAGAAATGTCATTTTCTGATCATCAGTACTGCCAGCCTACATCCAAAGAAGGTGCATTTAAATTGCACCCATGTGAAATATCACTTCATATGCCAAGCAGAACTGCAATAATATCACAAGTGTATAAATATTGTGTACAATTATTAACTGCTAATAACGCATCTACACAGAACAAAATGCAATGTTTCAATATTATTCATATTTCAGAAAAATGGAACTTATAAAAATGTAAGTCAGTGTTACATGTTTGTGCCACCCCATAAGAAGCACATACAACCACCTGCTAACTACAGACTCAAATATCAGAGAAAGTTGTGGAAAATAATGATTAAAATGATGGCTAGTTTCCTGAAGTAAAAAATCATTTCATACTCTGACATCCATTCCTTTTAATACATCCTCAGATTTGAAGTTTAGTATTTGTGGCTTTAAAATTTTGAAATATTGCTAATTGCATTTAATTAATCAATTAATGTAATTAGAAGGTGGTTCTTATAGACTTGCTTCTGAACATGTTAAGTATTCCATTGAAGGTGAAGGCCGAGGTACCAGAATCAGAAATAAAATATTTTATTCTTCAGTCTATGCTGTTATTTCCGTTGTTGTGGTTTTCGATATATTTGGACTTTTTTACTGTTTTCTACAGTTTTGGTGTGTGTTTTTGGTCTTTGAATTAACCCCACAGGTCAGTAAAAATTACAAAATAATACATCTTCATGGCAATTACTTGCTAAGGGTAAATAGAAATAGACCTGTGGATTATCATATCTAAATTATTTAAAAGTAAGCAAGCAATGAAAAAGTAACATTTAAGATGGTGTAGAACTGGGTTTGGGTGACAGCCTGAAATAGGTTATGGTCTGCAGATTAAGGATCAATATTGATAAGATGGAGGCATCAATTCTGCATGTGACTATAGGTCCTCTACAGCCTCTTCTCTCTCCTTTGTAATGTATTATAAAAGGAAAAAGGTTGTTAGATTATTAGGTCTAGGCTTCATGAATTACCGTTACACTAAAGGCCAAGAAACAGTCATCGGATCTTTGCATTTTTATTTAAGGAATCCTGCTGGCCTACACCTCATTCCTTATAAGAAGGTCATTCCTGTTCAAATTCTTTCTCAAATGAAATGCTACAATATCCTCCATCTTACACTATCAGGCTCCATTCTCAGGAAGTTAAAATGTATTTAGAATTCTGCAGCCAGATTTTGAGGCAAAATCTATCATGGCTGCTCATAGCTCCACTGACAATGTACACGGAAATGCTATTAACTTGCCTAGCTTGAGTAATATGTCTGACTTGTCTAAAGGAAATAGTGACACATTTCTTCCTTGTTGTTGGTAAGAGGATATTATTGCAAAAGATATCCATAGAATATTTTTGTCATCTTTTATTTTTGCAGTAGATATTGCACTGGAAGGGCTTACTATATCATCAGATATGGAGCTGTGGCTCTTTGGCTAAAATTATCAAGGTCATTTAGACCATTGTAATCCAGATGGCTTTTTTGAGTTAATGATTTAATATAACAATGTCCTTTAGGAAGTTCAACATTCCATAGCATGAATCCCAAATAGACACACACACACACACACACACACACACACACACACACACACACACACACACACACACACACACAGACACAGGCACACACACACACACACAGACACAGACACACACACACACACACAGACACAGACACAGACACAGACACACACACACAGACACAGACACACACACACACACACACACACACACACACACACACACACACACACACACACGACTTTAATTCAATACTTCAGGAGCTATATTTTTTCATTATGAGTGCTTTTGCAGGGAGAACCTCTACCCCCCCCCCCCCAACCGTGTACCATGCAGTGTTGGGGTTAGGATATGGAGTAGATAGCAGGACTTGATCTAATGTTCATAGGTTCATAGGTTTATACTAGGCTATCTGCCCTAAGGCATTTATAAGCCTAGCCCAGAGTTTGTGGCTTACGCCACCCCTTATGTTAAAAAATACTGTGCCCATTAGTTTGTTGTGCCTCTGTCCAGCAGTGACACAGAGATGATTCCCGGGGTAAACCTACGATCTCCCATTCACCGGTCAAGATTTCTCTTGAACAGAGCCAGCAAGGTGCTCTGCCTCACATGGACCGGGATTTTATTCCACAACATAGGGAGTCTCTGGGTGACAAATCTATCCCTCCAGCATGTCCTATTTATATCCGTGCTAAGGTTTAAGTCGCTTGCTCTAGTGGATCTGGTAGATTTGGATTTTTTGAGGTGGAGCATGCCCATTAATTCCGGGTTGGACATGGCCTTGTATGTCAGGCACAGGTCACCTCTGAGCAGACGGTATGCGACTGAATAGAGCTGGAGTTTCTTCAGTCTGGCAGCATATGACAGATTTTGGAGTCCCTTTATCCTTTTGGTGAGGAGCTTTTGGAGTCTCTCCAATTGCTGCAGGTGTCGGGTGAGATACATCCCGAATGGGGCATTGTACTCGATCATTGGTCTGATAAGTGAAGAGTACAGGGGAACAATAACCTCACTTGATCTGGATGTGAATCCCTTCATGATCAGGTGGGCAATGTAGAAGGTTTTTCTAACCACTTTAGCAATGTGAGTGTCAAAAGAAAGGCCACTGTCAACCTGGGTCCCCAGGTCCCTGATAACCTCTTCTGTGCTTAGTGGATTGCCACCTATATGGTAGCTTGGGGTTACCTTGTTTTTCCCGGAGGGTATGACTATACATTTTTTGGCATTTAACTTCAGGCCATGGCTCTGGCACCAGCTATCAGTTTCCGTGAGACCCTCTGAAGGATATCTGTGTCCAATGTACTTTCCACTATGGCTCCCAGTTTGCAGTCATCTGCAAACTTTGTCAGCCATAGTCCTCCTATGTTAGCCTGTACTTCTGAGAAGTAGATGCCGAACAACAGGGGGCCAAGGACTGAGCCCTGTGGGACACCACTTGTGACCGGCTTGGAGTCTGACATGGCGCCAGCTACTCTAACCCTGTGGGTTTTGTCCTTTAGCCAGTTTGCAACCCATCTTGTGACATATGGGTTTACATTTAAGCTGGTAAGTTTCTCTATAATACCCGAGTGGGGTATTGTGTCGAAGCTTTGCAAGGTCAAGGTAGGCTGTATGGACTGCCTTTCCCTCATCAATGGCCTTGGTGACTGTTTCAAAGAAGTCGACCAAGTTCAAAAGGCATGATCTGCCCTTGACAAAGCCAAACTGGGTCAGGTCCAATGTCTGCAAGTCCCCTATGTCTTTGTTTATGAGTTCCATTATGATCCTCTCCATAGCTTTGCAGACCAGGCTTGTTAAGCTTATGGGGCGGTAATTACCAGGGTCCGTAGAGGCACCGCCTTTGTGGAGTGGGACCACAGTTGCCGTACGCCACTCCTTGGGCATGTATCCTCTGGTAAGGCTAAGATTAAACAGCTGCCTTATGTGCGGGTTTAGTTCCCCATTGAGTTCGTGTAGTACACAGCCGGGGACACCATCCGGTCCCATTGATGCTGTGTTTTTAGCTTTAGAGAGAGCAGCTTTCACCTGCGCATTGGAGATGTCTGGGAGGCTGCACTCCGCTGGGATAGTTATCTCTCCTTTGGGGGGGGGGTGAAGTTTGCACTGAACCTGTCTGCCAGTATGTTGGCAATGTCTGTGGGTTCAGTGATTTTTGTATCATTTTGGACTAATTCTGAGCATATCTGGGAGTTTCCACCCAGGTTTCTAACATAGCTGAAGAAGGCCTTATGATTGTCTTTTGAATCTATGGCAATTTTTCTCTCAAAGTTGGCCTTGGATGATTTTATGAGTGCTCGTATTTTTTTACTAATAATGATCAAAGGTGTCTTCTCTTTTATGGATTTTGCTCTATCATGTAACAGCTTTCTCCTCTTATTGTAAAGTTTGTTTATGGCTGGGGTCCACCAGACTGGACGTTTGCTCTTGGTGGAAAGAGTCTTGGTTTTATTAGGGATTGCCTGATCCATGCAGTCCTGGAGGTGTTTGTAGAAGGCATTTGTAAGGGCTTCCAGCTTGGGTTGTGGTTTCCACTGGCTCGGGGCCTTGAAGGATACCACACCAGTCTTGAGTAGTGTGAAGTTTGCTTTAGAGAAGTTCTTCACTGTGGTCTTTTTGTTTGGGGTGGGGCGGATGTGGATATCCACTGAGATTAGTTTATGATCTGATCTCCCCAATGAGGGATATACTTCCGGTGTGGAGCATTTTGTCCCCATGTTTGTGATGATGAGATCTAGTATATTTTCTCCTCTTGTGGGAACGGTGACTAGTTGTTCCATGGCATTTGAATTTATGAACTCCAGGAACCTTTGGGCTAGAAAGTTTGGGCTTGAGTAATGTTCCCAGTCTATATTCGGGTAGTTGAAGTCACCCAATATAATGGTGTTTGGAGATACATTTATACCCTCCAGTGTCTTCAGGAAGGCTGTGTGGGGTTCCTGAGTTTGAGAGGGTGGCCTGTAGCATGCTACAAATTGTAGAGCAGTTTTGCCTATGGTTAATTGCACCTGGATGGTTTCCGATGCTTCGTGCCTTGCCACCAACCTAGAGGTGTGGGTATCCTTGATGAATATGGATGCACCCCCTCCTTTTGTGGTGTGGTCTGGGTTTTGGGGCTGGAACGCATGATATGAGGTAAAACCTGATAGTGCCGGGGTGCTCTCAGGAGCCTTGAACCAGGTTTCAGTCACAGCACAGACATCAATGTTTTCCATACATAGAAGGGCCTCGAGTGCGTGCATTTTGAGATTTAGACTTCTGGCATTGAGCAGCATTACCCTTAGTTTCTTCCCATTTTTGTTTTCTAGGGTGGTAGGTTTAGAATTTGAGCCTTGCCTAAAAAAGGCACTATGGGGGTGGCAAGAGCCTTAGCCAATATCCAGAATCCCAGGGGTGACAGGTGCAAGCCGTCCCTTGTGAAGCAGCGTGGCTTGTCAAGCATGTCATCCCAGGCAGACAGACACTGGATCCCCTTAGAATGACACCAGAAATTAAGCCAATTGTTAAAGCTGATCATCTTGTCTCTATGTTGTGGCATCATTCTTGGTGAAGGAAGGATGCTGCTCAGGGTCAGGGTCATACCTGCCTGGGCTACATAATCAGAGAGCTCCTCTATGTCTCTTTTCATGTAGTCCAGGGAGGTACGTCTCAGGTCATTCACACCAGCATGGACAATGACTGTGTCATATTTGTACTTGCTGTGGAGTGACCCGAGTGCTTGTGTTATGTGGCGGATTCTAGCACCCGATAGGCAGCTTACTGTGACCCTCTCCTTGTTCAGCCTGGTGAGTGGGACGTCAGTGTGTCTGACTATGGAGTCACCTATGACAAGTATGTTTGGTGTTGTATTTGGCCTTAAGGGCTGTGACTGCTTTGCACTCTGATTTTGTGTTTTATGTGTTGCCTGTGGTGTGTCATGAGGTGGTGGTTGCTTGGGTGTCTGCTTTGGAGGCCTCTGCTGTTTAGGTAAATTTTTGCTCAGAGCCTCCGAGTATGTCTTTGTGTGTTTATGTGTTTGATTCATTGTTGTAATAGCTTTATGTGAGACTGGTTTTGTGGTGTGTGTAGTTGCCTTCTCCTCCTATCTGATCTTGCCAGTCCTGAGTTGAGAGAGCTCAGCCTCCAGTTTGGCTAAATAGCTGCATCTCTCGCAAGTATTTGTGTTATGTGGGAGGAGGAGAGGGTTGTCTGTGTACATGAGGCAATTGTAACATTGCCTCAATATTCCCAGATTCACCAACTGGACAGGAGAGGACGCCAGCATCTGGCCCTTCGACATGCTAGAAAAATTAAGAAGTTTGGGGTGTAACTGAATGAGAGAGGACTTAGTAAGGAAGTGGGTACTCCTGGAGGGGGGGGGGTTCGCTAGTGAGGGACTTTGTATAATACAGAAGTGCTAAAGAAGATGCTTTTAAGACAAGTGCTGAGCTTTTTTTTTTTTTTTTTTGGAGGAAAAAAAAAAGCTTTTTAGGAACAAGTGCTGCACTTTTTAGTTAAGGGATATACTGTTTAGATTACTAGTAGAGCAGTTCTAAGGGAAAAAATGAAGAACAGACTTTATGGAGCCAGAAAAAGTTTAACCTTGTTAAACCGACGCTGCCCGATGCTGCTCTAGTGGCAACTCCGCGCTAAATCGCGCTAAAGCACGCTAAAGCGTGCTTGATAGCAGGGGCTGGAAAGAGCCAGGAATTGACCCAATACGGCCAATAAAACTTTCACAATGAAACTGCCATGCTGGAGACATGAAAACATGAGGTCAGTGATTAGTTATTAACACAGTTTTCTGGAGAGTGTAAGTCGCTTTAAAATATTTCTTCTAGACTTTATTTTTAATGAAGGTTTAAAAAATTAAAAAAATGTAAATAAATTAGATGAGGTGTAATGGTGTTGCATTAATATTACCTTTTTGCTTTGTTAGTATATTATCATTAGAGAAGTGGTAAATTAAGCTTTTAACAACCAAATAGTCAGTAGATATTCAGGAATATATGCATGATGTGTGCAAAGAAGCATTGCTGTTTAACTCACTAGTGACATGTTCATATAAATTGCACATGCATTTTGTTTCCTGCAAAGCTAACAATACAGGTGGTAAATCAAACAGAACAAACTGTAATGTGACTATTCTTCAGAAATGTCTTACTTTTTCTGAGAAGATATTCTGAACTGTATTTATGGCTTACACATACAAGAATATGACTGAACTCCTGAGTCTTAGCTAAAGTGATTAAGTTTAGAATTTATTGCTTAAGATATTGCATTCAGTATGATGTAAGCCTATGAATAAGCTTTAATTCTTATTTTATTTTTATTTATTTTATTTTACATTTGACCGGGCTAGTCTAACTGGATATATATACATTTTCAGTAGAGGCCTGGGGAGAAAAGCTCCACAAAGAGAAACAAAGCAAATAATAGCAACAATAGATACAATTCAACTACCAGACAAAAACAGCTATTTACGTGGTAGCATAGTAAATCATGATAGATAACAAACAAAGGTCTTTTTATTTTATTTATTTATTTTTTGATCGAGCAATCATAGAATAGAGCATTTAGGAGGGTGTGAGACATTCCAACATCAAGGTTGTCTATGTCAGAGAACAACAGGTAATTATTTACAAGGAAGGGACACATTATTTAAAAGGCAGTGAGTCATCTCTAAGGCAGTGGCACATTCCTAAGGCCCTTGTTGGGTATGATCATCCTAACATGTAATAGTATCATAGAGGAATGGGTTTTTACCATATGAAACTAGCTAGCTGATAAGATTAAGAGGAAAAACAGGATGAGGAATCTTAGTCAGGGTTGGTACAAGGACATAACCAGTGGGATGAAAGGTATATTTTGAGTTTCTTTTTAAATGGTGGAGTTGAAGAAAGAGATGTGAGTTCACTGGGAAGTAGGTTCCAGATTTTTCCCACATTGTTAGAGAAAAGGGAATCTCCTGCTTTATTATTGGGTTTTTGTCTAACTACAAGTAGTTTATTTGCTGAGCATAGGTTAGTAAGATTTTTATATGGGGTGATTAAACTCATGAGAATTGGTGTATTGCTTGGACGATATAGGGTCTTATGGGTAATAATAAGTTGGTGGAATTGAATTTGATTTTGCAGCTCAAGCCAACCCAGTTGTTTCAGGTTTAGGCAGTTGTGGGTTCTAAAAGGGGAGCCGGCTACAAATCTGGCAATGTTATCGTAGGAGGTTGCCAGCTTGTTGAAGTTGCTTTTTGATAGATTAGTGTGCATAGGAGAGGCATAGAGGAGAGTTGAAATGAGGTGGGTGCGGGCAATTGTAGTTCTAGTTGAGGGAGTAAGGAAGGGTTTACTCTTAAAGAGGGAGCCAAGTTTTCTGTTAACTGATTTTATTGTGGAGTTGATATGAGTATCATAGTTAAGGTTGCGGTATTTTTTTATTTTATTTTATTTTTTTATTTATTTATTTAACATTTGTTGACCGGGAATGTCCGACTAGGTTCCACAGAACCTGTTTTCAGTGGAGGCCCGGGGAGAAATGCTCCAGGTGCATGTCTTTGGAATGTGGGAGGAAACCGGAGTACCCAGAGGAAACCCACGCGAACACAGGGAGAACATGCAAACTCCACACAGAAGGCACCCCAGCCAAGAATCGAACCGGAGAACCGGAGAACCGGAGAACCTCTTGCTGTGAGGTGACAATGTTAACCACTGCACCACTGTGCTGTATTGTTACTCCTAAGAGTATGGTGGTAGTGTCAGGTGATATGACTGTGCCATTATTAGATTTGATTATGAAGTCAATTGGGGTAGACTTCTGTGTGGGAGTAAATAGCAATAATTTAGTCATCTTGGGGTTAAGGAGGAGACAGCGCTGTAAGAACCATTTTTCTACTAATTCAAAAACATTTTGGGTAAGGGACTGCAGTTCAGATGGTCCAGGAGCAGAGCATATTAATGTGGAGTCGTCTGCATATTGAATGCTTGTAGCTTGAGGGATGTTTACATTTAGATTGTTAATAAAAATTGAGAATAGAAGAGGGCCCAATATAGAACCTTGTGGTACACCAAGGGTGACAGGAAGATGGTTAGATAGACTATTTTCCCAAAGCACTGCTTGTTGCCTGTTATCTAAGTAGGACTTGAACCACAGTAGAGCCTGTGTATCCAGTGAGAGGGAGTTAAGTATATTTAACAGTAGTTGGTGGTTGTCCATGTTGAATGCTTTTGAGAGATCAATAAAGATAGCAGAAGTAAGAGTGTTGCTGTTACGGTTTTTGTTAATGTGGTCAGAAAATGATAGGAGGGCAGTGGTGGTGCTATGGAAAAGTCTAAAGTCATGCTGAGAGTTTGCTAATAGGCTATTTTGAAGAAGGTGGTCTAGTAGTTGATGGTGGATGCATTTTTCCATAATTTTAGCTAAGGGAGAGAGTAGGGCAATTGGACGATAGTTAAAGAGTTCGGTTGAATTACCACCTTTGTGTAGGAGGATTATATGGGAGATTTTCCAAATGGATGGGATGGTACCTTCTGTTATGGTTCTATTTATTAGGATAGAAATCAGATAGGCAATTGCTTTTGCTGCTATTTGCAGGTATTTGGCTGGTAATAGGTCGGCAGAGGGGGTAGATGGTTTGCGTTTTTGAAGAAGGGTACAGATGAGGGGTGTAGGAACAGGTTGCAGTTGAAATTAAGGTGGTAGGTTAGTAGAAGAGGAAGGCAGATTGGAAGATATAGGTGGTAATGAGTTAGCAAGAGATTGTATGGCTTCAGTAAAGAAGGTGTTAAAGGCATCAGCAATTTGTTTGGGAGTATCATGGGCTATACCTGATGGGATTGGTGTCTTTGAGTGGCTAAGATGTAGGAGTCTATTGATACCTGTCCAAAATGTTTGCGGTTTATGTTGGTTAGTTTGTTGAAGTTGAAAGTAGAAGTTTCTTTTATCTAGTAGTATTGATGTTTTAGTAGTATTTCTAAACTGTTTAAATTTTAAATGATCAGCTGGATCTCTAGTAGTGCGCCATTTGGCCCAAACTTGTTCCTAAGTAGAATTTTCTGCTTAGTTTCCTTTGTTAGCAAAGGAGAAGTTTTTGTCCTATTCCTAAGAGTACAAGTAGGGGCGTGGTAGTCCACGATTTCTAAGAATTTGTAGTTGAAATATGTCATGGCTTTATCTAGCTGGAGGTATTTTAGGGGTGACCAATCGCAGACACTAAGTTCTTTTTGGAAGCTTTCAGGGTTAAAATGTTTGTTAGAATGAGTGGTTCTGTAGGTGGTAGGGTAGGGAATATTAGTCATTTGTCTAATTATGTATGTTGGTGAGTGGTCACTAATGTCATCTGGTAAGGTGCCTGCTGTATATGTGAGGGGATTGAGTATTTGTTAGAATCCAATCTAAGGTACTTTCTTTATTGCTAGGTTTATGGATTCTAGTAGGAGAGGTGATATTTTGGGAAAAGCCATGTAGGTTTATGTGGTTAGTAGGATTGTGAACATTACAGTTATCCCAGTTATATTAAAGTCACCTAGCACTATGGTTTCTTGTGGATAGTGTGTGGAAATCCAGCTGAGGATATTTTCAAGGGAGGTGATATTACTACCAGGAGGAAGACAGGAGCATATAATACAGATGGACTTACAAGTATTTAGTTGAAGCTTAGTGATAAGAATTTCTGTGTTGGCATCTGAAGGAGGGTGGATATCTACTGAAGTAACTTGGAGCCCTGCTTTAAATATTATTGCTATGCTCCCCACCCTTTTTGTTCAGGCGATCTAATCTTAAGATACTGTATCCTGGAGGGGTGATTTCGTAGTCTTGGGGTGCTTGTTTTAACCATGTTTCAGTTAGACATAAGATATCAAATACATATATTTCTAGGAGAGCATGAAGATGAGTCACTTTATTGTTTATACTTCGTATATTTAGGTGAGCTATGCAAAGGGAGTTTGGGGGCTTTGTAGGGGTGTGAAAGATAGAGGGAGTGGGTCTAACTGGGCGAGTGGGGAAGTTATTGATGGGGCATGGGTTGGGATGAATGTCACCATCAAGTAGGAGGTCTTGGTGTAGTCTGAATGTGAATAAGAGGTAGATAAAATATGTTATGGGTTTTCTTGTCTTGGAGTTGTTTATAGGTAATATGGGCAACTCTATGATAATTTGGGAGGAGATAGCTGGTTGTTGATGTAATGTTGATGTGTTCATGGGTGGCTGATATAGCTGGTAGGGATGTTTGTTTAGAGGGCTGGTGGAAATTAGAGTAGTTGAGGTGTTCATAAGCTGTTAGGAAATAGGGTAGGAAAAGGAAAGGTAGAAGTGAATACAAGAGTAAGGGTTTAATGTGTGTTAACATGGGTGCAGTAGACATTGTTAAGTAGGAGTTGGAGGGGAGTGAGTGTGAGGTGGAGTATGTAATGATGTGGGAGGAGTGAATGGATTGCCTAGGGAATGCTATTAAAAAAGAGCAGGTTTGGATTGGATAATGAGATAGTGGGTGCTGCTAGAGAGGTATAAACCTTGTGTACATGGGGTTGGTGGGAATTGGGGTAGGGTAGGGGAGCAGAGTGAGCCCATAGGGCAAACAGAGTGGGGCAGAGCCACAAAGTGGATCATCAGGAGTCAATCAGGATATGCAGAGAGGCTGTACACTGAAATATCTGTTACTGGGTAAGTAGCACCCTTTGTGGGAGACAAATTTAATTGTACTACAAAGCCAATTTCCCCTATTTCTTTGATAGAGTCTGCTTTCAAAAGCTACTTTGGGGATATTACTATTGCTTAAGTTAGAAGGCAGGGCCTATTACAAATAAGCAAGCTTGAACCAAGAGCTGCACTCCGAGTGTAACAGGGAGATCTTTAAGCCCTGTGTTCTACTTAATTCTAGTGGCAAAGATGGGGAATGCCAACTTAACTTACTACTTGTCTGTTACAACTAAGAGGAAAGCAAGTTAGGAGTAGGGGGAGGGTGGATGGCCTCGGGGTGGATCCGCGAGTGTGCTGGCCCTGTTACAGACTACTATGACAGTGTTCAAATAGAAAACTTGCAATACAACTAAGCCAAGAAGCTGTAGGCTGTAACCTACACTGTGAAGTTGAAGGATGCGTCCATGGTGCCCTCAACTTGGAGTCAGTTAGGATAATTCAGCATAGATTTGTAACAAAAAGCAGGTGGGGGGACAGCCCAATTAACAACACTGACCTTCCAGGCTGTAAAGTGAAGAGAGAGAAGAAAGTTATAACTGTTTGAATAGGATGAATGGAAGGACGGTGAGAAGGTTGGGGGGTACAGTGCAAGAGAGGAGCTGGCGTGATTGCAGTGGTAGTACAGTTAATACAAAGTGTTACCAACATATAACATTTAGCTTGCTGGCCTGCTATGAGTTATATTACAGGCATAAATCTGCATTTTATCACTCTGAAAGACACCAAGGTAAATGCATACACTTCAGCACTTGGAGATAACAATTAGAAGCATCACTCGAAGGTCTAACAACTCAGCATTGCCCAGAAACAGCATCTGGAGCAGTACAATATCTAGTTCACTACTGTGCTGTTATAAGACTACCAGGGCTAACAAGCAGCATCGTGTTGTAAAAAATAGCGCTAAGCCAGGCTATATTTAGGTTAAAGTAGGTGAAGTAGTGGCTTTTTAGCATGTCTAACTGTGGCAATAACACCGAACATTCTATCTCATTTAATACAATCAAGTTAGCATTTTCTTTAAATAAGATGGTTTCTGCAGTAAATTACGCTAGTAAAGACAACAGCTAAACCAGGCTATATTAGGTTAAAGTAGGTGCAGTACTGGCTTTCTAGTGTGTCTAACTGTGGCAATATCACTAAACACAATATTGCATCTAACACAATCAAGTCAGCGTTTCCTTTACAAAAAACGGCTTCTATAGTACATTACGCTAGTAAAGACAGCAGTGCACAGCTAAGAACATCAACCGCAGCTAAGGCAGTTGTAGAGTAATAATGCAGGTATGAACAATTGTGTAAGATTAAGGATAGTTATATACAGTGACAGCAACAGAATCTACATTAAATGGGCTAGGATGCAGGCATTCCTGTATCTGTGGGTGTAAGGCAATACCTTCGCTAGTACGCTTAAAGTAGGCTGTATTATGGCAGTTTGCACACACAACAAATTGCAAGTTCAACAAACTAGAACTAAAATAGACAGCAGTTGCAGCATAAATACAGTATAGTTAGCAAAATAATCAGCACTTATGAGCAGCACACCACGCGGACGACCAAGGGGACGTCTTGATTAGGGGAATAGTTTTTTTTTTAAATGGCGCCATATGTAAGAGCCTATACTTATAGAGGTTGGTTACAGAGGGGGAGGGATGTTGCATGTGTTCCAATGGGGAGGAGGAATAGCAGTAGCCTTTTGCTTGTACTAGGGAGATAGTATGTCAGGCAACATTGCATACCTCTCAAGTGTACCTCATTACGAGGAACGTATCTCATGTGGGGTCATAAAAAGTTTATGTTCCTCAAAGTTCCTTGAAGTTCCACATTGAAAGAGTCTGTCACACATTCAGTGTTAGGAATTTTTTTAAGTGAAATCCATGGTAAATAGAAATTAATCATATTAATCCATTAAAAGATCTTCTTTATAAGTAAAACCAGAATATTTTGACCATCCTATGACCTTCCTAGTTAAAGTTGTTAGTAAGTTATTAGTATGTGTTCCACATTTTGTCCATGTGTTCCACATTATGAGGGCTAGTGTTCCTCATTTTGGAGATGGAAGGTTGAGAGCTATGCAACACTGAGCCACGAAGTGGATTATCAGAAGTCAATCAGGTTATCCAGAGAGGCTGTACACTGAAATATCTGTTACTGGGTAAGTAGCACCCTTTGTAGGAGACAAATTTAATTGTACTACAAACCCAATTTCCCCTATTTCTGGGATAGAGTCTGCTTTCAAAAGTTGTTTTGGGGATAATACTATTGCTTAAGTTAGAAGGCAGGGCCTATTACAAATAAGTAGGCTTGAACCAAGAGCTGTACTCCGAGTGTAACAGGGAGATCTTTAAGCCCTGTTTTCTACTTCCTTCTAGTGGCAAAGATGGGGAAATCCGGCTTAACTTACTACTTGTCTGTTACAACTAAGAGGAAAGTAAGTTATATGTGAGGGGGGGAGGGGCGACCTTGGGGTGGATCCGCGAGTGTGCTGGCCCTGTTACAGACTACTATGACAATGTTCAAATAGAAAACTTGCAATATTGCTAAGCCAAGAAGCTATAGGTTGCAACCTATACTGTGAAGTTGAAGGATGCATCCAGGGTGTCCTCAACTTGGAGTCAGTTAAGATAATTCAGCATAGATTTGTAACAAAAAGCAGGTGGTGGGACAACAACGGTGACCTTCCAGGATGGTGAAGTTGAAGGATGCGTCCAGGGTGTCCTCAACTTGGAGTCAGTTAGGATAATTCAGTATAGATTTGTAACAAAAAGCAGGTGGTGGGACAGCCCTATTAACAATGCTGACCTTCCAGGGAGCAGCACACCACGCAGATGACCAAGGGGACATCTTGATTAGGGGAATAGGATTTTAATTATTAAGCAAATTTATTTACTTTTTCTTTCCTTTCTTTTCTTTTTCCTTTTTTATTTTTTTTTTGTCTGTTAATGGTTTTGTGTAAGAGTTCCATGATATGTTATTATGCTTTCTGTACATAGCATACTATTATTTCTTGACTTGTGTATGCATACTGGGTCTACTGTTTTGCATTCATGCTTCCATAGCCCAGATAATTACCTGGATACCAAATATGAAAAAAAAAATCATAACCACTTTTTTATATGTTCAGAAAATGGATATTAAGAAATGTATGTTGGGAAGGGAGCAAATCAAAGCTTGACAGCTGAATTTTGTCATCTATTTTGAAACAATAAAACTACTTTGTTATGACTGGAGAGACTATATCAAAATTCTTTGCAGTATGTGAAATTGTATATGCACTATGAATTACAGAGAAGAAAGTGTAGCAGAAAAGAATGTTACAGTTTTGGAAGCTGTTTCACAAATTGTGCTAACACACACACACACACACACACACACACACACACACACACACACACACACACACACACACACACACACACACACACACACACACACACACACACACACACACACACACACACACACACACACACACGTGCACGTTTATAGAACATGCAGCTTTATCTACTGTAACATAACACAAGACAGATAAAAAAATAAACCAGTGATATGAAGTTTTACAGCTTTGAAAGCTATAATGTACTAAGCATTACATCATAGACAGTGGCCAGATGTGAAGCATACCTCATTTGGTAAAACTTGCACTCTATACTGCCCACTCAAAAAATAATCATGGCGGACCAAAGAGTATTATGGCTATTAAAGCTGTTTGAGCTTCCTACCACTGTTTTCTGTGGTGACTGCATTTTATCATCTAGCTTGGGACAAGAGGGGGAAGAAAGATGGAGGGATCTCAATCTTCATCCAGAAAATACTCACATCAAGGTTGGTAAAGCAGCATGATGCAGTAGAGATTCTTCATGTCCAAATAACCATCAGAAGGGTGTCCTGTATCATACTATAGAACTTCCACTATAACCCAAGAAAGCCACAATGCCTCAACTATAGACTGGGAAACCTACACCACCAGAAGTGCACAAGCACAGAGATTCCTGGACTTAGTCAATACAAATGCTCTAGAACAATTAGTCAGAGTACCCACTGGGGGAATAACATCTTGGATCTCATCCTTTCTAATATGGGGGCATCTTGCACCAACCCTTAGATATCTTCATCACCTGTTAGGTCTGACCATAAAGCTATTTCCTTTGAAATGAAATTGAAATGAAAGACTCCTTCCACCCAAGATACATTTAGGGATTTCTCTAAGACAAATTACCTACTCCTAGGAGATGCATTGTCAAGCTTCATATCCCCACCAAATCCAGTTAACTCCACTGAATATACAGAACCATACACCACCTCACTGCACCATCATGTAAACAGTTCCATAGGTGCAGCTGTACTCTATAGGAACAAGCATAGTGCAAATTCACATTGTGGAACAATGGTATCGACAAGCTTTACAATAAAAGAAATAACATTTTGACCAAATGTTAGAATAGCAATTACCAGAATGATAAAGCCCTTGTCACTGAAATAAACAAGCAACTCAGGAGCTTAATGAAATCCAACATTTCCAAGTTTGAGACTAAAATAGCTACCCAAGCCAAACATAACCACAAGGGCTGTTTAGTTATGTTCAGAAGCACAGCACAGCAATGCAGTGAGCTGATAGTGAATGATATAGGTATAGTAGATATAGCAAACCTACTGGCTGATAAATTAGCTCTAACTATACCCTCTCTCTTTTTTATCTGTCCCACAAGATATAACTGAAGCTAGCTCATCTACAGCTATCACACAAGACCAAGTCCTAAATGTGGTATCAAAAGCTAAAAATACTGCATTAATGGGTCCTGGCAATATCCCTGGATAAACCTTAAATAACACGTAACATGAGTTAGCCACCCACAGCAATATTGTCCAATCTTAGCCTCCAAATGGGTTCTGTACCAAGCAAATGGAGTACAGCTACAATTCTTACCACTCAACCTCTTAGAGCAAGAAATCTGGACAAATACATAAATAATGGTGGGAAGAGGCCCACAAATAGGGACAATTTTTAAATAGTACTCTTACAAACTTAGAACATTGATAGAATAACAGGTTTTGCATTATCATTAGTTTTATAAATGATATAAAGTCTAAAACTGAAATATCTGCCATTACTTTCTGACTTCATTCCTCAATGATTTGCAAATGATTTGTCAGAAAATCACAATTTTTGGAGAAAGAGACCAAAAATATTAGGCAAAGATCTTAACATTCTGTGAAAATCTGGACAGTTGAGAGGTATGCTACAGTCATCCCATGCATAAGAAAGGACCTTCAACAGACTTAGGCAATTATAGGACCATATGTTTGACCAGCCTCATAGGCAAAGCCATGGAAAGAATTCACATGGAACTAATCAATAAGGACATAGGGAATCTTCGAACACTAGACCTGCTTCAGTTTGGATTCGTCAAGGGCAAGTTATGCTTACTCAACCTGGTGGACTTTTTTGAAAAGATCACCAAAGCAATGGATGAAGGTAAAATAGTACACACAGCATACCTAGACCTGGGCAAATCTTTTGACACCATCCACCACTAAGGAATAATAGGAAAGCTAAATAAAAACTGGAAATAAACTCTTACATTGCCCAGTGGATTGCTGACTGGTTCACAGATAGGATGCAGTAGATCAAAATGGGAAGTTACCTCAACAAGAGACCAGTCACCAATGGAATTCCCCAGGGTTCAGCACTGGGACCTTTCCTGTTTGGCACCTTCTTCTCTGAAGCAAAAGCCAAATACCAAAGGGCTCTGGCTAAAAAAATTTGTAAATGACTGCAAGCTAGGAGCCGTCACTGAATTCCCAAATGACTTGGCCATCCTGCAGAAAGGTCTGTCACAAATAAATACCTGGTGCCAAAATCAAGGATTGAAACTAAATACCAATAAAGGCAATAACATATCCTTTTGGAAGTCATACACAATACAACCCTAATAGTTGATCCAGTTATTTAGAATTTGGGAACTTTATATAGAGAGTTACCTAAATTTCAGCCAACATGTGTCCACTGTTGTAAGAAAATTATTTGATATTGTGCAACTTATAAACAAATGGATTGTGTATAGATCTAGGAGTGTCAGTGTCTCCTCTACTAAGCTCTTATTTGGCCAGTCACTGAGTATAATGCCCTTCTTTGGCATATATCTGTCCAGATGCATACAACAGCTGGAACATCCAGAAGAGGTTCCTTACTAAAAGGGATACAGAGGTTAAACAAAATGTTCTACATGGACAGATTCAAAGTCTTGTCACTATACTCAGTAGCGTAATAAAAAAGAAAACTCTGAAGATGTAAAAAAACAAAAAAAACACTAAAACATATCCACAAGAAGGTAGCAGGATATCAAGCAAAGATGTTCAGAAAATGAATCTTTAATAGACTGTGTTGGGCATACAAGGCATCCTCCATCCCAATACTGATGGGCCTACCACACATCTTAAAGTCAAATGGCATCAGAAACAATTGGTATAGGGATCTAAACTTCTTCTGCAACATCAGCAGAATGATTTGGAGGGACAGGTATCTTGCAGAAAATACCACGGCTGTGGAACAGACTCCCCATCCACTTTAAACAAAGGTCATCCCTGTCCATGTACAAGCACAACTTGGATCTATGGATGTGTAATAGAAAATTTACCCCAGGACTGTCTCTGTACTACTAATGGACCAAGGCAACTTCTAAATGTCTTATCCAATACATAGGTCCCCTCAAATTATTTATGGTACTGATCCCGGTTATCCTCATTAGGGGCACTATAAAATTATTGGCCATGGTTTGGGTAAGACCAATCTAACACTGAGCAGTATAGGTTAAGTGAAGTACCAAAAGGAAAACTGGCTAGGATTAAAATGACCTGCAAGGGCAGCTAGCCTAGTACTTATCTATGAACCTATGAGAGTTTAACAACACAGAAAAGAGCTTAACAAAGTAAGTGCATTTGTTATATCAGAAAGGTGCTTAAGAAAGCTGCCTTCTTCCTGAATTTGGAACATAACTAAGGCACCCCATATGCCACATACTAGTTAAATTCCTAACTACAAGTCATTGTAGATTCTAAAATTCTCCATGCAATTACATGTGCATTATCATTTTAGCTAGGAAAAGGCAATCATGTCATGATCCATAATTCTGTTCCTTGTGTATTAATTAATGCAAAATGTTCATATGAATGCAATATACTACAAATAATCAAATATAGCATATAAATACTAAACACTGTTTTACCTGCATGTACTGGACTCTATAGCAAACTGAAAGTTTACCAAAGAGAATTAAATCTGCAATAAAATCACTTTGACTTATTCAACAAACAAGCCTATAGTTTCTTGCAGGAGGGCTGCATCAATTAAAAGTTATGCCAAAACATTACAGCACATACCATTACAGGGCATATTAACTTATTTTATTTATTTTTATTTGCATTTGTTTACCAGGATAATGCACTGATCAGTACTGATCAATACTGACCAATTTCAGGATCAGCTTGGGTGAAACACAAAACATTTCACAAAACAAAAATACAACAATGTAAGCAATAACAGAGTAGTTCAGACTAGTTGCATACAACACTGTATATGTAGGTTCTACTGAACAAGCAAAGTGTAATATATAGTATATACAGTAGTTTCTAAAGTGGGTCAACATTCAGTAAATCTCACAGAAAGAAGAGACTTAGGAAGGAGATAGGGACTGTGTGTTAGGTGACATGTCCTATGTTGAAGCAGGAGCTTTTGGTTTGCATGAAGAGGTGCTTTATGAGTTGCAGTCTAAATTTGGAGTAAGTGTTGATTTCCTTATGGTCAATGGGGTGAGCGTGCCAAAGGTACGTGAGAGGAGAATCCATGTGTAATGCTGTGGAGTTTGGTTCTTGGGGTTAATGAGGGTTGGTGTGGCTTGTGTAGTGTCTTGGGTTGTGTGAAGAGGTTCATAATCAACTCTTTATGACTAATTGTCATGCAAGCCATATATTCAGCTCTGACACCTATTCATCTTCCAACTGATTCATTCAAACTGTCATTAGAATATAAATAAAATATAAACCAAACCACTCACTGTGTTAACTATTAGATAACATCATGTCTAACAAGGATATACGCTTGCTATACTTGATTCATTCAGACTGACAGGCGATTGATTAGCCTTTAAAATACAAAATGACTCATTCATGGAGTTGAAATTTACAACTGTAGGACTCTTGAATTTTCCTTTTGAATTGCTAATAATGTATAGAGCATTTCAGTGCTACCATCTTAGAGGTGAAAGACATGACCCCCATTAACCATCCCTCTCATTTTTCATCTGGCATCTCTAATATGTTGATATGAAGTGTAAAGGCTGCACTAATTGCAGCTCTACATTTTCTGTTATATATGGCTAATAGACACAAGCAGTTTTCATACATTTCTGTAGAATGCTCTGAATAGTATGCAATCCAGACTGTCTAAACATTTCACAGAAAACCCACATAAATTATATTCTCTTTTAATAAGCTTACAGGTGGATCTTAGAATAACTTTTGTCTTGTCCATGTTTGTCATGTTGTTTTCTCTTCATTAAGTAGTTTTGCCTTCAGAGATGTTACTACAGGATTTGAAAAAAAGCTATTTGCACAACCCAGGAAGAGCTCATAGAAACACACACACACACACACACACACACACACACACACACACACACACACACACACACACACACACACACACACACACACATTCATTCCCATGAGCTGTGATGCTATATTTTATAAACTGATAGAATTTTTGAACATTACTGATATGTAGGGCATGAAGCACTGTGATTAAGTGCAATAACAGGTAAATGAAATCCTTGATCAGCACAACAGTGTAAGACCATACCTTAACAATGATTAGAAGGGTGTTTAAAAAAGCTGATGATATTGCCCAAGCCAATAAGGTACAGAAGATAAAGAAGTTGGGCAAAGACAAATCTAATTATGAACATGAGGGTGTACCCAAGACGCAAAACAGTAGTCAATCAGCACGATCAATTTTTGAAGTGAACAGGGAATAATATTCCCTATATGTGAACCCATGAGGCAGACACAGCAAAAAGACTTAAACGATATTTTAGAAAGTCCCAGGGTGAACTGTCGGGAAGCAGTTTTGAACAAAGATCCTGTGTCTATGGAGTGTCCATATGGTCACTGGACACTGAGTGCAGTTCAAGTGAGAAAAGTAATGAGGCAGAAGGGCAGGAAGAGATATTGAACAAGTTTTCCTTAAACAAAATTATGACTAGATGAGAGCCGACAACAGTATGTAATGATAATAGAGGTTTTCACTTCAAAATAGACAATTTTAGCAACATTGATCTTAATAATGATTTCCATTCCCTATTTCACAAGGGTTTTACATTTGTACCTACTTTTAAAGAGGATTTGTCTTCTTTAAAACTACAACTAAAATTGTATGGCAGACAATTAAAATTTAGATTATTTTTAAAAACAAAAAAATCTGACTTCTCAGTAAATAAGTTGTCCAGGAAAAATATTTGTATTCCACCCCAAACCCCACAACATCACTATATGAACAGCTGTGTGAACACAGCATTAGTCAAGTTCTTCATGAACCAGCCAACTGTATAGACAAACTAACTACAGGTGAAAGAAAGGCATTGCACTTATTCAAAAAGGACAAATCGGTTATAGTAATGAAGCTGGATAAGGGGGAGGGATGGTTTTAATAGATTATTTTATTTACAACAGCAAAAGGTTTGACATTTTATATGATGTGGAAACCTACTGGAGTGTTTCTAGGAATGTAGTCTTTCTAGCGTATTCCAAAATTGACTTAATTTTATTTGATATGTTCAGTCAAGGTAATATATCTAAGGATGTGCTCATTTTCAGTGAAAAAGACTGTCCGGTAATACCAGCAATCTTTTGAATCCCAAAGATATACAAAAATAAGATGGATCCCCCTTTAAGACCAATAGTAGCAGTGAGGGGATCTGAAACTGAACTTTACTGCACAGTGGTACATTGGCAGTGCTGTTGCCTCACAGCAAGAGGTTCTCTAGTTCGATTCTTGGTTCGAGTGCCTTCTGTGCAAAGACAGCATGTCTTCCGTGCATTCATGTGGATTTTCTCCAGGTACTCTGATTTCCTCCCACATTACAAAGACATGCATCTGGATCATTTCTCCCTGTGCCTCCTCTGGAAATTGGCTTTGTTCTAAGCTGGACTTTCCAAGTAAACAAATGTTAAATAAATATGTTGACTATTATTCTAAGCATTTGTTGTTTGAAAAACATATTTGAAGAATTCCCAGTAGTTATTAAGATTGTTAAAGGAAGTAGCATGGAAAGAAGATATTTTGTTTGTTACTATTGATGTCATCTGTTCATTCTCAGTAATACCACATGAGATAAGGATGGAATTTTTTCAAATATTTTGTACAGAAATAGTCAAATGAATGACACAGAATACTTTGTCCTCTTAAAGTTTTTGGACCTGGTACTGAGGAACAATTTTGTCTTTTTCAAATGGAACTGTTCCAACAAATATTGGGGGTAGCAATGTGGACCAGATGTGCCCCCATGTATACAAATCTGGCTATAGCTCATTGGGAACATAGGTTTGTTTTTAATTCACCTTATAAGAACAACATTTATAGATATTGTAGATTCCTAGATGATATTTTCATATTATGGGAAGGTGACACCTATTATTTTGAAATGTTTGTTGAATACATGAACACTACTACTGAATTTTTAAGATTCAGCCCATCCTGTGGATTAAAAAGTATTAATTTCATGTGAACGAAGGTCCTCATTTGAATAGGTCAAACATGTATCTAGTATGGACTATACTTGCAATTTCAAGGAAGTGTATAACAAGAAAATGGAATACAAACACCATACCAACTTTAGAAGACTTCTACAGCCTACTGAAGACACAGCATTATTAGAAATTAAAATTAAAGAACTAAGAATTTATCCAAAGCCATTTATCAACAACCCTTGGGGAAAAGTTTTATCATTGATTGACACTATACAATAATTGATCCGACACTCTGATAATGGATTGGACATACTTATAAAGGAACTGTATACATTAAGATCTGTTATAGTATCAGGCTAATGTAAATAGTGTATATAGTTATTTAAGATGTTATGTATAAATACTATGGAATTCATTCAAATGTATTTGAAAAATAAAAAAAATGTTGAGGGGAAAAAAGTATTAATTTCTTGGATGTCACTATTAAGTAGGATATGGTCAACAACATAGGTTTATATGTGTGTACTAGGCAAATGGCCCTGGGGCCTTTACAAGCCTAGCCCATAGGATTACCCTGGCATCATGCCACCCGACCTTAGTTCCCAGTGCCTCTGTCGAGTAAAGCCACTGGAGTGATCCCTGAGGTGAATTTTCTATTTCCCATCCACTCATCAAGATTTCTCTTGAAGAAGGCCAGTGAGGTGCTCTGCTTGACATGTATGAGAAGTCTATTCCATAGCATGGGCAGTCTCTGGGTTATGAATCTGTCCCTCCAGCATGTTCTGTTGATTGTGGTAATGAGGTTGAGGTCTCTGGAGCATGTGGTGCAGAGGGATTGGGATTTCTTTAGATGTAGCATTTCTAATAGAGCCCACTCAGACATGGATTTGTAAGTCAAGCAGAGACCACCTCTAAGTAGGTGATATGAGACAGAGAGAATAGTTGGAGTTTTTTGAGTCTGTCCATATAGTACAAGTGTTTAAGGTATAGGATTCTCTTTGTGAGGTACTTTTGTGGCCTCTTCAGTTGTTGCAGGTGTTTGGTGGGGTACATGCCAAATGGGACATTGTACTCAATAATTGGCCTAATGAGGGAAGATTAGCGGGAAACAATGACCTCTTTCTTCCTGGATGCAAAACCCTTACTAATGAGATGCACCACATAGAAGGACTTTCTGACCATAGTGGCAATGTGGTGGTCAAAAGAGAGGTTGCTGTCAACCTGTGTTCCCAGATCTCTTATAATGCCTTCTGTATTCAGTGGGCTACCATCAATGTGGTAATTCATGTGAACCGGGTTTTTCCCAAAGGGGATAACGACACATTTTTTGGCACTGAGCTTAAGGCCATGTTTCTGACACCAGTCGTTGGTCTCAGTGAGGCCTTTCTGTAGGATGTCAACATCACTCAGGGAGTTAATAATAGCTCCCAACATGCAATCATCTGCAAACTTTGTCAGTCAGAGTCCCTTTGTGTTGGCCTGAACATCATAGAAGTAGATACCAAACAGGAGAGGACCCAGGACCGTACCTTGTGTAACTCCACTCGTAACTGGTCAGCAGTCTGACTTGGAGTCAGCTACTTTCATACTGTGGGTTCTACCCGTGAGCCAGTTTTCAACCCACCTTGTGATATAGGGGTTGATACCTAGCTTAGTAAGTTTTTCTATGATTTCTGAGTGTGGAATGGTATCAAAGGCCTTGGCCAGATCAAGGTAAGCTGTATGAACCACCTTGCCTTCATCCACAGCTCTGGTGACTGATTCAAAGAAGTCGACCAAGTTGAGCAGGCATGATCTACCCTTCACAAAACCAAACTGTGTGGGATCCAAAGTTTGAAGAGTCCCTATAATATTGTTTCTTAGGTCCTTGATGATGCATTCCATAGCTTTGCATATTAGCCTCGTCAGGCTAATAGGATGATAGTTCCCAAGGTCTGTAGTCGCTCCTCCTTTGTGGAGAGGGATGACTGTAGCAGTGCGCCATTTGGTAGGGACAAAGCCTGAGCTGAGGCTGTGATTAAACAGGGCACACAGGTGAGGTGCCAATTCACTCTGTAGTTCACATAGAACACAGCCAGGGTATTGTCAGGTCCCATAGAAACTGTATTCTTGGCCTTGGGCAGTGCTGTTTTAACCTGTGCAGCAGTAATACTGGGTGCCTGTCAATCTACTGGTATTGTGAATGGTCCCTGGGGGGGGGGTAAAGTTTGCAGTGAATCTGTTAGCCAGTATATTGGCAATATCTGTTGGCTCGGTATAGGAGGTACCATTGTGCAGTAGCTCAGGAAAATCTGGATATTGCAGTGGAGATTCTTTACATAACTATAGAAGGCCTTGTTGTTTTCTTAACTATCTGCTGCAATTCTGTTTCCATAGCTAGCTTTAGAGGATTTGATGAGGGATCTCAACTTTTTGTTGAGGCTGATAAGGGCGTTTTTCCAGTCTTGGGACTTCACCTTATTCTGCATCAGTTTCCTCCTTCTGTTGCAGAGTTTGTTTAAAGCAGGGGGACCGGCAGATTGGCTTCCTTTTTTTGGAGGAGAGCATCTTGGTTCTGTTGGGTATGGTGAGATCCATGCATTTGTGTACATGTTTGTACAGTGCATTGGTGTATGATTTGGTGGTCATGCAACTGATGTCTATTTGCATGGGTGCCGCGAAGGTAGCCACCTCTGTTTTTAGGAGCCCAAAGATAGCTTTGGAGAAGTTTGTCATGGTGGTTACCTTCAGGGGGGGGGGGGGGATGTGGATTTCCAAGGTGATTAGTTTGTGGTCAGATCTAACCAGGAAGGAGTTGACTACTGGTGTAGAGCAATGGTCACCCATGTTAGTAATGACCAGGTCAGGAATGTTGCTACCTCTATTGGGGATAAGAATGAGGTTGTCTAGGGCATTGGAATTAATGAATTCCAGGAAACATTGAGCAAGTGTATTGGTACATGAGTAGTTTTCCCAGTTAATGGAGGGGTAATTGAAGTCACCTAGTATGAGAGTGTTAGGTTGGACCCTAATATTCTCCAGGGTGCTTAGGAATGTGGGGTGTGAGTCTTGGGAAATGGTTGGGGACGTATAGCAGGATATGACCTGAATCTCTGTCTTACCCAATGTTAGCTGCACCTGAAGTATCTCAGATGAGTTATGTTGGGCTACTAGTCTGGAGGTGTGCACATCCTTTATGAATATGGAAACACCACTGCCTTTGGAGCTTCAGTCCAAGTTCTGGGGCCGAAAGGTGTGGAATGAGTTATAGCCTGGTAGTGCAGGGGTGCTTTCTGCTGCCTTGAACCAGGTCCCTTAGCCTAGTAACCTCCTATGATCTTATTATCTTAAGAAAATGTTCAGAACCAAGCTCAAAGAAAACTCAAAGAATTACCAGAACTGGTGGGTTTCTAGCAAATTTTAGTGTTCAGCTTGTACTATGCTGTTATAATAGAGTAACAATATATCATTGTAAAATGAGTTTTTGACTGCAAAACTTAAAATAAGTTAATGTGTATTGTGTACTCCAAATGATTTTCTAATTATGTAACTCATCTTTACAATATTTAAAAATGAACTAGGTGAATAAACATTGTTTCAAGCTAGGAATCTACTCCAAAGATTGTATACAGCTAAACAGTCCCAATACAAGCTCCTTCCTAATCAGCTTTTCTAATCTAACACTGTAACCCTGAATGAATTGCCTGATATCGATGTATACACACACACACACACACACACACACACACACACACACACACACACACACACACACACACACACACACACGTGTGTGTGTGTGCCTGTGTGTGTGTGTGTGTGTGTGTGTGTGTGTGTGTGTGTGTGTGTGTGTGTGTGTGTGAGTATATGTGCGCAGATGTGTGTATATCTATATCTAGCTATATCTATGTATACATAGATATATGTATACAAGTCTATGTCAGAAGATCGAAAGTTCAAAAGATTGAAAATCAAAATATCTAAAACTCAAAATATTTTTAATGCAGGGGGCAAGCCTTTCCTGCACCATTCATGTGGGGGGCTGCACCCCCTCCCACACCCTCTGATAATTAAATATACCAAATCCAAGATTGCATAGCAGTGGAGAAAGGGCAATTTCCATTTTCAGTATTTTGAGTTTTAGATATTTTGATTTGATAATTATATATACCAAATCCAAGATTGCATAACACTGGAGAAAGAGCAATTTCCATTTTCAATATTTTGAGTTTTGAGCTTTCGATTTTCTGAAGAGGATCCATATATACAATGGATATAAAAAAAGTTTACACACCCCTGTTAAAATGCCAGGTTTTTGTGATATAAAAAAAAATGAGGCCAAAATAAATCATTTCAAAACTTTTCCCACCTTTAATGTGACCTGTAACCTGTATAATACAATTGCAAAACAAATCTGTTAGGGGAAAAATATAAAAAATAAAAAAGCATACAATATGCTGGTTGCATATGTGTGCACACCCTTAAACTAATACTTTGTGTGAGCACACCCTTAAACTAATACTTTGTTGAAGAACCTTTTGATTTAACTACAGCATTCAGTTTTCTTGCGTACATCTTGACTTGGCAATATTTGCCCACTCTTCCTTGCAAAAGTGCTCCAAATCTGTTATATTGTGAGGACATCTCTTGTGCACAGCCCTGTTCAGGTCACCCACAGATTTTCTATTGGATTTAGGTCTGGGCTCTGTCTGGGCCATTCCAAAACTTTAATTTTCTTCTAGTAAAGCCATTTCTTTATTGATTTGGATGTATGCTTGGGATCATTACCATGTTGAAAGGTGAAATTCCTCTTCATCTTCAGCTTTCTAGCAGACGCCTGAAGGTTTTGGGCTAAAAGTGACTGTTATTTGGAACTGTTAATAATTCCATCTACCTTGACTAAAGACCCAGTTCTGGCTGGAGAAAAGCAAACTCAAAGATGGTACTGCCACCACCATGCTTCACCATGGGGATGGTGTTCTTTTGGTGATACGGCATGTTGTTTTTGCGTCAAATGTACCTTTTGGTATTGAGGCCATAAAGTTCAACCTTGGTGTCATCAGACCATAATACATTTTCCCACATGCTTTTGGGAGACATGATGTATTGTTTTCCAAATTTTAGCTAGCCTGGGTGTTTTTCTGTTTAAGAAAAGGCTTCCGTCTTGCAACCCCTACCACATAGTCCAGACATATGAAGAATACTGGAGATTGTTGTCACATGTAGTGCACAACCAGTACTTGCCAGAAATTCCTGCAGCTCCTTCAGTGTTGCTGTAGGTCTCTTGGCAGCCTCCCTGACCAGTTTTCATCTTGTCTTTTCATCAATTTTGGAGGGACATCCAGTTCTTTGCAACATCACTGTTGTCCCATATTTTCTCCACTTTTTGATGGCTGTCTTCACTGTGTTCCATGGTATATCCAATGCTGTGAAAATGTTTTTGTACCCTTCTCCTGACTCATACCTTTCAACAATGACATCCCTGTGATGCTTTGTAAGCTCTCTGTAAACCATGGATTTTGCTGTAGCAATGTCAGGAAAATCCTACTAGGACAGCTGAACTTTATTTGGGGTTAATCAGAATTTCTTTAATTGATGGCAGGTGTGTACCCAAGAAGACTGAATGCTGTAATTAAATCAAAAGGTGCTTCAAAAAAGTATTAGTTTAAGGGTGTGCACACACAACAAAGTATTAAAGTGTGTGCACATTTATGCAACCAGTGTATTGTACATTTTTTATTTTTTATATTTTTCCCCTAACAGATTTGTTTGTTTTTCAATTGAATTGTACAGGTTATAGGTCACATTAAAGGTGGGAAAAGTTTTGAAATCATTTATTGTGGTCTCATTTTTATATATCACAAAAACCTGGCATTTTAACAGGGGTATGTAGACTTTTTATATCCACTATATATATATATATATATATATATATATATATATATATATATATATATATATATATATATATATGAATATAGATATATATTTACACACATACACATATGGATTTTATTGTCTGGCAATTGGTGCAGAGGGTTAAGACTGTGAGCTCTTAGTCCTGCTGTACAGGGTATGATTCCCTCAGCCTTTATTTGCCTTCTGTGTAACCCTGAGCAGGACATTTAACCAAACATTGCTAATGGGTTGCCTCTGAAAAGGAACTGTGTGTCCATTAGACCTAGCTGATTAACAAATGGAAACTATATATATATATATATATATATATATATATATATATATATATATATATATATATATATATAAACACACACGCACATGTATACAGAATGATGACGGTTACCTTCCAACACAGCCAAACTCATTATAACCCAAGGTGTGTTGTTGTTTAGTCTTCTAGTCAAGACTGACTCTTTGTGACTTCATCAGCTGTAGTGCGCTATACTTGGCTGTCAACAACTTTTTCTTTAAGTTTTCTCAAGTTCATATTCATCACTTCAGTAATGATGGATATCTATCTTAGCCTCTGCTTTTGTTCTTTTGTCTTTGATCATTCTCAGCATCATTGTCTTATTTAGTGAGGAATATGTTCACATTATGTGGCTAACCTGTATGAATTTTATGCTGCCAGAGGTTCCAGTGACACTCCAGGTTTATTTCCTTAAGTAATGACTGATGTAATCTTTTAATGCATAGAATCCTCAGATGTTTTATCCATCACCTCAGCTTAAAAGCATCGGTTGTACAAAGCACAGCCTTAATTATCATCGAAATCTAACAGCCATATGTTATTACTGGGAACACTATAGTTTTGACTATATGGACTCTTGCTGACAGTGTGATGTCATAGCAATTTGAAATCTGACCTAGTCTTGCTTTAGTTTTCCTGCCAATAAGCAGTGTCTTTTAATCCCATGGTCAATGACACTATCTACAGATATCTTTCAGACTAAGAAAATAAACTCTTGTATTTTCCATTCTATTATCTTCCTCCAGTTCTTTGCACTGCTAATTTAAATATTCCTTCCTATCATTATTCTCTGAAGCACTGTATTTAGTTTGACACATTTTTTTTTCTATTTCCATTGCCTTTTGTGCTACTTCTTCCTTTATCCCTTTAAGCCTCCACAGACAGCCATCTTGCCTTCTTATTCCTGTATTTGGAACATTTTTGCCACCTCTTGGGCAATATCACAAACTTCTGCCCATAGTTGCTCAGGGACTCTATCTACAGGGTCTAATCCCTTTAAGCTGTTTGTTTTCAGTACCACTGTATATTCATTTGGAATATTGTTGAAGTCATACTGTTTTCACTTCCACTATATATTCATTTGGAATATTGCTGAAGTCAATACCTACATGACCTAGAGGCCTGGAGGCTATCCTTGTTTTTTTTTTTATTTAATTCTAAACTTTGCAGTAATGAGCTGATAGTCTGAAACACAGTCAGTCCCACGTCTTCTTTTTCTGACAGTACAGAGATTTTCTATCTCTGTACAAAGTATGCTGTTAATCTAATTTTGGTACTGTTACAAAAGACAGTTTGCTATGACCATTGAATTCCCTTTACAGAATTCTACTAGTTCATGTTCTGCTACATTTTGTGCTCCTAGGCTAGTTGTACCTTGACTACCAGCTTTAACATTCCAATCATATATGCTTTTTGTTGTTTTTCCAGAAGCTGTTGCAGATCCATATAAAACTGACCAACTTCCTCCTCTACAGTGTCTGCAATTGGAGCAGAAACATGAACCAGTGTAATCTGGAAAGGTTTATATTAGAGTTTGATATAATTCTCTTTGGGACTGTAACCAAGTACTGTCTTTGACACCTTTTTATTAACTGCAATCAATGTTTCATTTCTCTGACAAGAGTCTTCTCTGCAGTTGAAGGTCTAATAGTTGTCAGACAGAAAAAGAAAATGACCCATTCAAAAAAAAATTAATTCCCTATTTTCCAAGATGGCAGTATTCATTCTTGATTTCTCATCTGTAACCACACCAAGTTTACCTTGGATAGTAGTCCCACATTCCAAGTTCCAATGGTGTATACTTCTCAGTAGCATCATAATTTCACTCCATCCCTGTGCAACTCAGCCCTGAGCATATGGACATACTTGTTGGCTTTAATCCATCTGCACTGTAACCTCTAGTATTACTCATATTTTACCTCTCTGCTTGTCCAGCAGAAGGACAACTTCAAATCAGAGCCCTTGCTCTTCTAGTGTCAGTTGACATGGCTCTGGTTGTTTTGGTTCGTTGAGTGTTTCTGGTAACAATAATTGAGGGGACTGCGATTACCACAACAGGTACACAATTTCTAAACAGGCAATTTTTGGTGCCACTTTGTACTATGACTGAATAAAAAAAATGAAAAACAGCCTCTCAGCAATAAACACGTCACTATCTATTTCATGTGAATGGTCTCATTTATACAGAAGCATACGGCTGCGTTCCTCCATTTTGAAAAAGTACATTGTGTATTTACTTGCATATCTACCACATGTTATTTATAGGCAAACTTTACAAATGTAAGGTTAAATATTTCTCAGTTTCAGCTATTTTTTCCTGGGATAACACAAGTGCTTAATGTGCATTCTGCATGTTGGTCGTGTCCTAAATTCTATCTATCTCATCTCCCAGTACCCTGGTTGTATTACAAATGTTCCCATGGGCAATACAAATTACTCTTTTATAAACTAGTGACCAATATAATAGTCCTCCCAATAACTTAATTAAAAATCACTACACAACTATTTACAACCATCCTATTTCTATCACTCAGCTCAAACTCTCATTTCTGTCACCTTCAAGCTATCAGCCTTTCTCACAATTTTATCCCATGCAGATTATCTGCAATAACTGTCTCATATTCCTCCCTTCCACAAACGTATATCCTGCCTGACCATATTTAGTATCAACTAACATTAACTGCTGTTTTCATTTGGTGGACACATGCCTTTGGCAGCCACCATTAACCGCAGCGGTACCCCAGCGATATGACAATGAACAAATAAATTAACCTAAACATATTTGTTATTCTGACTCTTATGCCCCACCTTCTTTGGGTGGACAGATAACCAAATTCCGGTCCCCACTGTACTACACTTCCAAATATGTTCTATTTTAACATCCATTCTCACAAGTTACTTCATCTTATAAGTTGGAAGTGTATGAGGTCAGCAGTATATTCTAGTCTCATGATTTAGTGAGCTGTCCCCATTCTTCACTACCATCATTGTGTTATGGATAAAGGATAGCGCCCATACCTGCAGCTCTTCCTCCCAGATTACTAATACCTCTTCAACAGGTTAAGGACAATTTTCTTGTTCAAATCTTCTAGCATCTTAGATGGCCAAGGTGCCTAGTGGATCTAAGTTGACATTAACCAAGGCATCAGATCAAAAATAGCCATAGCAAAACTCTACCTACCCTCTAGCCTGTTTGAGGAATTTTATTGCAATGCTATACATGTTGTATCGAAAGGCATAACTACTGGTAACAGCAGTATAGTACTAAATGGTTTCACTAATAACTTGCATAGGCTTCAAATAAATAATATTCAAGAAACCCTTTCTGACCTTTGCTATTATTATTTGATCAACAAACACGCTAGACTGACCCTTTCTCTGGCAACTTCCATCTGCTATACATTACAATTAAAAATATATCTGGTAGAATGCTAGTTATGACTAGCACAGTTACTGACCATTTATGTATCACCTTCATCATAAATTTGAATACCTCAAACAGCTACTAATGTGACTATACTATAGAACAAAATCCTAAGAAAAAGGCAAATGTTTTGTTTTCAACCCTGAACAATTAGTAGTGTTTTAGTAAAAGGTACAAGTGCAGCTGTGTATCGCACAGATCTCTGAATGGAGTACAAAATAAAATCTACATCTCTATCACAAGGCTAAGAATACCACATGAAAGTAAGTAGATAACCAGAGGACTCAGAATGAGACAAAGAATGGATTCACTGGAAACAAAGGTCCTCCCAGACCTTCATGGTAATATTTATTTATGACAAAAACTGGCAAAAATCCAGGCACACACAACAAATCTATTCATTTCCTGACTGGACAAACTGCATTTCTTAACAAACGTGTAAAGAAGTAAGCTCTGTCATGGGCTGAACCGCAAAACACTCTTCCAAAAATTCAAATTTTGTTTGTGTATCAAAGACTTTACTGTATCTTGAAGGCTTGCTGTTTGAATTGTCAAAATATAACCACACAAACACATACTTTCAATGTCCAATCTTCTGTCACCTACTACAGCAGCCTCATTGCACTTCATGTCTCCCTCTCATTTCAATCAAATCAAAATCATAGCACTGGTAAGTCATGGCCCAAGTTTATCATCTCTGTAAAATCAGTGAAGAAAATGTTTTGTTGCATGTAGCTTTCCATGTCATAAAACAGCTGCTTTCACACGTAGAAAACCATCATCTATCTGCTTCCATAAATCTCATCTCCAAAGCTCAGATGGAAAGTATAGACCGATTCCTCTTCTCCAGATGAAGGAAAAGTACTTGAAAAAGTAGTATTCCATAGCTGGACCTCTGAAAACATGCATAAATATGGCATTCCTCTCAGATACTAGCAAATTTTCTGGACTAGTATAATCACAATGACTGCCCTGTCATCACTTACAGATGACATAACGTAGGTCATTTCATTGATACTGCTTTTATAAGTAATGTGTTTGAATTGTTCAACCGCTGAAATGATTTGGCCTAGGAGTACAGGACTCATCTTCAAACTTACCTCCAAAGGGGCTTTTTATCAGATAAAAGGTCTCACTCTTCTCAAAGACTGTATCTTTAAATCATGGAATGTCAGGGATCAGTGCTAGCTCAAGTTGTCTTTTCACAATTTATCAGGAGCCTGCACATGGATCAATGCAATTGCAACATAATTCTGTGTGCAGATCATGTGTCCATTTACAGACCATCATCTATCCACATTTCCATTAAAATAAAGAATTACATAAATGAATAAATAAATAACTTAACTTGGGATGAACTGTCAAAGTAAATTCCAAATAATTGTCTCATTGCTAGCCTAAGCAAGAACAAAACAAGAACTGTTGGGGTCAACCCTTTTCCTAACCAGACTAGTCTATCAAGGACCCTCCAGATCACAAGCTAGATACCACAAGCCATTTAAAACACCATGGTATATGCCTGGATCAGTCCCTCACATTTTTACTATAACAGACAGCATATAAAAATGTGAAGCAATAGACTACTGTCGAGGGCATGGGAGGTTTACTTCACCTAGAAGGATGAAGAACAATGGATTAACTAGAATACACTTTTCCAGACATGTCTTTCACCTCTCTTAATAAACAGGTTATCATTTCAAATTACTTATAATCATCCCCATCATCATCATCAACCCCTTTTTCACATTTTGTTCTACATGGGGTTAGGATGCTGCGCCAACTCTCACCATCTGTCTCGATTCATTACTACCCTCCTACCTTCATTGACAGTCATTCCTGGCTGTCAAAGGTCTTCTCTCCACAACCCGTCAATTTCTTTGCTGGATGTCCTTGATTCCTCTTGATTTCTTCCTGTTTGTCCCAAATCTTCACCAGATTGTCTTCTGTTTTCCTACATATGTGCCTGAACCACCATAAGCTGTTCTCTTTGACATTGTCTGCAATTGGTGCTACTTGGGATTCTGCTCTGATGTCCTTATCTCTTCATCTGTCCCACAATGTGCATCCTACCAATTGTCTCAGGCTTCATCTCCATCACCTCTAGCATCCTCAACTGATCTGTCTTCACTGCCAAGGTTTCTATACCATACAGTAATACTGGTTGCATCACTGTTTTGTACACCTTACTTTTTAGCTCTTTGGCATTTTTCTGTCATACACTACCTCTGACATTCAGTGCCCATTGGCTGCACCCTGTCTTACTCTAGTGTTAACCTCCTCATCCAGTCTTCTCCTCAGTGATCCCTCACAAATACTCAAAGCTGCTAACCTGTTCATCTATTTTCTCTTCCATCTCAATTCTCAGCTTTTTCTGACTTCCTCCATTCACTGCCATTACAACTGTCTTATCTGTACTCACTTTCATCCCATGTGCCTTCAGTTTTGCATTCCATTCCCCTATCATCTGTTGAAATTCTTGTTAAAAGTTTGAGTGTAATGCCACATCAAATGCATACAGCAGTTTTGTTGGCTGCCTCTGCTGACATGTTTGCTAATGTAGTCCATCACCAGTATGAACAGTAGTGGAATCAGAGCTGATCCGTGATGCACATCACCTCCAACTAGGAAACCCTCTATGAGTCTGAATACTGTTCATACTTGTGTTATTAGGTCCTTTTACAGAGCCTGCACTTATTCTAACAATGTTACTTGGACTTCATTCTATCTCAGGACTGCCCTAATCAGGTTTCTTGGAACCTTGTCATATGCTTTCTTCAAGTCTAGGAATGTTCAGTTGAACTCTATCTTCATTTCTAGCTTCTTTTCAACTATCTGTTTCAATCTGAACTGCTCATTTTCCATCTTACTTTCTACTACTCTAAGTATTTTTATCATTCACCCTCTCCAGAACTTTCATACAGCATGAAAAGCATTTGATACCTCTATACTGCCCACATTTGTGAATGCCCCCTTTGCTGTACACTGACACTAGTATGCTTGTTCTCCAGCCTTCTGGAAAACGACTATCTCTACATTATATCTGCTGTGACATCTGAGCCTGCTGCCTTCCTTGACTACATTTTCCTTATTTCCTCTTGAGTGGTGTCCTGTTCTTCATTCATCATAGGCTGTTTCTGGGGCACTATATCTTCTGTGGGATTTTCTTCATTCAGAAGCTGCTGGACGTATTCCCTCCATTTACCTTTGATGCCCTGTGGACTGGTAAGCAGGCTGTTGCTGGCATCCCTTATGAGGGTGTCTGATGATTATCTTCTCTATCCTTCTATCTTGCCTTGCAACCTGATGGAGTTTCTTTGTGCCATCTACTAAGTCACTTTTCACAAGCTGGTAGAGTGCCTCCATGTCCTTTTCTTTGCTGTTGCACCTGTTCTCTTAGCCTCTTTATTAGCCAACCTATATTCCTTCTTTGCCTTGTCTGTCTTTTCTGTCTCATACTTTTTCATGCACTCCTTCTTTCCTTGGTGACTTGCTGGACTTCTGCATTCCACCACCATCTTTCTTTATGTACCTTATTCCCATGCCTGTGTCAGGGGGATCCCTATCAGATTATTAAACATCCGGAAATTTGAAATTCATATGGCCAAGACCATATGATCGAATTTTTGGAAGTTCAAACATTTTCAATGGACATTGCTGTACTGTGTGGATCTATAAATTTACCCTCTTCCTCACTGTAGTGTGATCTTGGAGTTTGTATATTTATTTAGCCAGGGGGTGGGGGCTATAGGGGGGCTTGCCCCCCCTGCAAAAAATGTTAAAAAAGAAAGTTTTTGTTTATTTATAGATTTTTTTTTTATGTTCAAACTTCCAAAAATTCGATCATATGGTCTCGGCCATATGAATTTCAAATTTCTGGATGTTCATAATCTGATAGGAATCTGGATCAGCGGTATATCTCTTCTACAGTTCCCACACATGATGTTTTGAGGCACTACCATTATTCCTCAGCTCCACCTATTTCCTCTTCTTCATGAGGTGCTAGATCCCTGAGTATTGCCTTGAACTCTTCTGTTTTTTATCTCGTCAGCCTTCAGGTCTTCAGACTAGCCTCTGTTGACCCTTGAACCTTCTATGACCACTGCTTGCAGCTGACTTTTACAATCAGTGGTTTATGCTGTTGACTGACTCTTTCATTGGAGATTACTTTGCAATCCCTGATTCTACCCAATTGCCCTTTCCTTACTAGGAGAAAGCCTAACTGAGCTGCATGCTGGCCACTATTGTATGTGATCTTATGACTGTCTGTCTTGCTAAAACATGTACTGGCCACCATAAAGCCATTTGCCAGACAGAAGTCTAGAATGGCTTTTCTTTTATTCCTGTTGCCCTACCCATGTGGAACCAGACAGTCCTCATATCCTGTTCTGTCTGTCCTGATATGTGCAATTAGGTCCCACATTATCAACATCAACTCATGTTCTCCTGCTTTATCTAGTAGGTCCTGCAACTACTGCCTCAATGCATTCTTTTCCCCACTATCACAACCTTGCTGTGGGGCATAGGCTGAGGTTATGAATACAGCCCCATCCTTACACTGGAGTCTGATTCCCCATGAGTCTATCACCAATTCTGATGACATGCTCACTGTCTTCTAAAGACACTCCCTTACTACAGTTCCTACACCATTTCTAGTTTGTCCTCCCCCTGAGTAGTAGACTCTGGATAGCAAACTTAGTGACTTTATTGCACTGCCCTTCCATCTTGTCTCCTAGATACAGAGGATGCAAAGCATCCTTGTTAGGGGTTGGGAGGGTGGCCTAATGGTTAAGGTGTTTGCCTTACAAACACAAGGTACAGGGTTTGAGTCTCACAAGGGATAACTGGCTAGGCATAAAATGGTTTGCAAGAGCAGTTAGCCTAGTACTAATCTATGAACCTATGAGCCATCATGTCACCCATTTCCAAGCTTCCAAGTAAGTGATCCTATATATATATATATATATATATATATATATATATATATAGATAGATAGATAGATAAATATATTAAACCTCTACTTTTATTGGAATAAAAAGATTCACTGTACTCACTTCCTGCAGATGCGGGGATCTTTGAGGTCTTCTCCTCCATCCCACACAGATAATCACATAGATCCAAGCAGTACAATTTTAGGTCTTAAACCACTGAAATACCTTTATACAATGATTTTAATATAATAAGCCTCTAGCTTAGCTGTTGCCCAAACCTTGAAGAGATAAAAGTTTGGAGAGATATCAAAAATAAACTTCCATTGATTCCAACTTTGACTGTACAGCAAAGGAACCTGCCTGCAGTCTCTGTAGTATTTCCACCCAAATGTTTCAAAATGCTACATGTTCTCATTCCTTCAGTGTTTAATCCCCCATCGCCTAATTACAACCTTTCATCTCTTCATACCACTTTCTCAGTGGATTCATCTATCAGAGCACCCTTTTATTTTAACAATTCTGCAAACAGCCATGAGAACACATTATGAACATACCTAAATGTTGTTTTGTCCTTGTTGCTATTTCATGAAAATAATACTATTTTTTTAAGCGAATGGATTTTAGGTTATTTCGTATTCCCCATTAATGTTAATTGTCAGCCATCTTTGTAAACATTTCACTTTGCTTATCTTGATTTTTGTTTAATTGTACCTTATCTATGAACTTGACTTATGTCTGTAAAAGGCAAGCAGTAAATCTGGCTTTTTTTAAATTGTACCATATCTGTGAACTTGAGTTATGTCTGTAAAAGGTAGACAGTAAATCTGGCTTTTCTAATGTCAAATGCTGAGAATGATTCATACTGCAGAGATGTATAAAGGTTGTCTGAATAACTGTGAGTTTGCACTTGAGCTGGGACTGAAAGGATCCATCTTGGATTAGCATATTACTCTGATTAGCAAACAACAAATAAATTAAATGAAATAGATATGGATTACAACTCAGATAAAGCTATTTTTTAAAGATGAGCAGTTGTAAAATGCCCCCTTAAACTGTTTGCAACCCATACAAAATAAAATAAATAAGTATTCTACTTGTGTTTTTAACATTAGTTGAAGACATGAATATATTCTTATCTAAAGAGAAAATGAAAGATTGTTTAAAAAAATGCATACCATCTTTCTACGTGGTCACTAGTTTTCCCATATCAGTAAATTCCTTAAGCACATTGCTTTCAGAATGATTAGTGCACTGAGTCAATGAAATAGCACGTACATTTCTGACTGCAGCAAATGTGATGAGCTATGAGGACTGTCAAAAATACAAGTCCTAAAATATGAGTTTTTTTTAACTTTCCCATTTTCTAAATTACTTTCTTATCTTCTCAAAATGATATTGTTATAAACTGAACCAGTGACAATAGATCATAAGGTAGTGTTTATCTGGGAGTTGAGATCACTGTTAAAAAAAAAGTTATCGAAAGGATGTATTCATTTCAGCATTACTAGAATGATTTTAGTTATAAACTTCTGGCGTCTGTATCCAAATACCTTCAGGTGGTAAATTTAGAAAGAGAGGGACAATGACTCAGTGCTGTCAGAGAGTAATAGGCAATAAAAAAAAGATTAACAATAAATGAGAAAAGTAGATGAATAGCAGAGAAAGAAAGAGAATGGGATGCAGTTTGAGAGGTAAACAGATGTAGAAGTTAGGTTTAACCACGTGATTAATACATGTGCATTACCTTTTTATTTATGCATGAAATCAAGACGGCAGGGATATACAGTTTGTCTCAATTATAGCATATACGTTTGTGGGATAAAGTCAAGATAGCAGACTAGAGAGCACTCTGAACATGTTTTGTAGAATTCAATATTAAATGACATGACAATTTTAGATGTCTGGTGTGTGTGTATGTGTGTGTGTGTGTGTGTGTGTGTGTGTGTGTCTGTGTGTGTGTGTGTGTGTGTGTGTGTGTTATCACATTTTCTTGTCAACATCTTTACTTGGAAATTTTGGGGACATAATGCAGTAACTCCTTTTTGAAAATAGTTACATCTGATGCTAAGCTAGACTATGTTTAAGACAACTCTAAAAAGGAAATGGAGTTAATTAACTAACACACTAAATAAATAAATAAATAACTAAATGAAAAGTAATTCAACAAAACATCTAGATCATCAATATTGAAATGCTTTTAAAGAACATAAAAGTAAGATTGGGACAAGAGGAACAAAACTTCAGCTGATACAAAATAACTGGTTTACTGGAAAACCAGATTACTTGGGAAACATAGAATATAGGAACCATCTAAAAATGCATGGCATCCAGAAAAACATAGATAGAAACAGAATTTTTTTCTTACCACATGGCTATCTGAAATGCTGAACCTTCATGTAGGATTTTTTCATAATATTCAAAGGGTGCTACATCCCTAGTGAAACCTTTACCCAAAGAAGATTGTTCATCAAGCTCTGTTATAGTCAAATTCATCTTGCATCTTTACAAATAACTCATCTCCAAAGCAGCCTAAATATATCCCTGTTTCAATGTAGGACCCAGCATTATATTGTATAATAATGACTATCCAATCAAGGTTATGGAGAAAAGAATACCATGTTGTTTTTCTCTTAAGTATCTAAAGAAACATGGAATAAAATACACATTTTCTAGGATACAGAGAGGCTTACCATGATGTGGAAGCCTTAACTCAGAAAGGTTCTACATCATGGTAAGCCTGTCTGATTCAGAAATTGTTGCCAAATTTACAGTCTGCTCTTCTACTGTAACTCCCCTTGGCAGTGGCTGCAATATAGACAGCAGTTTCACTGGGGAAGCTGCATGCAAATATGGCGGTCTGGGAGAGTGATTAATATTATTTACATGTGTGCTTTCCTTCAGATATGGTGATTGCTCTGTAACTTAGCAGGGTGATTCTGAGATGGTAGGCTGGAACAAGACCCTTTAAAGAGACTATCCAAACTATTGGGCATAACAATACTTCTAGAACCCCTTGTACAAGACTATTAGACTGACGTCTCTGTGAGTAAGAGAACAAGTACAACAGAAAAGAAGACATCTACTTATACAATAAAACATCAGGAGTACAATTGCAGCTATTTAGGAATGGAATGTTACCCTACCATATTTATGACTCTGCTGTTGTCTAGTCATAATATTGGACCTAGTAATTATAAGTGAATCTTCATTATTGGGTCATGGATGAAAAGGGTCTCTGGAGCAGTCCATCTATCAGACTAGCAAATAATAAATACATTAAATGAATCTGGCTTCTTGCCAGTGCTGGAAGAGAATTAGTGAATACTTTATCTCCTGAGAAAAGAAGGCCTTTGTGACTCCTCAACAGGCATGAATTGTTATTGGTCTGATACCATCTTCTTCTTACTGGTGTTGTGACCAGAGCAATTTTGTATGTATTCACATTTCCATGTTTCAACTCAGTAATAACCTTAGCAGGAGGACACAAATGTAATAGGTCATGCTACGGGACTGCCACAACATTTTACTATTAATTTATATTAATTAATTTTAACTATGCAAGCGTTCCTTGCACTTTTTTTTTTGGGGGGGGGGGGGTATGACTGAATAGGAAGCACTTGGCTAGACATTTCTTCATAATGGTACAAAATGCCAGACTGCCAGTGGAGAGCATAAGAATCAAAAATAGAACTGTGAGATGAAGTTCATTCGAATTCATAGATGCAGTTCTCTTGGTTTTATTTCCAACCCATTTCTCAGTGTTACAAAAGACAAATTCAATTCTAATAGCTCTGTTTCATGTATTTTATGCTGATGGCAGAGAGACTGCTGATAGATCAACTGGATAATTAATAGGATTGTGATTAGTTTTCTTAGTGTCTCATAGAAGGCTTGCTGACATTTACCCTTCATACCATTTTAGTGCACATTTAGTACACTGAGTCTTACACATTGCAGCCAAAGCATGATGGCACAGTTGTAATACGTATTTAGGATGGACATTCTAAGTATATATGTCCAGTGTTTTTGCCTGCACCATGTTAACAGGACCCATTAGGACATATTTGGTACATTCTTACTGATGAAAATATGTAGTTTGAAAAATCATTATTTTAATTGACAATGATCTGTTTGAGAAAGCTCAGTCTTTTAAAACTTTGCATCAAAATATTTAAAAAATAAGTTTGTTACAGCATCTCTTTATATTGCATGATGTTATTTTATGAAGGACCTTCAAGCAGGTACCATAAGGAGGACATCAAATGCTAGGACACTGCTATAAAATATTCAGGACACTACAGAAATATTCTGAAGTTGAAATGGCTAACTAGCTAGTAAGGACATAAGCATGCAGGAGACACTGAAAATGATGAGGGCAGATGTATGTGCCAACAGAAAGTACAAAAATTATAACATCACATAGAGATTCATAGGTTCATAGGTGTTTACTAGACTATCACTCTGTGAGTATCTAAAGAAGCCTAGCATAACCTCCCCATGATAGTTTTTATCCCTTATATTTTGTGTATAAATAACCCAGAGATGGATTGAACAAGGATATATTAGGTCATTTACATGTTTCTCCTAATTATGAGGGACAGGGCTCTAAACTAGGGGTGAATTAGTGGTTACCCATCTGTTCATCCAAATTACATTAAAACAGGTTAAGAGAAGTATTTTTCTTTACATGGAATGGAAGACTGCTCCATAGAAGTCGTATTGTCTGTGACACAAACCTACCCCTCTATTGGTTTTGCACACAAGTTTGATATCCCATAAGGAAGTGTTCATGATACCATTTGACTTGTGAATGTGTGCTAGGACTGATGGAACAGCATTTGTTGAAGCTGCATATGGAAGACAGAGGTTGCCTTTCAGTAGCCTGTATGATACTGAGAAGAGGGAAAAACCTTTGAGATGAACTGATATTTTTGTGATTTAGGTTCTTGATTTTTTTTAGTGAGAAAGTGTTGTGGTTATTCTAGCAGTGACATGTATTTGGACACATACATACCAAAAGGGACAATATACTCAATGAACATCTTAATGAATGCTGAGTACATTGGAACAATTGCATCCCTGGATCTGGATGCAATACCTTCATATATAAGCTGTGCAATGAAAACAAAAGACTTGACAACGCTGGATATGTGGTGATCAATGGACAGTTCATTGTCAGCATAGACTGACAGATCCCTATGTGCAGGATTCATTTTCAGGGAATGTATTGCCAATGTGATAGTTACAAGCAGAGTCATACTTACCAAAGGATATGATTATGCACATTTAGGTATTTTGTTTTAGTCCATAACTTTGTCACCAGATATTTGTTTGGGACAGGCCCTCTTGGAGAATCTTCATAGGATCATAGGAGGTTACTAAGCTATCGACCTGGAGGTCATTTCAAGCCTAGCCATTTCATCCCAATGTAATACCATAGATACTCTAGTTAATACCCAGAACTGTATTTAGTAATGACTGCCCATGTCCAGTAGGGTTGTGTGTGCAATCCCCAGTAAGAATATATGGTGCCTCATCCACTTGTCCAGGTTCCTTTTGAACACTGTCATAGAAGTGCTCTGCTTCACATGAATTGGAAGCCTGTTACAAATATGTATCAGTTGCTGGGAGACAAATCTGTCCCTCCAGTATGTCCTATTCAAGTTGCAGGCCATATTTAGGTCCCTGGAATGGGTAGGTCTCATCCTGTTTGATTTATTGATGTGCAGCAAATTCATTAGGTTTGGGTTAGAGATTGCTCTGCAAGCCAGGCATAAGTCTCCCCTAAGAAGTTTATATGATACTGAGTACAGTGACAGGGACTATAATTGGTCTGTGTAAGGCACTTGCTAGACTCCCTTGATCTTCTTAGTTAAAAACCTCTGAGGTCTCTCCAGTTGCTGCAGGTGCTTTGTACGGTGCATGCCGAAAGAAGCGTTATACTCAATTATGGACCTGATTACTGACTAGTATAGAAGGGTTACAACCTCCTTTGCTATAGAGGTAATGCCTTTGCTAATCAAATGTGCTAGGAAGAAAGCCTTCCTTACTACAGTAGACACATGGTGGTCGAAGTTAAGGTTGCAGTCTACTTGTGATCCCAGATCTCTTACCATTCTGTAGGTACATATGGTAATGATGTTAATTTGATGTGTGAAATGACATTGTTTTTACCAAAGGAAATGATGATACATTTCTTTACATTCAGTTTGAGATGATGACTTAGTTGTTGGCCTGCATAAGACCCTGCTGAAGTATGCTGACATCATATAGGGATCTAATAATTGCACCCAATTTGTAGTCGTCTGCAGACTTGGTCAGCCACAGCCCCTTAGTTTTGGCCTGAACTTCTGAGAAGTATATACCAAACAGTAGGGGGCTCAGCACTGACCCTTGTGGCACCCCATTGGTGAGAGGTCTGCTGGTTGATGTGGTGTCACCCACATTCATAGTATGTGATCGGTTTATGAGACAGTTGGCAACCCATCTTACAGTAAAGTGGTTTGCATTCAGATTGCTAAGTTTATCAGTAATGCCTGAGTGTAGGATTGTGTCAAAGACCTTTGGCAAGTTGAGGTATGCTGTGTGCATAGATTTGGCCTTGTCAATGGCCCTGGCCACATTTTTGAAGAAATTCACCAGGTTTAACAGGCAGGATCTGCCCTTGATGAAGCTGAATTGGGTTGGATCCAGGGTTTGGAGGTCACCTATGTCTTTATTTATGAGGTCCATGATGATACATTCCATGGTTTTACAGATGAGGCTGGTCAGACATATGGATCTATAATTCCCTGGGTCTGTTGCTAAGTCACCTTTGTGGAGGGGAATAACTGTTGCTGTTTTCCATTCCACAGGAACAAAGCCTGTGGTTAGGCTGTGATTGAATAGGGTACTTAATGGTGATGATAGTTCATGTTTTAGTTTGTTTAGAAGACGGCCTAGATTGCTGTCTGGTCCCATAGAGATTGTGTTTTTTTGCCTTAGACAAGACTTTAATGACCTGCTTGGATATGTAGGGTGTGGGGGAGGGGGTTTGGGGCAAGGTTTGTGATAAGTTTGCAGCAGATAAGGGAGTGAAATTTTCGCTAAATGTGTCTGCTATCACAGCGGGATCAGTGTGTGTGTCCTACTGTTAGTCACTAGTTTGGCACATGCTTGGGTCCTACCTTTTAGGCTATGTACATAGCTGTAAAAGGCCTTATGGTTATCTTTGGTTGTGATTGCTAACTTTTTTTCAAAGTTACACTTAGAGGATTTGACATGTTGTCTTATTTGCCTGTTGAGGCAGAGGAAGGTGCTTTTCCATTCTTGGGACCTCACCTTAGTTTTCTTAAATGGCAACTTTTTGTTGTAAAGTTTGATGATGCTGGATGTCCATCAGGGTGGCTTGTTTATGCTTGGGGCACTGGCTTTGATTCATTCTGGAAACGCAGAGTCCATGCACTTATACAAGTGGTTGTACAGGGTTTTAGTGTAAGCTTTGGTGTAGTTACTACTTCCAGCTGGGGGTGGAGCTTGGAAGGCATTTATACCTTTCCCTAGGAGGGTAGAATTGGCTTTCATGAAGTTTTGTTAGTCTGGCTTCACACTTTGTGAGTTCTAGTGTTAGTGCCAGTTCAAAGGTGACTGATTTGTGGCCAGGTTTGGCTAACGATGATCCAACAGTTGCAGTGGTGCATCTGTTTGTTATGTCAGTGAGGACCAGATCTAATATGTTTGTTCCTCTTGTAGGAGTTTGAACAATTTGTTCCAGGGCATTTGAGTTAACAAAGTCAAGGAACTTTTGAGCTAGTGAGTTAGGGCTAGAGTAGGCTTCCCAGTTGATGGTTGGATAATTGAAATCCCCCATGCCCAGACATTTTGGCAATATTTGGATTGACTCTAGTTTGGTCAAGTATGCCTCATGCCCATCATGATCCATGGGGGAGGATCTATAACTAGCTATGATTTGATTGGAGGTCTTGCCCACAGTAATCTGAACTTGGAATAACCCTGTGGAGTTGTCCAATCTAACTAGTTGGGAGGTGAATTTATCTCTAATACAGATAGAATCACCATCTCCTTTGGTTCTCACACATTCATTTTGCTGTCTGAATGTGTGGAAGACATTGTAGCCTTGCACAGATGTGCTGCAGTGTGCAGCACTGCATGACATGCAAACAGGCAGAAATCTGCTCAAATGTTGGGCTTAAATACCAGAAGCTAAAACCTTAAACTTTAAAAAACTAAAAAGAACCAGTGAGGGTCTTTACTCCAAGACCTAGACCAATCATCACACTTCTCTCACAAGGGTGCAGAAGGGCCCCTTCCAGTCAAAGATGGCTTGGAAAATGTGCTCAGAATGAACACAAACGACCAACTGGAACCAAGAAACCAAAAAAAAAAAAAATGTGGTCCACAGCAGAAAGAAGGTGAATAAAAGTCCAGTAGGTAAAATTCAACAAACAAATTAATTGGATGAAAACCACACAGTAATTAATCCCTCAAGCACTTTCGCTCAGTGCAATACTGAGCTTTATCAAGATGAACACCATATAGCAACTGCTCCTATTTAAATACTTAAAAGTAATCATGTGATCAATTAAATTAAAAAACTAATTGGTAAAATATCACCTGCAAGTACTTGGTATTAAAAGGGCTACATATAAAACCAGTTGAATAGCCTTGTCATAATATTTCTCATATATATAAAAGCTCAAAACATAAACTTCTTGATAAAGCGCTTGAGGGATTTATTACTGTGTGGTTTTCATCCAATAAATTTGTTTGTTGAATTTTACCTACTGGACTTTTATTCACCTTCTTTCTGCTGTGGACCACAAATGTGCTCAGAATACAACAGCCACTACAAACAGACCCAGATGTAGCAAATCTGTATCCGGACTATGCTACAGCTACCAGCTATACTAATTTAGGCAGGAAACACTAAAACATGTTTTAAACAGCAGAAAAACAACAGAGATACTAAAGAATGTTTTAAACAGCAAACAACTCATTTATTTAAAACACTGCTTGGTGGGAAAACAAAACAAACCAAACCAATGTTTTACAAACAGTGAAAAGTAGCAACAACTGCATTGCAAACAGTGAAAATAGCAAAAAAAAAAAGTTTTGTAAACAGTGAAAACAGCAAGAAAATACAATTTAACAGGCACTGCAAGGCACACAAATGCAGTACAATTAGTGCAGTTCAGTTTATAGTATTAAAATACAGTATTAAATAAGCAGAACACAATAAAAAGTGCAGTAAATAGTACAATCAAGCAAAAAAAAAAAAAAAAAACTTATGGTTTTGGGAAGCTCAGAAGCCTCTAGTTTTCTGGTATCTCATCTCAAAGTTATGGCTGTTATACCACCTCAGTTCAGCTTGGTTCAAACAAGCAGAAACCTGCTGAAACATAGGGATTAAATATCAGAAGCTAAAAACTTAAATAAATCTTTAAAAAACTCAAAAGAGCCAATGCGGGTACTTACTCCAAGCCCTAGACTAATCATCGTTCACCAGCCAGGTTCCAATCAGCACACTTTTTTCACAGGGGTGCAGAAGGGCCCCTTCCAATCAAAGATGGCTTTGAAAATGTGCTTAGAATACAACAGCCACTACAAACAGACCGTGGTGCAGCAAACCTGTATCCGGACTATGCTACAGCTACTAGCTACACTAATTTAGGTGGGAAACACTAAAAATTGTCTTAAAAATAAAACAGCAGTGAGACACTAAGAATGTTTTAAAAAGTGGAAAATCAGCAAGGAGATACTAAAGAATGTTTTAAACAGCAAACAAATATATTTAAAACACTGCTTGGCAGGAAAACAGAACAAACCCAACAGATGCTTTTCAAAACAGTGAAAAGTAGTAACAATTACTTTGCAAACAGTGAAAACTCTGAAGAGTTTACCATGATACCAAGTTTGCAGTCATCTGCAGACTTGGTCACCCTCAAAACCTAATATTAGCTTGGACCTTTTAGAAGTAAAGGCCAAAGAGGAATTAACCAATAACTGAACATGGTATACTTCTAGTGACAGGTCTTTTGCAAGAGATATAGATGCCCAGCCTAATTTCTTGGTTCTACTTGCTAACTGATTTGCTATCCAATGACTTACATAAGGACTGACAGACATTAAGCTGAAAGAATTTATCCATGATTCCTGAGTGTAGAATGGTGTTGAACACCCTTGAAAGTTCTAGATATGCAATCTAGATATACAGAGTGACAAATGCACTGTGGTCTTGGGTATATCATTAATGATAATTAAGGTAAGCAAAAAGAACAACACCTATGTAGTATGTAGAATGAATAGGTACTAGTGTGTGACATTGGTATAAATAAAAAATAATAAATATATCTGCAGTAATCTAGGTATTCTCTTTGATATAGACAAGCAGACTATAAATGTGCAAGCCATATCCAGTGTAAGCAGAAGAGAGATAGCAGCATGTTTAACATTCCTATGCTGCTGCTTCCCATCAAGAGCGTGCATTTACACACTTCCCGTTCCACCAAGGAAGCAATTCTACACTTCCCCCACTGTGAAAAGGTAAATGGGGGGGGGGACTTTTTCAATAATTTATTTTTATTACTGCTGATTGATTGCTATATCTAATATGTCTGCCTGTCGTACACTATGTTCCCGATTATGGTAAGCAGTTCAGTCACTGAACTATGTAGGCTGATGGGTCATTAATTTCTTCTGACTGAGATGGCTAGAAATCCATTACATTTCCAACACTGTATGCAATTATGTTTACAGACCTTTGAGAAGCTGGATGATATCAAACTACTTTAAGAAATGATTGACTCTTATGTGGTTAGAAAGCATTAACACTCAGTGTAGCCTGGGTAGTGTTGTATTTAATTTAAGGATATTTTCATAGCTATTCGACCCAGTAGTGTGCATCGCTGTTTTCATTATATGTGCCTAGCAGAATGCTTTATTTTGTTTTAGAGCTGACCATATATTCTGATAGCCTATACTGCATGCAGCTTTGGAGTATTACCTTTAATTAAATGTAACAAAACCTTTCCTCAGAGTAACTATTTAAGTAACATTATATTGCATGATATTATTTAAAGCATTGCATTAAGAGTTGGTCTAATGGCAGGCTATCTGAATCTGCTACCAGTGTCATAGGTATAAGTAACTCAAAGTCTCAGGGGACTGCTTAGGAGAGATGGAATAAGGTGATGTTATGAATGTCAGGAATATAAAATCCATTCAAATAAAAAAATAGAGTGGGAGTCACACTTTATTTTCCCTTAATTATTATAAACAGCATCCCAGTTTCTGCACTTTTTGAAAATGTGAAGTTCCCCATCATTGAGCATATTAGAAAAGAATATAATTTTGCATGAAGTAATGGTCATAGCAGCAACTCTAGTAGCCAATGTACATTATCAGTTTGGAGACTGGGTACATTGGTGCCTACAGCTGCTGCCATTAAATACTTCCCAAATATGCCTGATTAGCAGAAGTTCCCTGATTTTGCCTTATACGTTTTTTGTTTCCATCATAACATTTTTGGTAAATTATGAAGGAATAAATCTGTCACATTAACATTCCAGACATTAGAATTTCATTGATATCACTGCGGTGGTGGTGCTGCAGTAGCATTGTCACCTCACAGTAAGACGTTGTCCTGTTCGATTCTCAGCTAGAGCGTCTTCTGTGTGGAGACATGCGTGAATGGGCGTACCTTCGTTGAAGGTTGTGCGTCAGAGCTGGCAACTCGGCATGTAAAAATCCACTGCCAATCATTAGTGGACCAGAGATCCGCTGTGGCGACCCCTAACTGAGAAAAGCTGAAAGACACAACAACAAGACACAACAACATTAGAATTTTATTGCTCTTGTTTTTTTAGAAAATGGATGTTGATGCAAAACTAATTGTTCCTTTAACTTTCTATGTTAATAAGAGTAATATTTAAAAATTGCCCCTGATCTTGTCTCTTTGTCTCTCATTGGTTTTTGCTGTGTCCCTGATTTTATGTTACTGTGACCCTTGTTGCATGTAGTAAGTGCAATATAAAGAAGTCCCATAATAAAAAAATAATTAAGCAAAGTCATGTGAATTTATCTTCCAATTACAATGCATATTCTGTGTAAACACAAACTGCTGGCTGCATTTTTGCAAGGCATTTGGATTTGTAGACATGCTAAACTGAAATGTAATGCAACATATCATGAAAAACGTTAATGAATGTTGCTTGAACTCACTGATCATTGCATTTGCTATATGATAAAGAACAGCAATTACTTATTCAACACAGGGAAACAGTAAGCAAACTAAAAGGAAATCATTCATTGAATTTGTGATGCCCCTGCACTGGTCCAGTAATTAAGGAGTCTCAACCTTCACAACTGGCAACAGTGAGGGACATACACAATGGGAGGATGACAAGTGCACACACATTAAAGTACAATTTCCCATAAGAGCACACAAAGACATAGTCAGTCTAGAGCTGGCTCCTCCCTCTTTTTCCAGATCCCCAGTAAGACTACACACACACACACACACACACACACACACACACACACACACACACACACACACACACACACACACACACACACACACACACACACACACACACACACACACACACACACACACACACACACACACACTTTGAGATTTGATTTTTACACAAACACACACCTGGGAAATGCTGACACAGGTTTACTACCTATGCCCCTTCTGCCCAGACCATAAGACCAGAATGCCTTATCAGTTACTTTAAGGCCCTTCCAAAAGGGTGACCAATCCTACTGTGTAATGTCACTATTATCCAAATGGTAAGTGTGACCAAGACATGCAAGGCTATTTATGAGTGGCCTGTCAGTGTCACCAAATACATATGCAAGTACTGTAAGAGCTTAAATACATCTCACAAATATCAGTCACAAAGGTAGGTTTAAATTTATCTAATCTTCTTCTCTTTTGGCTGTTCCCATTAGGGGTCACCACAGCGGATCATCTGTTTCCATTTCTTCCTGTCCTCTGCATATTGCTCTGTAGTCACTTGGAATGCACAAGCCAGTGCATTTCTTCGTGCCGGTTCCAAACCCAGATAAATGGGGAGGGTTACTTCAGGAAGGGCATCTGGTGGAAAACCTCTGCCAAATAACATATGCGGACAGCAATACAGATTTAAATATATTTAATAATAAATAATAAAAGAATAAGACAATATTCAATCAACACAGTAACTACAGAGTTCAGAATCACAGGAAATATTTTAAAACAATATTGCAGGACAGTTTCAAATAAATACAGAAAACATCTAAACTAAGCTTTACTATATTTCTATCTATATCTAAGAAAGATACTATGCCCTAAGTCTTACTTAAAGACAACACACAGGCGGAAGTGCTGAATGGATTTTTCTAGGTCCAAGACAAGATACAAAATGTCTAATCTCTCTCAGAAAAGGTTGTTAAATTAATAATAAATATTACTACTGGGTTAGCTTGGATGATATCACTCTCTGTCCCCTGCCTTTAGTTCCCAGGCTAACAGAAACTAACATATCTGTGTTAAAAATACACATCTCTCAGATGTTTGCTGAGAACTGGAAGTCATAAAGCAATTACATTTTTTTTTCATTTTAAACCTGATAATTACTTCTCTCCAAGACAATAGAAAAACCTCTAGCTCTACACATCCTGTCTCCTTGCTGCATTAACTAACTTTTATAGCACATCATAAAGCACTTAATTTCAACTTATTTTCTTGAAGTTTTGTAAGTTAATTTTCTATGTTCCAGCAGGGCATGCTGTGGTTACATTCTTGAAGCTCAGTACATAACATAGAGTTCTGTATAAATCATATCAATATTCACAAATGACATAGAATTATTTACAAAATTCCATATAGCTGGGCTGGCAGTGTCACATTTCTCCCCTCCCCGAAAACTCAAGCTAGATTTTCAAGTGACCCTTGAAAAAGGTTGCTTGAGAGGGTTGAGCCTATCTGGGAATGCCTTACCCCATTCCCTGTCTTGATACCCCCATCTGAATTGGCATTGCTAACCCCACTGTGGTGCTGCACTGTCATATCATATTCTTGCAACCCTAGGCTCCACCTTAGTAACTTGTCATTTTGCTGGCTGGCTCAATGTAACCATGTTAAGGGATTGTGGTCTGTAACTACAGCGAATTTCCTTCCATGCAGATAAGGCTGAAGTTTATGCAGTGCCCACACTATGGCTAGGCATTCCTTTTCTACAGCTGCATAGCATTCCTCCCTGGGTTGGAGACCTCAACTGAGATATACCACTGAGTGCTCTTGTCCCTCTGAGGAAACATGGCTAAGTACAGCCCCCACCCATGGTTTGAAGCATCCACCTGCAAAACAAATTATTTGCTGTAATCTGGACTGGCTAACACAAGAGGTCCTCCCAAAGCTCCTTTAAGCTTATGGAATGACTGCTCACATGCTGAGGTCCATATTACCCTATCTGGCCTGTTTTTCCTTGTCAGGTCTATGAGGGGAGCAGCTATGATACTATAACTGGGGAAGACCTTTCTGTAGTACCCTGCTGTCCCTAAGAATGCCCTCATCTGCTTTTTGATAACAGGGGCAGGGCATGCCTTAATGACTTCCACTTTGGCAGGTTCTGGCCTGATCTTACCACTCTCCACTATATGTCCCAGGTAGGAGACCTCTGCCATACCCACCTGACACTTGCTGGGCTTAATGGTCAATCCTGCCCTCTGTAGTATGCCCAGCACCTCAGTGACATGCTGAAGGTGCTCTTGCCAGGAATGGCCGCAGATGGCAATTTCATCTAGCTAAGCAAGGGCAAAATCTCCTGCTAAGATATGATCTACCACCATCTGGAAAGTTGCTGGGGCATTTTTCATCTGCTAGGGCATCTTCGTGAACTCATACAAGCCAAAAGGAGTCACAAAGGCTAGCCTCTCTATAGCACTGACAGTCAAGGGCACCTGCAAGTAACCCTTGGTAAGATTAATAGTGGTATGATACTTAGCCCCACCTAGCTGCTCAAGGGCTTCATCTGTCCTAGCCATGAGGTAAGCATCTGACTCTGTGTGACTATTTAATTTCCTGTAGTCCACACAGAACTTGGTGCTGCCATCATTCTTTGGTATCAGCACCACCGGGGAGGCCCATGTACTGCTGGATTCCTGTATCTCCTCCCTCAGAGTCTGTTTGACTCTCTCAGGCACCCTATAAGGGGCCTGCTTAGTAGGCCTTTGGGGTCCTGTATCCACATGGTGCTGCACCAGGTGGGTGCACCCTGGTTTCCCAGTGAACATGTCCCCAAACTCCTGTAACACTGCTCAGATTTCTCAAACCTGGGTAGGGGATAGCTGCTGGGACATTTCTACCCCTTCCACTGAGGTATCAGTCCGAGCCTCACTGAGGAGATCAGTCACCATATCCCCCTCAGACTCCTCTTGCCATCCACTGCAAATAATCAGCACAAGGGCCTCCTTATCATGGTAAGGTTTCATCATGTTAACATGGTACAATCTGGGCCCCTGCCTCCTGCCTAGCAGTTCTACCATGTAGTTAACATCACTGTCCTTCCTTACTACCTTGTAGGGTCCCTCCCAGGCTACCTGCAGCTTATTGTATATTACAGGAATGAGAACCATTACCTGCTGCCCTACAGTATCCTCACTAGCTCGAGCATTCCTGTCATACCAGATCTTTTTTTTGCTGTTGAGCTTCTGCAAGGTTCTCTTGGGCCAAGGCCATGAGTTCTCTGAGCCTTGTCCTGAGGTTTAGGATGTATGCCACAACAAACTCCTTGTGGGAGTCACACTCACCATCCCACTCATCTCAAATCAAATCTAGAGCTCCCCTTACCCTATGCCCATACAACAACTCAAAGGGTAAAAAAAACTGGATTCCTGAGACACCTCTCTGCAAGCGAGCAACAGATGGGGCAAATATTTGTCCCACTCCCTCTTAAACTGGTCTGCAAATGCCTGTAGCATGGACTTGAGTGTAGGGTTTAACCTCTCAACAAGACCATAATTCTAGGGATGGTAGGGGGTGGTCTTTAGGTACTTCACCCCACAGTACTTCCACAGACAAGCCAGCAGGTCTGACATGAAATTGGCACCTCTGGCAGTCATTATTTCTTTTAGGAAACCTACTCCACTGAAAATCGCTAACAAAGCATTTGCCACCTTTTCTGCCTCAATGGAGGACACAGCCACCTCCTCAGGGAATTTGGTAGCATAATCTACTAGCACTACGATATACTTTTTCCCTGTGGAACTTGGGGTACTCAGAGGCCCCACAATATCCATAGCTACCCCCTGAAATGGCTCCTCAGTCACAGGCAAAGGCATCAAAGGAGCTTTCACCTTGTCCCCTGCCTTGCCTACCTTTTGGCACTGCTCGTAGGTCTTGCAGTACCCTGTTACATCTCTGGAAATCCCAGGCCAATAAAAGTTCTGCATAATATGTCTCTTTATATGTTTTATGTCTATATGACCTGCAAAGGGAATATCATGGGTTATGGCTAGAAGTGCCAGACGGTAGGCTCTGGGCACTACCAATGTGCTGTATTCTCTCACTCTCTAGCCCTCTCTCAGGGGTACACTCTCTATACAGTAACCCTTTGTCTCAGTATACAGATTCCCCTTTCCCTTGAAAATCAGATGCCTCACTAGCCACCCCCCTCAGGCCTTATAATGTAGGGTCTGAGAGCTGAGCCAGTCTCAACTCTCTCTTAGTAACTCTTCCCAGCTCCCCTTCCACAGGACATCTGGTATTCTCTGACAGCTGTGCCTCACTGTCAGCCTGGGTACTACTGCTCTCCTCTGTCCTTGCAGTCACTCTGTCTAAGGGAACATCAGTACCCCCAAGCAGATGTGGCTCACCTTCAGTCTCAGTGCTACAGGGTAGCTCCCTCCCTGAAGTAACCACCTCACCAGTCCTAGCTGCAAGTGTGCGGTCTGTCTGGGTCTTCCCCGGGCTACCAGACCCACATGCTTGTCTCCAGGCCTGACTGCATGTAAGTCCATGCACACATGGTCCTGCATTACCAAAGTCATTACCTGTCAGGAAATCTGCAGGAATATCCTCAAACACACCTACTTGCTGGCTTCATCTTCCACCCTCCCAGTCAAGGTGAACCCTAGTCAAAGGTATTTGGAATGGGGTTCTTCCTAAAGCTCTGACTGGAGTAGACTGCACAAGCAAGTAGTGCTCCTCTGTAACCATTGCAGACTTCACAATGGTTAGGTCAGAGGCTGTGTCTCTCTTAGCCATGGCTTTTTTCCCATTTACTAAGATAGGATATAACCTGTTGTGGTAGTTTGGTACCCATGTTGTCTCAAGGCAACTTCCTGCTGGCTGGCATTTTGTGATTCCAACTTACTGTCTCTCCCACCTTTGTTCTCCACCTTACCTCCATGGATATCTATATGCTACATGGCCCCCCTGGTTGCAATTAAAATTTTTAACTCTTGGTCCTGGACATGTACCTTGAATAGCAGCTTCTCCTGCTACTGGAGGCTCTGTTGGGGCAGTCTGGGCTGCCCACCACGGGCTTTCTGAGACCCATGAGCAGCACTGGGTATCCCTTTTCTGTGCAGTGATGTACTGCTTGCTAGGTATAGGTCTCTCTTCGTCCCCAACTCATCCGCAGTAGTGCATTGTCTATCAGCTTACCAGATTCTCATGTCCTCAAACAAAATGCTAAGGGCTTGTTCCCTCACCAGAATGTCTGCTAGCCCTTCAAAAGTGGTGACCTGACATCCACTCATGCACCTATGAGAATAAATGCTTAGTTCAGCAACAAATTCACACACACTTTCATCTGCCTTGTGTCATTGCTCATGAAACCTTTTCCTATAAACTTCAGGTGTTAACTTAAAACATTCTAAAAGACAGTTCTTTACAACATTGTGATTTAAATAATCAGTATCAGACAGTTTAGAAATTACAGTGACAGCTTTACCATGGAGTAAGGGGGCCAGGAACTGTACCCAGAGCCCTTGGTCAACATTATACTGTTTGTATACCCTCTCAAACATATACCCTCTCAAACATATGAATGAAACTATCAAAATTATCCCCCTCTGTAAACTGTGGAAGAAATGTACTGACCCTTGCTGCTTCTGTGGTTTGCTTACTCCCTTTCCCATTACCTCCATGACTCTGGCGAAGAGCCAGCATCTCCTTTTCATGTTGCCTCTGACTATCCTTCTCCTCAGCTTCCAGGTGTCACAGTTTCTCATTTTCCTCAGTCTTCAGACATTGCAGTTTCTCATTTTCCTGTCTCTAGATGTCTCAGTCTCTCTGCTGCCTCTCTTCCAAACACCTGGCCTCCAGTCCAAGTCTCTTTAACTCCAGATGTATTTTTAAGTCCTCTGTGGAAAGGTTTAGCTGTCCATTTTCTGAGAGGTTTACATTTCTATGGCCATTCAGATTGTCCTCCTGGTTGCTATTCTGTGATGCAGCTGTGACTAAAGCTGCAATCATGTCTGCTTTAGTCAGGCTGGCATGCACCAGTCTTTCAGCCTGGCACATTTCAGCCAACTGGCTCCTTATAAGCTTGCCATACTCCTCTGCTGACATGCTTTCCTGCTCTGCCTGACTAACTAAGCTAATAAAAAAATAAAACAATTGTGATATGAACTCTGAATGTTCACTGTGGGGCTGATTGAGAATACAAACAAATTCCTTAGTAGCCACTGCACACAAGCTACAGGAATTCAATATCCACACCACTACAAGCCAGTTTATATGTGATGTGGCTAACTCACCACTGTCAACCAATTAATATGTGATGTGGATATCCCACCACTGTCCACTAATTAATATGTGACACTGGCCCAGTAATCAAGGAGCCTCAATCCTCACCACTGGCAACAGTGAGGGATGTACACAATGGGAGGATGACAAGTACACACACAATAGAGTATAATTTCCCTTAAGAGCACACATAGATCACAGTCAGTCTGGGGCTGTTTTCTTTCTCTTTCTCCAGATCCCGAGCAAGACTCTTCACTAGCTCAGCTATAGATTTGAGTCCTTAGCCAGAGTTTATTGTTTATTTTAAGTGGTGTGTTTTACTTTCTGTGAATTTAGCAGTTTGTTTTTGGCATGGATACAGATAGCAATTTTGGCATGCCTTCTTTATTTTCAATGAATGAATCCAGTACTGGTGAGATTTCCAATATTGGCAGACTAACCCGTTTGGTTGGATTACTTACCCAGAAGGTGGATCATCTAACAGCAGTTGTCGGTTTAACAGGACTGCTTTGCCTTTTAACTGCAGTGGCAACAATAGGAATCAGTTTGACATGAATCATGGTGAAGAACTTGTTTTGAATAACCATAGTAATTCTGGAGCTAACACTCACTTAGTGAATACTATGCAGCAGAGGGATGTGTCTGAGTCCTCTGCACCTCTTACAACATCTAACATTCCTGCTTTGAGTGTTTGCAACATCCAACATGCTTACAGCCAGATTCGGAGGTGAATCAAGCACAACAGGGCTCCTCCCAAACTAATTTGAGCCTTGCAAAGAATTTAGAAATTTTTGACCATAAATCCCTTAAGCTGAAGAAACTCCAGCTTGAAATTTCATATTTTAGGGAGTCTGTTTGATGCCAACAGGTGCCTAAGGGACTTAGACTTTGGTGTTATCTCACGGGGCTAATTCCTAACTCTCTCTTCCATATGGACTTGTTAAAGCTATTTGACAAGCAGTGTTTAGAACTGCTTGAACTTTTAATGAAACATTATCAGCAAACAGTGGATTGCTTATCTAATGAAATTAACATACTGGATGGGCAAATAAAGAATGATAATGATTTTCCCCATTACAAATATGAATATGCTCAAGTGGTTTTGAGCACTGACAGCCACATTTTAAAATATAAAGCAGTGAAATTAAAAAAGATTGAACGTGATAATTTAGACCATACTAATGGTACAGCCTATCCCCCCACCTACTTTGCAACAGTGGAATCATCAGAAGGAATCCCCAGTCCCTAACTTAGAAACAATGAATGAGGGCGACAACCTGGTTAATGATGGTGGCAGCATGATCCAATGTAGTTATATAGCTGCTGCCAGAACTTCAGCTGAGGAAGCTGTGAGTGGGCCTAGATTCAGCGAATGTATTCACAACCAAAATAACAATCATATCAACCAAAATAATGGAGGAAATGGAGGTCAACAAGTGAATCGTTCAAATTTTTCACAGGAGTCCAACACGGTTTTTCGCCGGAAAGGTACGAACAACTATTGGCACAAGAATCAACAGAACTGGAGATGGATGAGGAGTTGATTGCTTATCGTGGTATTATACCAGACAACATAATGCAGAGTCCTGAAGGTGAGACTTGTAGTGTCAGTATTAGAAATATGGAGGGGGATTATAATATTTTTAATTACTCTAGTTTGAATGTGGATGTCTCCCTGGCTGACACTTTAGTCCAAGACTTGACTTTTGTGCCATCTCAACATGGAGATTTGACTAGGATTTTAATAGAACTGAAGTTATTCACTCACAAATTGAACTTGCAATTTTTTTTAAGAGATCAACCTTTTAATTCATCTGAGTTTAGGGTGGCATGTGTTTATAACCCACCGTTGATTCCAGTTATTTCTTTATTTGAACAAATTTGTGAGTTGGATGTCAGGAATATGTTTTCCCAAGTGGTTTGCATTTTTTAAGAATGAGTGGAGTGCGTATTATGAAACCGGACAAAGGGGGTAGGCTTGTGTTTATGGAAACAGACAAATACAGTAGGAAAATGTTTGAAATGTTATCAGATGTCAATAATTATGAATTTGTTTCTTTGAACGAGTTGAACTTGGCTTATAACAGGATAAAAATTTATGTGAATGATTTCTTTATGAATCTAGAATTAGTATCAACATATATAATTATTTTTCCATGCCTGCTCCACAAACCCCAATAATATTTGCAATCTCAAAAATACATAAAGATGTGACTAATCTACCTTTGAGGCCAATTGTGAATAGTAGGAATTCTATCACATATCCTTTTGCCAAATATGTTGATAGTCTTTTAAAGAAATGGCATGGAACCTCAAACATGTATGGATTCTTGGTCCTTCCTAGAGAATGTTATCAACTTGGTATACAATGAGGAATTTAACTTAATAATGATTGATGTGAAAGACCTCTACACCGTGATTCCCCATGATGTAGGCATTGAGTGGGTCAGTTCAATGTTGAGACTCAGGAATGTGACTAATGAAACGATTATGTTATTAGAAGAGTTATTAGACATCATTTTAACCAACAATTTCTTGAAGGAAGATATTTCCTCCAAAAAAAGCTGTAGCTATGGGCTCTACTTGTGGGGCCAGCTTTTCGAATTTGGTCATGGCATTTTGGGAAAGACAGTTTGTATTAACTAACAACTTGTTTTCGGGCATGGTAAAATGTTTTACATGTTATTTGGATGACATTTTTGTCTTATTCCATGGTGAGGAAACACAAGCTAGAGAATTTTTGCAGTTTTCAAATGACTCTACCCAATTTTTGATCTTCACTCATTCTTTTAGTAAAGACTCAGTTTCCTATCTGGAAATTGAATTAATGAAGGATCGAGTCAGTAATGGCTGCAAATCTAGAATCTTTAAAAAAGCAACATACTCAAATTCTTTTTTACACTTTTCTAGTGCCCATCCGATACAACAGAAGAGGTCAGTGATGAAGGGTCAGCTTGTGCGGGCAGCTAGAATGGTTTCCTCACAGGCTGATTTTTTTTAATGAATGTGATCTCTTGGTTAACATGTTTCTAAAATGGGGTTATCTCTTAGTACTATTGGACGAACTAAGACAGGAAGTGGTTTCTAAATGAGCATATGGCTTTTACAAAGCAATTTTTCATGATCCAGCTTGCCCCCCTATATCATCTAGTCACCAAGAATGTTTTAATAATATAGCAGATACAACTTTTGCTAGTGTTCTGTTGTTCATCACCCCTTACAGTATGGATGCCCTTAGTATTAAACAAACTATCATGAAAAATTGGGGTCTTCTTACATCTGATGCGGCCTTTTATGGTATGGATAATTTTAAACCCAAATTTGTTTTTAAAAGGGGCCAAAATTTAAAGACTTTGTTGGAATTTGATGGTAGACCTAGATAATTAAAGGGATGTTTAAATGTGAAGCATACCCTTATTGTAGACACATTGAGGTAGGCAACAACTTTGTGATAAGGGACCAAAGATATGAAACTAAAGGCAGGTTTAATTGCAACTCTTGCACTGTTATTTATTTGGCTAAATGTCAAGCCTGTCCAAGTTTCTACACTGGCAAGATGGATAGAAAGTTTAAAGAATGCTTATATGAACACATCTACAGTATAAGGAAAGGGAAGACCAAGAATGCCTTAGCCAATCATGTAACCTTACACACAGGCCACTCTTTTGTCTTTTGGGTGATTGACCAGGTGGTTAAGGATGTGAGGGGGGTCCCTTTTCTTTAAAATTGGAGTTACTAGAATTGACCTGGCAACTTAAATGCCAGGCTTATGTTTTACCAGGACTTAGTGACATTTGTTCCTTGCTTAATGTTTTTTAACTCAAAAGTTTGTTGAAATGAATAAGTTTTTTAACGCATTTGTTGTTATGATATTATAAGCACTTTAAGCATTTTAATGATAATACAACTTAGGGCTATGTGAATATAAGTAATTTTTAACTGTCTTTTATTGTCTTCTTCATCATTTTTAAATCATGTTCATTCAATTGTAATGGTGGTCTTTAAGTGTCCATTCACAACAGCATTTTTATAGGAGTTAATAGAAAAGTTTTTGTTCATGTGAATGTTATTACTTTGTATTTATGATCCTCCTTTTTGATGAACAATATGACCTACCTTTAGAATAACATGGAGTATTTGCATATCACTTGATTGGTTGGGATAGTATTTAACAGTTTATTGCACTTTTGAATTTTGTCTGAAAAAGTTTGGTAACATACCCAATGAAAGCGCTTACTTTACTTTATTTTATTTTGTTATTAAAGTGTCATTTTTTTCTGTTTATTTTAAGTAGTGTATTTTACTTTCTGTGTCCTTAGCCAGGGTTCCAAGCCAAGTCCTCCCAACACTATCTCTGTCCAACCAGTGCTTTGTGTGCCTGCCCAAGTAGCAGACACATATACACACACTTTGAGATTTGCTTTATACACAAACACACACCTAGAAAAGGCTGGCACAGGTTTACTAGCTAGGCCCCCTTCTGCCCAGACCATAAAGTAGTTATCACTTCCACCAGAACCCCTTATCAGCTACTTTAAGGTTCTTCACAAAGAGTGACCAAACCTACTGTGTAATGTTACTATTATCCAAATGGTAAGTGTGACAAAGACTTGCAAGGTTATTTAGGTGTGGCCTGTATAGTGTCACCAAATACATATGCAAGTATTCTAAGTGCTTAAACATGTCTCACAAATATCAGCCACAAATATACATTTAAATGTATTTAATAATAAATAATAAAAAAAAAAACAAGACACTATTCAATCAACACATTAACTACAGAGTTCAGAATCACAGGAAATATTTTAAAACAGCATTGCAGGACAGTCTCAAATAAATATAGAAAACATCTAAACTAATCTTTACTATATTCCTATCTATATCTAAGAAAGATACCATGCCTTAAGTCTTACTTACAGACAACATGCAGGCATAAGTGCTGAGTGAGTATTTCTAGGTCCAAGACAAGATACAAAATTCCTAGTCTTTCTCTGAGAGAGTTCTTAAATTAATAATAAACATTACTGCTGGGTTACCATAGATGACATCACTCTTTGTCACCTGCCTTCAGTTTCCAGGCTAACAGAAACTAACATATTTGTGTTAAAAATGCACATCTCTCAGATGTTTGCTGAGAACTGGAAGTCGTAACCAGTTGAACACTTTTACATTTTACACCTGGTAGTTACTTCTCTCAAAGACAATAGATAAACCTCTAGCGCTAGACATCCTGTCTCCTTGCTGTGTTAACTAAGTTTTATAGCACATCATAAAGCAGTTAATTTCAACTTCTTTTCTTGAAGTTTTGTAAGCTAATCTTCTGTGTTCCAGCAGCGTATGCTAAGGTTACATTCTTGAAGCTCAATACATAACATACAGTTCTATATAAATCATATCAATATTCACAAATGACAGAGAATTATTTACAAAAATACAGATAGCTGGGCTGGCTGTGTTATAAAACCAATCATAGGCAGGAGCAGCAAAGAGAGGTTAAGCAGCTGCATGATTATGAATGCTAAGGCTGAATGGAAAACAAGATTTTGATGATAGTCATGTTATAGCAGACACCCAAGTGACTGAAAATAGAGTATAACAATGAGTCAATGGATTACAAGAGTAGCCATTTGCCAAATTACTTTCCATACATTTTAGTACGCTTTGGAGAGGTCTGGGGAGAAGTGTTAAGGTTTCTTTTGCTAATATGTATAATCAGTTACTGATTACAAAGTATATGTATAAATTAAAAAAAAGCAGAAACATGCTATTAATAGGTAAACAATTGGCCAAACAAATCTGTAAAAGTTTCACAAAAACTCAGTAAATATGCCTTTATTGATTACTTCTATATCTTGTACGACAAGAAATATTGATATAAAATCTTACAAATCTTATCAATTTTTATTGGTTGTAATTACCAAGTAGCATATACATCTGTGTGCACGTTATTTCCAGTTCATGCACCCTCATGCGCATAGCCTAAAAGTTATACTTACTGTATACAGTATTAGTAAATCAGCCTTAGTTTGCATACAAGAAGTAATCATAATTGTCTATGCGGTGGAATCATCTTCCAGTTTTTAAAGCATTACCACAGGCCATTCCACTATTAAGCAGGGTTCTGTTAACATCCTAGCAGCATAGTTGTGACATATTTCCATATATAGCCTTTTGACACCCTTCCACTTCAAACTCTTTGCTTGTATTAAATGTTTTAACTAATTAAACTGAAAATATATTAGATGGTTGTTTGGTTAGTACCACTTTGTCTGGATGCTTCCAGGTTACAAAGGTCATTGTTTTCATTTAGTGTTTGATTCTAGAAATTGTAATACAATTAGGGCTCCTAACATTGCTTGGCCAGAGAACTTTACTGGCTACTCAAAAGTCCTGTCCTTCATATTGTGAAACTCTATTCATAACTTCTAAACTATAGAACATTGCCAAATTAAGGGGAAACAGCAAACTAATTTGGGATCATATATCTTAGATTTATTGTGGACAACTGTCAAGTTAACAGCTATCTGAACTTAAAAAATAATCACTCAGCAAATTCAGTCAAACAACACAGGACACAGAGAGGAATATCTGATGGAATATCCTATGCTGTTTCCAGCTGAAACTTTCTGCAGAAATACATTGTTGTTTCCTCTGGCATGTGTGAGTATCTCAGTATTCTAAATGAACCTCGCCTTTTAGCCAAGAAATACAGGTTGAAGCATTAAAGACTGATGCACTGAAGATCATTTGGTATCAGTGTCATACTGGTACAATGACAAAAAATTCTGGCTCACTCAGGTGAGCAATACTTTCCACTAGCCTAACACAGGTTTTAAACTGCAGCTATTGCTGTTTTTGACAAACATGAGATTTTCTTCAAGAGATAGGGAAAGATGAGTATTACTTCTTTTCAGTTAATTTAATGAGACATTTTAAAACATACTAGTGTTAAAAAGAAAAATGTACTGTACGTAAATTATTAGATTTATGAAACAAAGTAGTGAGCCAAAGACAGGCAGTGTGTCAGTGCATGCTAGAGAGTGCATGCTTGTGTGTTTATGTGTGTGTATGAGCATTAGTCATTAATGACTCTAACTAGCCACTTCCCCTATTATTTTCTACCAATCATATTCTTTTCCAGAATTTATATCACCACTCCTATCCTACCTATAGTTCCTATAATACTACCCCCTTATCACATCATGTCTTCAAACTGTAGCATTTATCCTCCTGTCTCTCTTCTCTTAACTGTATTAACCTTTCCATAGAATATTTCCCACTCCTCTCCTTAAACTATTCCTTGTTCATTCAATTTTCTCTTGCCATACTTTTTCCTATTGCTTTATTTCTCGTTACTTTCTCGTATCTATCTGCAGATCCAAACCTGTTCCTTACTACTATTCTCTCACTTCTTTTATTTCCTTTTTACCTATATTTTCTATTTCTACCTCCCTTACTTTCACCCACCTGTCTATATTCCATTTCACCTCTACTTCTCATGTTCCATTACTTTTCTTGCTCTCTTCCCCAACGATGTCTTCCTATCCTCATTTTATATACCTAAAAATTCTTTCACTTCACACTACAAGCCTCTCTTTTCTCATACTTACCTTCCACCTAACATCATATCAGAATCACCTATATTACTGATCTACCTACCACACCACAACAAATCATCTAGACCACCAAACTTTCCATGCTAACTTCAAAATTTCTTGTAACCTCTATAGTGCTACTCATACTACATTCTTCCCATAAAAATGCATTCATTCATATTCTAAAACACTTACTCTTCTGAAATGCAACAATCTTTTGACTAAATTTAGCAAAGCTCTTTTATGCCTTTCTTCGTTATTAAAACTAAGTGGAGATATCGACCCAAATCCTGGTCCTACACTTGCTCATCACCAGCCTATCTCACCTACTATCCCCTCTTGCCTAACCTCCTGGTACTCAACATGAATCTAAGAAGCATTATGAATAAGATTTGTGAAATTCACTCTTGTATATCCTCATACTTTTCTGACATAGCAGTACTTACTGAAACCTGGCTAAAACCTCAAATTAATAATTATAAAACTCTCCCTCCTGGTTACAATATGTATCATTGTGATAGAAAAAATAAACAAGGAGGTGGTATAGCCATAATGTTTAAACAAAATTTAAATTTAGAACATATTGATCCAAAGTCTCCTGAATTTAGTAATGCTGAATTACTTTTTACTAAATTTAAAATTAATCACAATTAAAATCTAACAATTATTGCCACTTATATCCCTCCTAGCAATGACCCTAACATTATCAGAAAAATACTTCATTGGATATCTCTTACTGTCTCACAATAAACTATCAATATGGGTGACTTTAACACTGATTGGTACTCTTATAATTCTGTCAAACCATCCAACTTCATCAACCCCTATGGCTTTTCTCAACTAATGCAAAATACAACAGGAATTGATAAAGTACCTAATAAGCAATCAGTTCTTGATTGGATTCTGACCAATAAACCATCACTTGCCTTCCAAACTGGATGTCTTCCTGATAGTATTAGTGACCATCTCCCTACCTAATTACTTAGACAGCATCTTAATCCCCCTAGACAATCCTTTTATCACCAAATTTGCAACAAAATAACTTTGATACCCAAACATTTATTTCTCTTTTACAACTTTGTGATTGGTCTCCACTCAAAAGTCTTCTTCTTGACTCTGCTGTTCAATATTTCAACACCACCTTTCTTCATGTACTAAATTTGTTAACTCCTTGTAGAACTATGAGAGCAAGATCCAACTCTGTATCTTGGTTAACAAAAGACACTAAAATTCTTCTCAAAGAAAGAGATAAATCCTGCGCAGTTTGGCATCACAATCAAAATCAAGCTAATCTAGAACAATACAAACAACTTAGAAATAAAGCCAAGTCCCAAAATCAAACCGGATAAAAAACAACTATACTTTAACTCAGCATCTGCACCAAAACAATCCCAAAATGTTTTGGTCTATGATAAATAAGCTCCTCCACCCTGGACAATCAAAAACCCCTACCCCATCCACTTCCAGCAACACAGACAGCATCACAGCAAAGTTCTACTCCCTCTTTACTAATTCTATTCAATCACTCAAGTCCAACCTTAATTCTCCTCTAAATATCGCACATACTTCAAGAGATACCAGCAATTTTTCTCTCTTACACCTATTCAGACTCTTACTATAAAAAATACACTCCAAACATCAATCCACAACCTTTGCCACAGACAACCTCCCCCCAGAATTCCTAAAAATAGCAGCCAAAACTATTGCTTACCCCATTGGAATCCTTATCAACCACTCTATCTCTGAACAGTATGTTCCATCAACAGTTTGTTCCATCAAGCTGGAAAATATATTATCCTTCTGCACAAAGGTGGCAATTCTACTTATTTACTTACAACTTTTAAACTACCTAATAACCAATAACCTCTTATCTTATAGACAGCATGGTTTCTGCCCTAACCATAGTACCACAACTGCCCTTCTGAGTTTTATTAACACCATAAACAAACACAGAAGTAATGGAGAATTTGTATCTGCTGTATTTTCAGACCTATCCAAAGGATGTGATACTGCTTCTCATCAGGTAATTCTTGATGAACTTTCCACCTTACATCTTAGCCATGCATCTCTAGCTTGGTTCCACAGTTATTTAAATGGTAGATGGCAGCAAGATCTCTCAACCCTACTGCCTGTCAACTTGGGGTTCCCTAAATTTCAATCCTAGGTCCTCTATTATTTACTGTTTTTACCAACCATCTTTATACTTCCACTCCACTAGCCTCTATCATTCAATATGCAGATGATTCCACTCGTATCAGTGTAGCACTATCATTAAAACAACTTACTACCATGACACAACAGCCCTTCACAGCTATTGAAATCTGGCTTTCTGACTTATATCTTATTCTAAGCCCCTCCAAAACTAAGCTAATGCATTTTCATCCCACCGAATCTCAAAATTTCCTAACCCCTTTCCAAATTCACTCCTCAAATAACAGCATTATATCAGCCATATCTCAAACTAAATTATTAGGCATTCTAATAGACAATAATTTGAAATTTGACTAACACATATCTCAGACAATCAAAAAGACATATATGAACCTTGGATCTTTGTACAGAATTAAGCCTTTTCTGACTAATGACACAAGAAAACCAATAGCCAGAACTCTACTTCTCTCTACTCTCCAGTATGCCTCTCTTAGCTTAACTAACATTAGCAAACCTAATCCTTCTAAGCTTGAAACATGCTGTAGAGTCCCTAATTCCTCCCCATATAGGTCTCACCACTGTGCTGCCTTACATCAACTAAACTGGCTAGACCTACGACAATACTTAACTTATATTCAAGTTACCCTCGCCCCCAGACTGGTTTACTACCCTGAAAAGAAACTCCTGCTCTTCAGCCATTGCTCCAACCCTACACCAATACTCAAATACTTCGATCTTCCAATAAATCTTTTCTACAAATCTAACAATAAAGCTGGGAACTCTTTATATTCTAACTACATCTCCAAAATTTGGAATGCTATCCCTCAACCCATTATGACTAATGCCAACCCTATTCACTTCAAACACCAACTAAGGGTCTTCCTCTGCAGTAACTGGCTATGCTCATGTACTTGACTAAGCTAGAACTACTCCCATTTCTACTACTCATCTTTTTATTCTTCTTTCTTTTTCTGTCTTGTGTAACTCTAATTCATCCTTCTACCTGCTTCAAATTATCTTCCTTTCTCTCATCCCTGTCCTACCTTTTTCCTATTTCGCCTCTTCTTCCCTAGCTCTTCTATCTGCTCTCTACTCTCCTCCTCATGCCTGCTTTACTATTATTTCTGTTTACCTTTACTTCATATATTCCCTTTATAAGAATCCTATTATTTCTGGCTATGCCCTTGCTGTGTACTTGACTTATCCTTTCTCCATTTTCTCTCTCTCTCTCTCTCTCTCTCTCTCACTATCCCTCTTTCTTTCCTTTCTCTATTATCCAGATTTCTCTCCTTCTCTTCTGTTGATCCAAGTAACACTACCTATGAGTAACAATTTCACCCTCTATTTCTTGCTGTCTTCTCTAATCCTCTCTCCTCTCTTCAATTAAACCTTCTCTGTATAGAAATTCATAGACTGTATTTGTTGATTTCTACTCTGTTTTGTATTTTATATATGCATATATTTTATTACTTTCTAATGCTACATTTGTTTCCTTTCTATATCATTGCATTCCTTGTTATATTGCTTGTATATTAAATATTTAACTTGGATTTTTTTCTCCCCAGGCCTCCACTGAAAATAGGTTCTTTTTTGACACAGATGGACTTTCCCGGTACAAATAATGAGTGCATGTGTGTGTCCATGTATCCATTCTTGCAAGTGTGTGTGTGTGTGTGTGTGTGTGTGTGTGTGTGTGTGTGTGTGTGTGTGTGTGTGTGTGTGTGGGTGTATGCTCATTCCCGAGATTGTATATCGGTGTGCTTGTGTTTCTGGATGTGCATGCATTTTTGCATGTCACACTGAGGACATATTACAGAGGATTTGTCCTACCATAAAAGTGAGGACATTTATTAAATGTCATACTAGAACTAGTGCTTAGTAGGAAGAAGTGAAAAAGCAGTCAATATTAGTTTCAAGTCAGCTGGTATGTCACTTAATGAGGAAATACATCACAATAAATAGAGTCATGGTAGTATATTAGTTAAAACCAGAATAGGAGAGCAAAAGGTCATAATTTTTTTGATCTGTTTTATCCTGAAAACTTTGTGAGATAGATGTTTTGGTTAATAAACGTAGGTTACAGGGCTCCTTTTTGAAGTGTAGGCATTCAAAATGGTGAGTAATGACAAGTTTAATAAAAATCCCGAACTACAGGAGAAAGGCAAATCTTGAAGATCACTCTTATCCTTTAAACTTTGTTTTTACATGGTTAAGCCCACCTGCACACCACAATGTGAAGGGATGGAAAATGGTCATCCTGGATTTAATATATATATATATATATGTATATGTATATGTATAGGTCCATTTTTTCCTGACATTTCAAATGATTACTAGTTATAGTGCTCTGTTATGGAAAGAAAGGCATTCCATGAGTGCAGACTTCTTACAAAATTAAACATGCCTTTATGTGTCAAAAATTCCAACATTATACATCTTTATGAACATGCACCCATAACAGGGATCTTATCGTTAGCATTTTTAACAAACCATATTCATGACAAGTTATATAACTTTTATTTATTTATTTTATTTTACATTTGTTTACTGGAGTAGTACACTGAACACAACTGTCTATTTGCAGGTACTGCCCAGGTGAAATATGTCACAAAGAAGAAAAAAGTGGAGCGGGGAGGCAATAAATTTGCATATCAAAATCAGAACAAGAATTAACAATGTGCAACAAAACTAGCGCACTAGCAATTAATAGATATAAAAACAGTTATGAAGGAACTCCACAATTTACATGATTGTATTTCAGGTTTACATTACAGTGGAACTGCTGCGGGATAATGAGAGTCAGGGCAACTGAAAATGATACTCATTTTTTTCCCTTTACGCATGTCTGGATACTAAATGGGGAGCTGCATTTAATAGGTGTTAGTAGTTCAGAGAGACTAAGGCTAGAGTATGAGAGGACATTATATTATGTGGTCAGGTGTGTGGCAATTAGAGTTTGATTTGGTATGGCGGAAACGTTTTCAGCTCTAATGGTGGGGAAGAGGGATCGCAGTTCCTTTGGGGTGTATGTGGGGTGTGTATGTGTGTGGGGGGGATTCTAACAGTTTAGGAGCAAGGATGGAAAAAGAGAGGCTGGTACAGTGTAGCTTGGTTTGGGGGGTTGGAGAGGGTTGTTTGTAAGAAGCATATGTGGTTGTAGTATGTGTCCTTGTTATAAAGATTGGCATACAGTGGTGGGAATGATTTAGGCTGGAGAAGGAGTATATGAGAGAGCCCAATAGCAGGTGCATTTTGTGCCAGATGAGATTTTGTATGTGCAATGTCTGATAAACATATTGCACTTAGCATGTTTTGCTCATACAATATGATTATCTCTTCCACTTTTTGCTGTAGAACCATCAGTGTATTACTTGCATGTGTTTCATCACATTATAATTCCAGAGTTTTCATTATACAAATATCTTACCTGCAACTCTGTTAGCTTGCATGCAATATTATTATTATATTTTTTTATCTTTTTCCCTCAAGCTCAACAGAAATGGACAGCTCTATCTAGTTGATCTTTTTCAGTTTTATCAAAATAAAATAAATGTTATTGCACTCCCCATTCTCTTGTTATTTTATCTTTGTCTGTTTTGTGAAACATAGACACAAAATATTGTTTTTAAATGAAAATGGAAGTAAAAGCACTTATTACCTTGAATAGTAAACTTAATGTCTGCATTCCCAAACATAAAAACATGCATTTTTTGTTTAGATTCAGAGTCAAAAATCATAATAGAGTTAACAACCTGGATATTATAAAGCTGATACTGCCTCAAAATAAGGCAGTCTGTTATTAAATACAACAGACAATTTGGCAGACTTAATTTGTTTTTAGTCTGTCCTTGCTGTGACTCATACTTCCTTGTCTTTTTAGATACCATTTTCTCTATGTGACAACCAGCATATTCATTTTTGGTTTTAATGAACATGTCAGGCTAGCAACCATTTCATCTTGATATGTTGTTCTACAAATTAATATAGTAGTGAAAAACAATGCTATACATTGAATTTCAAGTCATCTCTTCAGGCTAAGGAAGTAATTAAAGTTATTTTAAGGTCCTATTACAACTTCCAAAGCAGACATATTTTTCAGATGAATTAGGGATCATAAGTACTGTGATATATGTCAGTGACAGTGGCATAAGCTAACTCATAACTCATAAGCAACATAAGGTCATTTGTATTCTCTCTGTAAGCACTAAGCCAGAAATTAGCTTTACAATTTGATTTTAGTTATTTTAGACTGTAGCACAACATTATGATGCAGGGTTTTTTTTTTATTCTAGCAAAATCTGCACATGGGTTAGATATTTCTCACTGTAGAATTATTCTGTTAACCATTTTGCGTATTCTGTCTAGGTAAATGTTTTTGATCCACTACTAGTTTGTCGTAGGTTCAATAACCGATTCACATACAGGTTGCTATTCCAACTAGTTTTGTGTAAATTTTGTCTTACCCATCATTACTGTGTCTGGCCCACTGGTATAAATGGAAGACTGAACAGGGGAGAGGGGAAGTGAGCACCATGAGAATAGCCCAAATGATAGCACAACTTGTGTAGGGAGGGGTGCAGATGTGTTTAGCATGCTTCGTGCCAAATGTAATCTTATGGGAAATATAATTCTCCTGAGTCGCTAATTTCAGAAAATGCATATCAATATGAGCTGTAGTACAAATAAGGTTGTTACAAGATAGTGATAGGGAACATCCAGAAATATGCTCCATGTGACCTAATGCCATACCTCTCAACTGTCCAGATTTTTGTAGAATATTCAGATTTTTGTTTCATATTTTTGGTCTGTTTCTTATAATATTTGTGGTTTTCTGACAAATCACAGAGGATCAAAGGCACTAAATAAGGACATATGTTTGAGTTTCAGACTTCCTATCATTTAGAAAATGCATGATAGCATAAATACTCTTACCCTAACAAAGTTCTAGGTTTATAAGAGCAACATTTAAAATCTGTCCCTGTTTTGGGGCTTTTGCCCCTGCCATTATTTTAGGCTTTGCCCAGATTTCTTGAGCTAAGAGGTTGAGAGGTATGCCTGATCTCCATCCTTCCATCTGTTATTCCTGCTGCTTCCTAGATCCAGAAACAGGAAGACAGAATAAAAAAACTGTGGAAGAGGCAGATGGCCAATGATTTGAATGGTGCAAGCCAACATTTTACTGGTAGCCTCTTCTCCCAATTTCACCATTTGCATCAGCAATGTTTCACATGTTTCTAGGAAAGTCTTCTCCTACCACAGAGTGAAATCAGAACTTTCAGTATATCCTAGAACACAAAACATTCCAATAGAAAAATCATCTGAAATCTCCACTCAAAATGCATGCTCATTATAGTATTTCAGCCAATCATGTTTAAAAGATGGCTGTGTAAAACTGCACATCATAGCATAATTAACATGTGCTACAACTATTGCTCTCCGTTAGACTGTTTCCAATGTCAGTGTGTTATTATAATCTAAAGGCTGTGTTATGAAGTGAATACAAACTACTTATGATAATTTTATGCTAATATGTAGTAATGCTCATTTATCACCATTTACACTCTATTTTCACACTTTTCCCAAGTAAGTGAACTATGGCCTTACAGGAAGAAGCATATTTTAAATATAATGCTTTTCTTTCTCCATGATTGTTATTAAATTAAGTTTAACTGCTTTTGTTGCTAAACATTTATATGGAACAAGCAATATGTTTTAATTTATTTCAATAAAGACCATTTCACTGAAAGATGAGATAATTTGTCCAAATTCTGTTTGAATTCCACACTCATTTAAAGTCTAGGTTATGTATTTCATGGTTTTCTGCATGAAAAGTGAGTTGTAAAAGTATCTTTTTGCAATATGTGCAGAAGTCAGTGGTGTTAGGATTAGTGTTGGATTCAGGTTTGGGTTTAGTTTTAAGGACTAGGTTCGGGATTGGCTTTTGGGTACGGTTTAGGGTTTAGCGAGCGCTGTGATAAAGCATAAGGATAAGGCAATGGTCAGAGATAGGGACATGTTATATGCAGAGTGGAGTGTCCTGTGAGCAGCCAGGATTTGCTTCCTACAGCAAATAGTTTGAATAAGTATGTGCATGACTGCATAGTGTATGCTTTCAACAATGAGGTGCTCTGTTTGACATGAAGTGGGAGTCTGTTCCAAAGGTGTGGTAAACTCTGGGAGACAAATCTGTCCCTCCAGCAGGTTCTATTAATGTCACATACCAGGTTAAGTAACCTGTGTACCATTTGTCTTATGGAGATGCAGCATTTCTAATAAAGCAGAGTCAGAGATTATCTTGTATGCAAGGCAGAGATCACCCTTGAGCAGTCTATATGAAACAGAATAAAGTGACAGTGATTTCAGATGATCCACATAAGGCAGATGCTGAAGACCTTAAATTTTCCTTGTGAGGAACTTCTGTGGTCCCTCCAATTACTGCAGTTGCTTGGAAAGATACATACAAAAGGTTGTTGTACTCATTTATTGGCCAGATGAGGGAAGAGTAAAGGGAGGTTATAACTTTTTTATTTTCTGGAGGTAATGCCCTTAGTTATGAGATAAGTCATAAAGAATACCGTTCTCACCACTGTGGAGACATGGTGGTCAAAGGTAAGGTTGCTGTCAACCTGTGTGCCCAGGTGTCTCACCACTGAGTGCATACTTAAGGTGTTGCTATTGATGTGGTAATTAGCATGAATACTGCCTTACCAAAAGGGATGATAATAATTTGTTTGCACTGAGTTTAAAGCCATGACTCTGGCACTAATCATTTGTTTGTGTAAGACCCTCTTGTAGGATTTTGACATCATTTGGAGATTCTATGACCGGTCCCACTTTGTAGTTATCAGCAAACTTTGTCAGCCACAGACATTTAGTTTTTGCTTGTACTTCAGCAAAATAGATTCCAAACAGTAGCAGTCCCAGGACTGATCCGTCTGGAACACCACTGGTTGCAGGTCTGCTGTTGGAGGTGGATTCCCCTAATTTTGACTGTATGTATTCTATCAATGAGCCAGTTAGTGACCCATCTAACAATATAAGGGTTGATACCTAACTGGCTGACTTTTTCAATGATGCCTGAGTGGAGGATAGTGTCAAACACCTTGGCTACATCTAGGTAGGCTGTATGCAGATTTCCCATCCAGGGCCTTGGTGACTGTCTCGAAGAAGTCCACCAGGTTTAACAGGCATGATCTCCCTTTGACAAATCCAAACTGAGTAGGGTCAAGTGTTTTGAGATTACCTATATCTTTGTTGATAAGGTCCGTGATGATTTGCTCCATGGCCTTGAAGATGAGGCTAGTCAGGCTAATAGGTCTAGAGTTCCTGGGGTTAGTGGAAGCATCACTTTTGTGCAAGGGAATAATGGTGGCCATTTTCTGTTCAACTGGGATGAAGTCAGTGCTTAGACTGTGATTGAAAAGAGTACCCAGTGGTCTTGCTAATTCTTGTTGGAGCCCATGTAGGACACAGCCTGGGATGTTATCAGGCCCCATAGATGCTATGTTTTATGCCTTAGAGAGGGCATTTATGACCTGCTCTTTATAGATACAAGGTAGGGGATGGGTGGTAGGGATGCCATGAGGTACATGTTGTGAGGACAGGGGAGTGACGTTTTCACAGAACCTGTTGATCAACAGGTTAGCTAAGTCCACAGGCTCAGTATATGTGATATCATTAACTACCAGTCTGGCACAAATCTGGGCCTTTCCTTTTACATTATGGATGTAACTAAAGAATGCCTTATGGTTGTCTTTAGTTGAAGAAGCTAATTTGCATTTATAGTTTGCTTTGGAGGACTTCACAAGAAGTCTTATTCACTTGTTTAAGTTGAGGGGGGAGTGTTTCCAGTTTAGGGTTCACTGTCTTTATTCTTAGATAGCAATTTCTTTTTATTATTGTAAATCCTGTTAATGGGAGTTGGCTACCAGGCAGGTTTGCTCTTCCTTGAGAAGCTTGTTCTGGTCCAGTCAGATAGGGCTGAATCAATGCAGTTATACAGGTATTTTTATAAAGCATTTGTGTAGAACTCGGCATAGTTGCTAGTTCCATCTGGGGTGGGGGGTGCAGTGAAGCTATTTATACCATTCCATAAGAGGTTATAATGTGCTTTGGAGAAATTTTTTTATTTAGTTGCTGCTGGGTGGGGAGGGAGGGAGGGTGTGATAGTTACTTCAAATTAGACTGATTTGTAGTCAGATCTCACCAGGGAAGACCTCACAGTGGGGGTGCTACAGTGGTCCCTCATATTGGTAAGCATCAGATCCAGGATGTTTGCACCCCTTGTGGGGGTGTCAACCAGCTGGTTCAGGGCACTGGAGTTAACAAAGTCGAAGAACCTTTGGGCAAGTGAGTTTGAGCACAAATAATTTATCCAGTCAATGGATGAGTAGTTAAAGTGACTCAAAACCATGGTGTTTGGATGTAGCTTGATAGACTCAAGTAGCCCCAAATAGGCAGAGTAGTTGTCCTGATTCACAGAGGGGGTCCTGTAGCTGGCAATGGCTTAAATAGGTGTCCTACTAATAGTTAATTGCACCTGAAGTATCTCCAGGGAATCGTACTGTTTAACTAATCTGGATGTGTATTTATCTTTAATGAATATCGATACACCACTTCCTTTAGTTCTCATGCCTTCACTTTGTGGTCTGAATGTGTGGAAGAGGGTGTATCCCAGTGTGGCTGGGATGCTCTCCAGAGCTTTGAACCAGGTCTCCGTGACTACACAAATGCTTGCATCTTCCAAGATGAAAACGACTTAAAATGAGTGCGGTTTCTTGTTAAGACTCCTAGCATTTTTAGATGGAGTTTTTACATCAGAAAATTTTTCCTTGAGACGCTGCCTAAAAAAGTCATTATGGGGTGGCATGAGTCTTAACCAGTAGCTGAAATCCCAGGGGTGACAGATGAAGACCATCTCTGTCAAAGCATCGGGGTCTGTCGATCATGTCATCCCTGGTTGACAGATACTGGATCCCCTTAGAATGACCCCAGGAACTAAGCCAATTATTGAGGTCAAATATTTTCAGTTTGTTTTGTGGCATCATCCTAGGTGAAGGTAAAATGCTACTTAAAGCTAGGGACATACCTGCCTGAGACACATAGTCCAAGAGCTCAGTCATGTCTCTCTTCATATTGTCCAGACAGGTGTGTCTCAAGTCATTCATACAAATATGGACTATGATCGTGTCATAACAGTACCTGTTGAGAGACTTGAGTACTGTGTAATATGGTGTATGTCTCACATATCTTAGAATTCCACATGAAATTTCCCAGTAATACCTGTTATGCAAGTCTAACCTAGAGCTGATGCATTCTAATTCTATGAGATTCAACTCATCAACTTAAACTCACTATTCCTGTATTCCTTCATAACTATTCTCCATAAAAACACTTCTAGTGCATCTTCCTTTTGGTTGTCTGCAGCAATATCATGGAGTTTGGTTATTTCCCTTTTCCATTACCTCATCCATTCCATAGCCACATAATCCTTATCTATCTGTCTATATATTTAGCTATACATCTCTCTCTCTCTCATTATTGAGCTCAACTGCTTGAACATTCACTCATCAGCAGAACATAAATTCACTTAAATTAGTATTTTTTGAAAGGGAAAACCTTTCCCCCTACACCTCCCTTAGCCCAGCTAAAGATAGATGTCTCTCTCTCTCTCTCTCTCTCTGTATCTGTCTATACATAAATATATATATATATATATGTATATATATATATATATATGTATATACTTAATCTAGGATTGCACTACAGTGGAAAGGGCAAATTCCCTGATCCCCACTATACTGCAATCTTGTGCAAAAAAAAAAAAAAAAGAGCCACTATATGTGATCAGGTGAATTTTGATGACATTACTTCTGGTCAGTAAAACAAATATGGATACATAAGGCAAAAATGTTCAAAGAGTGGAAGGTGCAAGCTTTGTTTTCTTTCTTGCAGCTGATCCCTTGGTTTGATTTTTAACTTGATGAGATGTAGAGTGATCTGGGTATGCTAATCTCTTATATTCTGGAAGTATATTTAGTCTCTGACTTTAACTCTGAGATAGCAGTATAAACACATAATGGGGGGGGGGCATTTCAGGAGGAATGCGGACATGGCAGGTAGGAACTTCAAAATGGGAAGAGAAAACATTAATTAGGGTAATGGAATGAATTATAAATAACTATCCATGTACATTTAGGACAGGACATTGGCATCTTAAAATATGGAACAAAAAAATCTTAATGTGTAGGAAAAACTAACCAGAGAATATCTTTGGACTGGATGTACTGGATGTGTAGCCAGGTCTGCAGGAAAAAAATGTTGCAAAAAAAAAAAGCTAGTTAAAGGAAAAATACTCTCTGTTGTGAATGCAATAGGATGGAAAAATCCATATAAGGTAAGTGAGAAGAAAGGTTTCCAGGTAATAAAGGTTTTCAGATGGAAAGCATACAGTACAGAATTACAATTCAGACTAGGAAAGAAAGTATTTGCCATTAAAATGAACTTTGTAACAAAACTAAGCCATAAGAGTAAGTTACGTGTCAGTAAAGAAACTAACTGTAAGTACAGTTTGGTAAATGTATTATAATCTGAAGTACTGATTTAAAAGTAACCCTATTGTCTGCAGTTTTGCATGTTTATTCATTTCCATCCTTCAAAATGAGGATCAGAGGCATACATTGACTCTAATGAAACCAACCTCAAGGTCCATCATGTACTGTATTCCTTCTATCTACATCCAGATTAGGTGACACTGTTGACAGTAAGTGTTAGCTATAAGCCATGTATTTAGACCTGAGTCCATGAAATATTCTGATTAGAAGACAAGTGAAGGCTATAGCAGTGCTTGGTTGGAAAATTAGTTGTTGTGTTACAAATGTTTTAGATTGTTAACATAGTTAGCAATCCAGAACCCAAACATCAAACAGTTTAAACACATACAACAGTATGGCAGTCCCTAGTTTACTAAACTGTTTTGTAGCATAATGTTATAATATAGTTAGACATATATACATGTACATATATATATATATATATATATATATATATATATATATATATATATATATATATATATATATATGTGTGTGTGTGTGTGTGTGTGTGTGTGTGTGTATTTGTGTGTGTGTATGGCTCTACTTCAGTAGATTGACTTACCATAACACTGAACCACATATAATTGAGACAACACCAAAAGTTTATTTTAACAAATATTCAAAACATTGTAATTTTAAACTGGGAAACAGTCAGTTGGCCACTACCACAACTACAACAAACCACAGGAAATTAAACCCACCCAAGTGAGGGGCTTCACACCCCCATCACACTACAGTGTGCAAAAGGGCAAAACTCACCATTTTGGCCAACTGAATCTTTTCAAGTGTTAGAATTACGATGTTTTGAAAGTTTGTTAAAGTAAATGTTCAGTGTTGTCTGAATTTTATGTGGTTTGGTGTTATAGTAAGTCAGTCTACTAAAGTAGACCCTATAAATAGATATATATATATATATATATATATATATATATATATATATATATATATATATATTTTTTTTTTACTTGCTACACTGTAGCTATTTTATTTTGAATGTTTTATGTTCTTAGCAATGTTAGTGACCCGAACAAAGAGCATCAAACAGCTTCAACCAGTCCTTGCATCCGTTTTATGCAAAACTGTTACTGAGCCAAATGCTGTACTCAAGTTAGAGGTTTTCTTTATGAGGAGACTGAAGATACCTTATCTGGAACCCTGTGCGGTTCCCGAAACTAGTGCCCTAGTGCGACTATTGTAAGCTGCCTGATACAGCTGTAACCAGCAGCTTGCTACATTTCTGTTTCTTTTTTTTCACTGTTATGCCAGTATGACATCAAAAAGGAACACAGAATGTGGCTATTGTTTGAGGTTATGGAATGAGGAAACATGTTAAATAGAAATTCGATGGCAGCAGCTTGAAATATGACTCTGGGCTTTTATTCCTTAAATGTAATCCCAATTTAACACCAGGAGGGAATAGACAGAAAGTGACTATTTTGAGTTGGGGGAGAACTATTCATATTTGAGCATTAAAATCTGAATGCAACTTATTTATTCCTTCAAATACAAAGTATGATTGAATGTCTTTTCTGTTCCTATATTTTTATTCAGGCTCAATTCAGTGGATTTATTTAATTTATTCAGTGGATCAAATTGTTTTAGAAAATCTCTAAAATACACCTCAGAGCATCTATAACTCCAAGACTTTAGGATGCATAGCAGCCCCTAGACCCCTATCTTAATTTACTTATTAGATGGTAGTTGTGGTCAGTTAGGATGTTTTCAAAGGATGTAAAATGCAAAGTTGAAAATTAAGGTTGAATATCTTTTCTTAATTGTGTTTTTGTTGAGCCCATCATTGGATGAAATGGTTGTTTTAAAAAACTCTAAAATGAATATCATAACATAGTGCGGTGGTGCAGCGGTTGCATTGTCACCTTACAGAAAGAGGTTCTTTGGTTCGATTCTTGGCTCGAGAGCCTTCTGTGTAGAGACTGTTTGTCCTCCCTGCATTCATGTGGGTTTCCTGTGGGTGCTCCAATTTCCTCCCATGTTACAAAGACATGCATCTGGAGCATTTCTCCCCATCCCTCCAATGAAAATTGACTTTGTTCCAAGTCAGACTTTCCCAGTAAACAAATGTTAAATAAATAAATAATATATAGAAAATGTATGGCTTCAGGATTCCTGGTGGCCCCCAATACTCTGAGTTAATACAATTATTTCCACTGCAGATATTTAAGAAGTGTTGAAAAGTTGCAGGAAAAAAGCAAAGTTGAAGAGTAATACTAAATTTCTTTCTTTGAGTTTCGATCTTGGCTTTTTTTGAGGTAATCATTAAATGTAAAGGTTGTTTAAAAAACTCTGAAATGCAACATGGTGCATCTAGAATCTGTATAGCTTCTGAATGTTTTGAAGCATTCAGATCCCTTGCGTAATGCAATTGCTTCCTTCACAATTACCAGACTGCAGTTCTACTTAACATGAATGAATGTATGAATGAATGAACAGATACTGCATGGAAAAATAAAACTGAAGAGTAAAAGAAACTGTGTAAAAAAGGAATTAAAAAAAAAGTAATTCTGGATAGGCTACAGTCTGTTGGGTAGTGGAACATTTGCACCTAATGCACCAGTTTTACCTAAGATTGGCCCTGAGTGGCCATCTGGGCATAGTTCCACTGAGGAAAGTCTACTACAATGTAAAAACAAGCTGCTTTTACATGTAGGACAGATGCGCTTATTTTATTCTTTCATCATGTAAATAATTAGAATTCTGACATTTATTTATCAAGTAAAACTATGCTATTATCATTACATAGATGATGTGTTTATCATTTGGGACAGTACCGAGGAAAGACTGGTTACATTTTTCAGTTACATCGATAATTCAACGAGCTTCCTCAAGTTCACCAACAACTATGATAAGGACAGAGCCATGTTTCTTGACCTTACCATTTCCAAGCACAAGGAATCAGACACCCTGATTAACAACCTCTACCAAAAACCCACAAGGAGAAATCTACTACTCCATAGCACAAGCATGCACCCACTAGTGAACAAAAGAAACATATTAAAATCTCAGGGCTTAAGCATAACAAGGGTATCTAAAGATCTTAAGGACTTCACCACAAACATCATTAATCTTGAAAGGGACTACAGAGAGAGAGGTTACCATGAAAGATTCATCAAAAACATACTTGACCCAATCAAGGATATAAACACAATGATTCGGACCGTTTGGAAGTTGTTAGAAAGAGAGCTAACAACAACGACCCAGACATGATCACCATGACACTGACCTTTTCATCTGATTTCAAACTAATTAAAAATATAATAATGCACAACTGGTCAGTCATAAGCACCAACAACTCTGTCAGTGGACTATTCCCCAAAGTCCCTCGATTTAGCATCAGAAGGAACTAAAACATCAGGCGATACGTCGAATCTGCAAGCAAGGAGAATGACCCACTCCCACAGACCAAACCAGGAACATACCCCTGTAGAAGAACGGTTTGCAAATACTGTAAACTCCTCAGCAATGTTGACCATTTCTACTGCTCCATTACCCAGTTCAATTACTACAGCCACAGATCTGGCAACTGTGATACAGAATACGTTGTTTACTGGGCCAAATGCTCCAAATGCCAAGGCAATCTACATTGGTAAAACCATCAAAAAACTCAAATCCAGAAAAGCACAACACCTCCATGACCTCAAATATCATAACCCCAACAATGGCCTGGTAAGACATCAATGAGACCACAATGGCCATCATGGAAAATTTCACAATAAAAAGATTAAAAACACAAAGATTTAATGTAGAAAAGATGATTAGTAAAGTAGAAGTTAAAGAAATAGAAGTTGAAGTTATGGAGTGCCTGCGAAGTGAAGGATTTAATGCAGAAGATCTAAAACAGACTACATCACAGCATGATGGAGTGAGTCCCCAGAATAAGGAAAATCAAGAAGATCAGGAGACATGTGAAGAAGAAATATGGACAGGGGAAAGGAAAAGAAATTTAATATGGTGTAATATTTATGCAAAGAAGAAAGCAAAACTAACTAATACAAAAAGAGCAGCACCAAAGATATTTGAAGAAAAATATAGGTAAAGGAATTCGGATATGGAAAACTTTACAATACAAAAAATAAGAAGACTAAGAGGAAAAGTAGAAAAAGAGATTAGTAATGGAGAAGTCAAAGAAATAGAAATTGACATAATGGAACAGCTGCAAAGAAGGATTCAGTGTAGAAAATCAAATGCAGAAAGCACCACAACAGGACAGAGCAATGGATATCCAAATTAAGGGGAAACCAGTGAACAGGAAGCAACAGGTCATGTGCCATATCAAGATATTTTGGAGCCTTCCACAGGAAACCAGCATAAAAGTTCACTTGAAGCTAGATGGAAAGGAATAGGAAACTGTGGAAACTCTGATGCAGTCAATGTTGAGGAGTGATAGGCCAGTGAGTTCCCATATGACAGAACAACAGATGACACAGGATGAAATTGAAGAGAATGTGCCACAAGAAGATGTTATAGAACTTTCTATAGAATGCCTGCAGGAAATGTAAAACAAGGGACGTGTCCTCAGTATGGAAGAAAAGAGTTGCTTGATTTAATAGACAAAGATATATCAAGATCAATGAGAGAAATAGACTGCTGAAGGCTAATAAAATCCCAAAAGTCAGAGGCTTGATAAAACAAATGAACACAGTAATTAGGACTGTCCATAGAGATCCATGCGATATAACAGAAGTAAACAGAATATATTACTGTGCTGCTAAATTAATAACTGATAAAATTCTACCACAGGAACATAGGGTAGCGAGGGAAATGGGGTGAAAGTGAATACCATAATGGAAATATTGAACAGAGAAAACTATAAAGCAGCTAAGACAAGAAGTGTCATTTTTAGAAAATTATAAAAGAGGGAACAGCTCAACAAAAATATTAAGAAAGATAGATGTGATAAAAACAATGCGCAATATTAGAACAGACCAGGATCTATTATGCACTATTGGAGATAAACAAAACATTTTAAAACAGGCAGAAAGACACAGAAGATACAAAGATAAATATAAGGGAAAAGCACAAAATAAGCAATTTACTGATGACCCAAAAAAGTTTTATAGAGAATTGGGAAATAAGGTAAAAGGAATTGATAGACCACCGAAAAAAGAGGAAGTAGATACATTTTGGAGAAGTATCTATGAAGATCCTGTGGAACATAACAAAGATGCTAAATGGATAGAAGAAGTAAAAGAAAGAATAAGTTTAAAGGTACAGAATATGAAATGGGATGAAATAACAGCCAGAGAGATTGAAACAAAGTTGACAAAAGCCTCTAATTGGAAAACCTCAGGCCCAGATGCAGTACCTAACTTTTGGCTTAAAGTATTAACTTTTTTACATGAGGATCTAGCCATGAGTAAGAACTATTTATATGCACACCCCGAACATACACTTAACAACAGGAAAAACAATGCTCTTACTTAAGAGTGAACCTGCAAGCTACCCTAAAAATTATAGACCAATAACTTGTCTTCCAATGACGTATAAACTATACACGAGGATTGATACCGACAGAGTTTATAGTAATTTAGAAGGACACTCAATTATGGCAGTAGAACAAAAGGGCAATAAGTCATATGGAACAAAGGAACATTTGTTGTTAAATAAAGTTATAGTGGAGAACTGTAAGAAAGGGAATAATCTAAGTATGGCATGGATTAACTATAAAAAGCATTTGATAGTACCCCACATTCATGGATAAAAGAATGCTTAAAAACGTATAAGGTACATCCTACACTGATTACATTACAGTAATTATGAAACAGTGGCAGACCACTTTGCAATTAAGCCATGATAAAGGACAGATTATTATCCCAGGGATAAAAATCCAAAGGGGGCTATTCCAGGGTGACTCCCTGTCACCGTTGCTATTTTACCTTGCCATTAATCCATTAAGCTGTTTACTTAACAGCTTAAGTCATGGCTATAATTTGACTTCTAGAAAACAACAAAGTCTAATGACTTCTCATCTTCTCTTTGTCGATGATTTAAAATTCTATAGCTCATCAGCTGATGAATTGAAAGCACAGCTACAGGTTGTCAAAACTTTTTCAGATGATATTGGAATGTCATTTGGTCTTGATAAATGTGCAAAAGCAACCTTTAAAAAAGCAAAATTGCAGCACCAGGAAAACATCAGTTTGGGAAATGAATGTATTATAAAAGAACTTGAGCAAGAGGGGTGTATAAATACTTGGGAATTGATGAAGGATCAGCAATAAAACATGAACAAATGAGAATAAAGCTTAGTAAGGAGTATTTTAGAAGACTTAAATTAATCCTGAAAACAGCATTGACACCTAGGAACAAGATCCAAGCTATAAATCAATCTGCTCTTCCTGTCCTAACTTATAGTTTTGGAGTGATTGACTGGTCCCAAAAAGTGTTGGATAGCTTGGATATTAAAAAAAGAAGGATGCTTCATGCTCACCAAATGATTTATAAAAATCAGTGAATACCAAGATTATATATTCCCCATTCTGAAAGAGGGATGGGCCTCCTTGAAACTGATTAAATGTATAGATCTGCAATTGTGGGACTCCACACATATCTACTGACCTCACAAGATCCAAATGTGGTGAAAGTTTTGAAACATGAGGACTATAAATTTAAGATGACATCTCTGCTTAATTTAGTGGAAGCATATCGACATCAAGCAGGAATGGAAATCAAACCAGAAGTGGATAAAAATCAAGCAGCAACAGAATGTGCTAAAAACCAAAAGAAAGAATATAAGGTGAAGGATCAGATGAGAAATCAAGACATGTGGAAAAACATAAATATAGTTGCAAGTATAGAAAACTTCTGGAAGAGCCTCAAGTTGATCAAGAACAAACACAGGAATGGTTAAGGAGAGGTGAATTTACATCAAGAAATGAAAGGTTAATATTGGCAGCCCAAGATAGTGGGCTACGTACATACTGGTTTACTAAGTCCATTGAACATGTGGGAGAAACAGACATATGTAGGTTTTGTGGAACCGAATTGGAAACAGTAACACACCTTATTGCTGGTTGCGACTCTCTAATGGCAGAGGGACTGTATACTGAAAGGCATAATAATGTGGCAAGATTGTTACACTGGAGATTGTGCAAACATTATGGCATCGAAGTGGCTGAAACACAATGGAAACATGAGCCACAGGGAATCATAGAAAATGATGAAGTTTACATCACATGGGATCACCCAATACCAACAGTCCAAAAGATAGATGATAGAAAACAGGATATAGTGTTCCAAGAAAAGAAGACAAAAGTAGCATTGATCATTGAAATTGTCACACCTAGTGACTACAGTGTCTTGCGTACAGAGACACACAGTCATAAAATACGTCGATCTACAGGCAGAAACGAGAGCCATGTGGAAGAAAGATACCGAGACAGTTCCAATAGTAGTAGGAGCAACTGGTCTTATAAAAAAAAGAATTTACAATCATATTTAGATATGTTACCAGTTCATGTAACACAGTACGAACTGCAGAAGGAGTCATTACTGGGCACATTGCAGGTGCTGCGAAGAGCACTTTTGGCTAACATCAAAGAGAGAAACAATACTAATTTCATGAACTTTAATCATACTTTGACTTAGGAATGTGGTCCATTCTCGTCATGGTATTAGAAACCCAAAAGACTTGGAGAAATTAAAAAGGCAACATCCACAAGTTTCTGTTCCATATTGTTATCATAGACACAGAGGTATTGCAAGGTCCCATCCAAGACATACTAGAGAAATGCAAACAAATGGCAAATCAGGCTCAATGCCAGCAAGACTCCAGGACTAAATGCATTAATTTCCATCAACCTGAGAAAGTTGATCCACCACCCGTACTATTAACTCAATACTCAGTCCTATGCTTGTGGACAATGTGTGGACAAATTTGACTTGAAATGTCTATCTATCTTTTAATTTTATTTTGAAAAGTAGTTTTGAAAAAAATGCAATTTAACCTGTTTTTCATAGGCTCAGTTTACATACTATCCATGATATGCCTTCAAGAATGGTTTTCATAGTTCTTCCAAAATGCTCTACATTTTTATGATTGACTTCTGGCAATTTTGACTTAGCTTATGAAAACTTACAGCCCACATTCTGCTCTAGACAGGATTTCAGGTAAGTCTGATTAAGCTGATAGGTGATAGTGCTTTTTCAGTTTTTTAGATTTTTTTACTTTTTACTATTCAAAGTAATTGAAAAATTGTTTTTTAATTGTACTCTCTATTATGTCTTTTTGCTAAGATTTGATCAACCGTGCTAAATTTTTTATACATTTTATACATTTCATGTTATTCACCCCACCCCCCCATTAGGTCTGGTAAGGATACACATGCTTTTTAATTTATTTTAACTTAATCTACTGGCTGATGATACATTTTCAATAAAGGTTTATGGGGTGGAGACACTACTCGATAACCCTTTCCTTGCTAATATGCAGGTATTGATTATATACTTTATTTTGGCTAACGTTTGTCAGAAAAGCTGTTTTTTTATTAAGGATTAGATCCTACAACCCCTCAATACCCAGTGACATACCAGGACACAAACTGCATAACTGGCTTAAGGAAACATGTGGTGAGCCCAACCAACACTCAAGAACATGGGCCACAATCCAATATTGTTAGCCGCTCACCTATCCTTGTCCAATGAGCTTTAGTCCCCTGTGCTTATTTTCATACCCAGTGATAAGATTTCTGGCATAAGTTTCATTGGTTTAAATATTTTGTTTTTGGTACTATTATTCTGGCTTAAGGGAACATGGGGTGAGCCCAACCAAAACTCAGGTACACGAACCACAATCCAATCTGGTTAGCCGCTCACCTATACTTGTCCAATGAGATTTAATCCCTAGTCCCCCTCTGCTTATTTTCAAATCCAGTTATAAGAATTCTGGCATAGGTTTTTATTTGATTTTATTTGATTTTAATTGGTGTTACGTTTTATTTGTTTTTGATATAGGATAACATACTGTTGATCACCACACAGGAAGCTATGGGACTCTGTCATCAGTCCCCTTTTCACAGTAGTGGTCTCCTTCTCAAGATAAGCCACGCATCCCTTAATTAAACCCATTCCCTAAACTCTCCCACAGCTAAGGTGGGCCCATAGCCTGCCTCAGTTCCAACCCCTCGAGTTAACTCCCACCCCAAATGTTCGGGTCACATGGTCCTAGGTACACTCCAGTCACAATTTGGTGCCATGCTTGTGGCAGGCCCTATGCCCTGCCTCAGACCTCCCTTCCCAAAGCCTGCATCCTGCTTAGAACTAATCAGGCACCTCCACACATCCACATTCCCTCCATAGCTAGATACCCATCCCCATCTTCCCATCAATCACATCCACCAGCCTCATAGCCAATAGCCATTAGCTACACAATTCCCCCCACACACACGTCAGAAATTCCTCCACCAATAGTGTCCCTCACATCAGTTGCAAAGGATTGGCCTTACTTACACTACACACAACCTATCACGTATTTCCCTCTGCTTTCTTTACCAATCAGACCTAACCTTGCCCTCTTCCTTGTATTTTCTCAGCATAAATTCAACCATCCAATCATTCACAGTCTTCCATTACCCAATACCTGCACTACTGTTTAGTACTCCAACCAATAGGAAGAGGCATAAGTACATCTGTTTTTAAGCATGCTTGTATTCAAGCTATGAATGAAATGTGATACAGGAATGCCCATCAAGGTGAACAATGTAACTGAAAACCCAAGAAGCAAAAAGATTATTCCATTTTTTCTCAGAACAGAAGAAAACTGGATCCATATTTCCAAAGCTATAGCAGACCAGGATATCTCAATAAGCAAATCTATAGCAAAAAGAGATGGAATCAAGCGCTCCCCAGCCTCTGCCACAGACTATAGAGCTTTAACTAAATACCTAAGGGATGCCGAGCTGGAACATCATTCATGGTTACTGGAATCAGATAAACCCCTCAACGTGGTGATCAGGGGGATCCCCACCTCAATATCAGAGAAAGAAGTGGAAGAAGCTTTGCAGGGGTGTGGTTTCCCAATTAGGAAGGCAAACCACATGAAATGCAACCCCTCACACAAGCCCTGCCCACTTGTTCTTGTACAGCTTGACAGGAATGATGCCGGTAAGCACTTCTATCAACTCACAGAATTGCTTTCTCTTAAAGTTAGAGTTGAGACCCCAAATAATAAACCTGGTGTCGGCCAATGTTACAGATGCCTAAGTTTTGGACACGCAGCAAATATGTGTTTTAATAAACTCAGATGCGTTAAGTGTGTTGAGGAACATTGGGCCAGAGATTGCAAACAACCAAGAGAAGAAAGGGCTACCTGTGCTAACTGTGGCTTGGACCAACCTCCGAATTATTACAGATGTGCAGCACACTTCTAAGTGCTCTTCTGGAAACAATAATATAGGACAACCAGATTCACATTATGTCATGTCTAACCATAGTTATTCTGTGGCAGTTAAAGCTGGAACTCCTGCTCCTGTCCTCACCAGTGTGAAACATCAGGGTATTGCCCACCTCAATCTGCTTGGTAATGAAAATACAACTCAAGAAAAGAATGGTCTTCCCCCTCGATCTGATTCCTCTCGCAGTTCCCACGTTGTTCACGACAACAATGGGCTCACATTCCTAGTGAATTTGCTATCAAACCCAAAAATTCAAAACCTCATTGAGATTGCGTGTCTGCTGTTCCAAAGTATCTGCGCTGCAAAGAGCGGGATGGAAATCCTTACATGCATAACCAGAATGATTCCAACAATCCTAGCCACTCTTCAAAAAGAACCTTAGAAAGTCACAAATACTCCGCGATATTAAAAGAGCCTTTTGTCAACTGTTTGTCAGGAAAACAGCCCAAAGTGCTAATCTAATTACCTTTAGATAATAAATTCCTACTTAAATGCAAGAAGATTAAACCCACAGAGATGAAGGAGAGAGAGAGGCTATTGCCTCGGGCCTGCATTTGAGCAGAAGATAAAGAAAAAGATACAGGAATGTTTTCATAGTTATTATACCAAGAGCTCACTTTCCGATGCATTCACCATAATAAGAATAAGATTTTATTTAACATTGTATTTTCAGAATTGTCTTTCTAAATTTTGAATAATAGTTTTTACTTTATACACTAAGACAGATCACTCCAAGGTTATTTCTGAATGACTTTACTTTTATGGGGATAAATCGATCTGACCTATATGATTTTTAATTTCCCAGAATTTTCTTGAGTTTTGGTGCTCTTACTTGTTACATTGACCTAGCTTTACACAGGTCAGTTATAAGATTTGTCTATTCAACATTTATCAGGGATGTAATGAGAGACAGCACCTTGTTGGTGGTGGTGGTGGGGTGTCCTTAGACTACAATATGTAAGGGAGTGGGAGGAGAGCAGCATAGTCATGTGATTGTGGCTTGGTGGAGACATCATGTAAGGAATTGTGAGTACAATTTTGAAAAATATGGCTACAGGCATAAATAATTTAAATGCTGGCAACGTATGTGTTGGAAACAGTCAATAAATCAGATCTACCCTGTAATATTTAACTAAGTTGGGAGGCATTATATGGACCATAGACATCTGCATCTTTGCTGAGACATGATTTTAGTGCAGAAATAATACATCATCAGTGCTCATCACACATTTAGATTGTCTACTGAATGTAACTGTGTAAACTGTGGTGGTACACCCCATTTACTTCTATGACTCATTTGCCTCTATACTTATGCAGTTAGATAATGACCACAAACTTCATATTATCCTTGTATTCAGAGGTGATCAGACAAATTATGGATTAAATGGCCCTACACCAAAGTTCCTAATAAAGAGGATCTCAGGCATAAAACCTCTAAGTTACCAGCAAATATTAGAAGCAAAAAAATATTTTCTGTGTTTTATAGGTTCATCAGAATAAACTTGTGCTTTGCCATCTGAGCAATCAGTGAACAACATTCCAGGATCTCTTGTACCTTCACAGATTAAACTTTACCACAGATAACCAGACTTCTCTTTGGTGCTTGCAGTTAATTCTATGTTGTATAGGTTGGGCAATTAGATAGGTAGGGGGTTAGAATTTAACTTTGGTTAGCTAATATGACTATGTGCATGTACTGTGATGTAAATCTGTGTATGTAACAACATCCCTTATGTAAACTTCCAGTTTGGAGACATATTTTCACTGGCAGAGGAATACCCAATAAATGTGTGATGTGGGGGATGGCATAATAGTTAAGGTGATTACCTCACAGACAAGAAATACAGGGATTTAGTCTCACTAAGGAAAATTGCCTAAGACTAAAATGGTCCACAAGGGCTACTAGCCTAATATCAATGCATGAACTAGAACAAAGGATCTAAACCTGCTTTAACAGATCAATAAATTAAAGTGGACAGACAGATTTATCATTCAGCATCTGCCTCACCACTGGAATAGACTCCCACTGCAGATAAAGCAGTGTAATATGCTATCACCCTTCAAATGGGATCTGGATAAATAGATGGGTATTCAGAAATTCATCCCAGGCTTGATTGCCCTAGCCCTCCTTGAGAGGGGAGGTACAGTCTAGGGCTGGAAATGGCAAATCATAATGGTCACAAGTCTGACAGCGCAAGTTCTAACTTGATAATGAACTGCTTCCTGTAACAAAGGTGCAAGGCTTGAATATTTACCTACTGTGTGACCTTGAGAAAGTCACTTAACCAGGCAATACTTAGGGGCAATTGGGCATTTGGGCTAGGCTCCCTAAGGGTCTCCTGGACAGCAAGCCTAGTAACTATGAGCAAGACTTAGTAACACTGAACTTCCTATGATCGACGTGATTATAAATAATACACTTTACTACATCCCAGCAACTACAACCCATGAAGCATTCCTCATTAAACTAGAATCACCCCTTACTATTGAACAAAGCACCATTACACAATGAGATTTCAATCATCCATCTGTTAACTGGAATACCTACAATATTAAAAATAAATATGCCCAGTGTTTCCTAGAGTTCACTAATGCATGCTGACTAGACCAGATTGTACTTCTCCCAAGCAAAGATCAAATGTAGTGGACAAATTCCCTGCAAACATTGTATGATTATTCTCTGCACCATCTTTTAAGTTTGACCATCCAGTAGTGGCCTTCACTATTAAAACCCAGCCCATAAAACAAATAACCCCTACTACCTTCAGAGACTTAATGAATACTAGTCTACTTCATCTATATGATTATCTGAGATGTTTCAAGTGTCCCCCTGTCCTTGAAGATCCTACAACAAATGCTGCTGCTACTGCATACATTGAGGTTTTCAATTCTCACCTTAATACCTGCATCAAAATACAGGTGCCAATGCATGACTAATGCATTACCAAAAACTTGTTTGGTGGATGCTTAGCATAAACAAGTGCTAAAACAATAGTAAAAATAATCATCTTCCTCAGACCTCTAAACTGTACCTGTTTTGAAGTAATGTTCATATTTTCAGACAGGATTTACCCCTTCACATGTAACATCTATTTTTGAAAGTGTGCTTCTATTTTCAGGCTTAAGTTATAATGCTACACAATTTTCTAACCCACGCAAATACACATACAAAACTCTGAAGTTTTTTTGAATGGAGGGAACCAGACTACTTGTCCAAATACTATTGGTACTAATAATTTAAAGAAAGGAATTGCATGCTACAGCAAATTTTTCAAAAACAAAAAGAAATGACTGTGTGAGGTAGATTTTTGCAATAACATTTATTAAAGTTTACAGAGTTTATACTGTGTCTTTGATAATATACTTATATTTTGTTCATTCTCAGGTTTTTAAACTTGTGTTTCTGGGTAGTATACCACAGTCCTACTAGACGTGGGAGGAGTTATGTGCTATTAGGGATTCAAGTGTTATGCTAATTAGGTTTCCAGATTTTTACCTGGGTGTGCCTACTTTTCATGTCTTTCTGTACCTCTTGTCAATGTCTGCAAATTGAGTAACAAACTGAATACCCCAAACTTCAAAATTTAAGTCAGAAAGTTAAACAAAGAGCTTAGAAACAAAATCAAATCATCCAACTGGGTAAGGGTGTGTGTGTGTGTGTGTGTGTGTGTGTGTGTGTGTGTGTGTGTGTGTGTGTGTGTGTGTGTGTGTGTGTGTGTGTATGTGTGTGTGTGTGTGTCTGTATAAATGCATATGCATTTCTCTGTGTATATGTATATATTTTGTGTCTGGGTGTGAAAAAGTATGATATCGGTGCTTGAGCCAATGTGATGCATTCATCACCAGAGGTGATTACACAAGAAAGTTCTGATTAGCAGTAGTACTATGCAATTCAGAGACATGCAAATTAGCCAGTAATGAGGTATTTCCTCATTGCTGCTAATCTATATCTTGATTGCATTTCCCATTATCTTGGAATGTACTACTTTTGGCTGCAATAGTTTCCAGGAGCAAAGGACAACTTTTCTGAATCCTACTCATTGTACAAAACACATGTAAAATATAAAAATAATGCAATTTTCAGACATTACAAAAACAAAACAGGGGTTAAAATGATACTTATAAAATTAAGCACACAAACAAGGTCTATGCTTAAGAGAACAGTTCTGTAGATAAAAAAAACTGTGAGGGTTATAATTTTTATTTATTTATATGCATTTGCTTACCAGGATGGTCCACTGGGCCAAAAAGTGCCCATTTTCAGTGGAGGCCCGGGGTGAAAAGCTCCACATACAAAATAAATTTAAATGCAATCACATTTTCTACATACATAGACAGATAACAAATTAAAAAAAACAGACATACAATCTCAATTTTTGTTACTTTTTATTATGCATGTTCATAGGTTGTTCCTAGGTGATTGATCAGAAAAAAACGATTGAAGCCTAGCCACTGCAATCCCCACTCCTCACTACCCCATAAGGAAGAACAGCTGAAGCCTAGCCACTACAATTCCCACTCTTTACTACCCCATAAGGAAGAACAGCTGAAGCCTAGCCACTACAATTCTTACTGCTTACTAGCCCTTTCTTTGAGAGTCTGTGGATGAGACTAGGAATGTATTTGAGATTACCCAGCCACTCCTCCAGGCTGTGTTTCAGGAGGATGAGGGAACTACTTTACGTAATATGAATGGGGGATTCTGTCATCACACCTGCTGTTAGGTTTCTGTTACAGTGAAGATTGAGATCTTTAGTACTATTCATGGTGTTGGTTTGCAAATATGAAGGACTCCACTCAGGTAATAGTCATAGTCATTTGAGGTCTTCTAGTACAGGCAGTGGTCACCTGTAGGAGTCATTATGGGACCAAAATGTGAGCTAGAGATTTAAAGCATTTTTTTTAAATATTTATACTCAGACCCCTAATTCTCTCTGAGAAGAATCATTGGGGGCTTTCAAGCCAGATCACATGCCTGGCCAGGCACATGCCAAAGAGAGCATTGTATTCAATTAAGGGCCTAATAAGATAACAGCAGAAAGGTATGACCTGGAAAAATGCCATTAGTAATCAGTTATGCAAAACAGAAGGGTTTGCTTATAACCATGAGTTCATGATGGTCAGTGGAGAGGTCATTGTCACCAAATGTGCCCAGGTATCTGATAAATGTGTCTGTTTTGAGTAGGATGCCATTAATGAGATAGTAACAAGGTTCTTCCTCTTTGCTAACATATATAGTACTGTACCTTTTGTATTTAACTTGTGGCTATGGTTATGGCACAAATGTTTGTTTATGCTATAGCTTCTTGTGGAAATGGGGAGTCCCAAGTTGATGAGGGTTCCATGTTTCCATGTTGGGTTGCCAAGTCATTGACAAATATGGCCAGCTATAGGCCTTTGATATCAGCTTTGATATCAGCAAAAATAAAATTAAACTGAAACAGCTCCAATACTGAGCCATGGGGACCATAGCTGGTAACAAGCCTTTTAGAGGAAAGTGAAATTTCATTCTTAATCTGTTGGGTTCTATCCAGGAACCAGTTTGCAATCCAGTGGGAAATGTAGAAGTCTGCATTCAGTTTTATAACTTTATCTATAATGTTCAAGTAAGGAATGATACTGATAGCTTTGGCTAGGCTAGGTCAAGGTAAGCTGCATGTACAGACTTGCCCTCATCCGATACCTCAATGACCTTTTCATGAAATCAGCTGGGTTATGCAGAGAGGATTTAGTCTTCAGAAACCCAATATAGTGTCAAGA